>NC_060204.1:360000-720000 GCF_020623625.1 Saccharomycodes ludwigii
ATATTATCAGTGGTAACTGGCGTTGTTACGTTTATCTGTTTTTCCATCTTTTTTTTTTTTAATATTCTAATACGTTTCTTGTTTGTACTTTTCTTTTGTACAACGAGTATTTTTTGATTAATGGTTTGTATAAAAAATGAAGGAAGAAAGAAAGAAAGAAAGAAAGAAAAAATTGTTGAAGATTTACATTTTATATCTTATCTTTCTGTCGTTTTATTGTTGTATTTTTATAAAGTTTACCCCTGCGTTGCCCTTTTATCTCTGACATTTCCACCCACACCTTTCTTGACCCTAAATCTATTTATCTCGTAAATAAAATCTAGCGATAATGATGATATATGCGGGTAACATATATTGAGTATATCCGAAGCTATCCTATAATAAACCGGAATAAAAAAAAAAAAATAGAAAGAAAGATGTTTATATCACTTTATACTAATATTCTAATCTTGATTGTATATGATTGACCCGGACTCGCGCTTATAACAATCTTCTAAGTTTGTAAGTGGCGTACGTTTTTATGCCACAATATGAATTATATTATATTATAATATATTTTATTTTTTTTCTTGGTTCCCTTTTTTCTCTTTCTCTTTCTTTTTCTTTTTCCTAAAAGAAAATAAATAAGTAAATTTAACGCTTGGTAATTTTTTTTTGCTTGTGCTCTTGTTTTGTATGTATTATAAGCGTATATCGTATTTAATATAATATTGAATTACAAAACAACTAACCAATCAATCCACACTTTCCTCATTAACAAAAAATGATTAGTATTCCAGTTACCATTGCCAAGAGAACATTTACTTCAACAACTAAAAGACTAGACTTTGCTAAAATAGCTATTATTGGCCGTATTGGTAGTGATTTGGTGGAACATACCACAAACGCCACAAACAAACCATTTTTAAAATATTCCATTGTTTCTCAAGCTAGTAAGAAGTACCAGCCAAATTGGTTTAATGTTACCGTATTTGATGACAATCAAGTTAAATTCATGGAACAATATGTAATTAAAGGTTCAAAAGTTTATATTGAGGCTGATGTTACTCAAAATAAGTATGAAAAGGAAGATGGTACTACTGGGTTCTCTTTTAATTTTGTTCAAAGACAAATTAATTTGTTACAAACACCAAGAAATGCTACTGCTTCTGAAGATGGGAATAACAATTGATTTGATAACTGTTAAGTAATTAACTTTTGATCTCATTGTTTCCCTTTTTAAATATATATGTGTGTTTGACTGTATATTGTATAGTTTGTTTCTGTTATTTATTTTTGTACTGAGAACAGCTTAATTATTATTATTATTATTATGGCTGAGTGTCATTGAAAAAAAAAGAAAGAAAGAAAGAAAAAGAAAAAAATAATACGGGTATAAATCGTACAGAATGATACTATGATATTATCTGAGATGTCCTTAACAAAATTCTTTTCAAATCTTATTTTTTTTTTTTTTTATTTTTTTTTTGCAAAATTATAGTTATTATGTTATATGTTAGATGTGTATTGGTTATTATCGGATGAATATCTTTGTTAATAGAATTATACAACCTAAAAGAATAACATAAAAAGGAAAAGCAAAACAATTATATATAAATATAATAAAATGTCTAATGATATTAGTAGTAGTAGTACTAACACTGAATTACCATCAGCTATATATACAGCACCTAATGATAACATTGGGAGTCATATAAATCATAAATTTACTATAGAAGATCCCAATCTACCTAAATATAATACGACAAATGGGAAAACTAGTGGACCAAGTGAATATTTAACCAAGAAAGCTATAGACAGTAGCAATAAAGAGGATATAATCAATAAAGATAATGCTAGTATGCCTAGTAGAGATAGTTTTTTGGGGGAATTAAGAATGCAACTAACTGGTTTGCAAGATGATATAAATGAATATTTAACAGAGAGAATGAATGATAATATTGCTAATATTAAACGGTTAAAGAAGTAGTTATACAATGTGTATAATAATAATAATACTGAAAAAAAAAAAAAAAAAAAGAAAAAAGAAGAAAAACAAAAATTATTTTGATGTACCTAGAGGGTATAGACCGAGATTAAATATTATATTATTCGGACTAGATGTGTTTAGTGTATTATTTTTTTGATATAGCAGATAAGGATTTATAACGTGTGAGGATTGATATTAAAATGTAAATTCTAATGGTTACCTTTTGTTATTGCTATCTTTTATTTTTTATTTTTGTTGAAAAATTAAAAAAATTAAATAAATAAAAAAAAAAAATACCAAATGGAATTGAGAAAAAGGTCCGGGTGAATTTGTTGATTTTTATTATTATTATTATTATTATGCCATATCGCTGAATTAAACCGGATAGATCTCCATCCGTGTTTTATTCTTTCCTTTTTTATTTCTTCTTCTTTTGTTTAATCCATATCTTTTATTAATGTATATTAGAAATAACGATGATCTCTTGTCTCTCTTTCTCTCTATTTCTAAATATATATATATATATATAAACTAATTTAATTTGTTTAAATGTATTCAAAAATCCTATCTAACAATGTTAACTAACACTATAATAACAATAAAATCAAAAGAAACGAGAGAAACAAAACTAAAATAAACCAATACATCCATCTAATGATTGAAAACCCATTTGTCAAGGAAAAACCAAGTTCTGGTTTAACAACTACCATAGAAGAAATAGAATTGCAAAAGCATACACCTATTCCCATTAGTTTTGGTATTAATAACAACAACACAGATATCGCTGCTGATCCACAACACAGTAAAGAAGTAGATACTTTTGGCGAAACTAATAGAAATGATTCTACACCTATCAATGAAAAAAAACTTTTGTTTAAAATTGATGCTTGTGTTTTAACTTTTGTTTGTTTGCAGTACTGGATTAACTATGTTGATAGAGTTGGGTTTACAAATGCATATGTGTCAGGTATGAAGGAAGATTTACAACTAAAAGGCAATGATTTCAACATTATAAACACGTGTTTTACAGTCGGTTATATCATTTCAATGATTCCACACAATTTGATGCTTTTAAAAATACCACCAAGAATTTGGTCCAGTTTCTGCACACTAAGCTGGGGTTTGTTAACCCTAGGCATGTATCGTGTTTCCAGTTTCAGACAATGTTGTGCAATTAGATTCTTTCAAGGTGTTTTTGAAAGTTGTACGTTTAGTGGTACTCATTTGGTTTTAGGTTCTTGGTATAAAGAATCGGAGTTACCATTTAGATCATCTATTTTTACATCCAGTGGATTGATCGGGTCTATTTTTAGTGGGTTCATGCAGGTTGGTATATACAAGTCTTTAAATAATCATCAGGGGTTAGAAGGTTGGAGATGGTTGTTCATTATTGATTTTGTTATAACTATTCCTATTGCCATATACGGGTTTTTATGCTTCCCCAATCCTCCAAATACCTATAACGATTTAACTATTGCGGATGATGGTACCACAATTAGTAGAAACTCATTATTAAATAAATTTAGTTTGACCAAATATGTTTTCACAGAGCAGGAATTACTTTACAGCGGGAAAAGGCTACCTAAAAGAGATGTTACTAAAAGGTTAGATCTAACAGTTATCAAAAGAGTTATTGGAAGATGGCATTGGTGGTTGTTCAGTTTAGTCTGGGCATTGGGTGGGTTGAATATTAGTTTTGCATCCAATTCTACATTTGCATTGTGGCTAGCAGATTTGGATTATAGCATTACCCAAAGAAATGATTATCCAATGGGTATTTTTTCAGTTGGTATAATTGCTACCTTGTTAAGTGCTTTGTACATGACATTATTTAGAAATAAACATCTACATATCGCTATCTTCATATCTATAGTCATGGTTGTGGTGGCTATTATGATCTTGTGTAATCCACTAAAGCCAAGTGTTATGTTTGCTGCCCAATATCTTGGCGGTGTTTGTTATGCAGGCCAATCCGTTTATTTCGCTTGGGCAAATGTTATTTGTTCTAATGATTTACAAGAACGTGCAGTTGTTTTGGCATCGATGAATATGTTTTCCGGTGCTATTAATGCCTGGTGGAGTATTTTATTTTATCCTGCAACAACAGCTCCCAAATTCAGAAGAGGTGGTTTTGCCATGTTGGGCACTAGTATTGCAACTGCAATTGTCGCTGGTATAATTACTATCTGTCAAAAAAGGGAAGAGAGATTGAAACAAAAGAATCCAATTGTAAATTACTCGGGATTTGCGGAAGATGGACAAAATGATGAAATATTGGGAGAAGAAGATGAAGAAGAAGAAGAGGAAGAGGAAGAGGAACAGTGAATTATTACTACTAAGTTGTTGGTATTAGTTGATTACACTTGTTATTAGTTATTGTGTAGAACATATATTACTACCCTACGTATATATACTTATGTGTAGAAAACTGCAAACAAGATAAAAGATGGATTTACATAAATGTGTAAATTTATAGGTACAAAACCGTATTATTTAGTTGTGTTGCATTCTCCTGTGATACATTAAAAGCTACAAGTTATTTCGATGATATAAAAATGTCTTGTCGAATTCTTTTTTTTTTCTTTTTTTAATTTTTTCTTTTTTTAATTTTTTCTTTTTTAATTTTTTTTTTTTTTAATTTTTTTTTTTTGTTTTTTTTTTAATTTTTGATCGTCTACAAAAAAAAAATTTTATTTTTTTAGAAAAACAACAACATAGATATTTTTGTTATTTATTAATTCGTAATTTAGTTTACTGTTAATTTTTAGCTTGCATTCCTTTTTTCTTTTTTTTTTTTTTTAAGCAACTACAGTTTACAACTAGCACTTACGGATATTGTTTATAAACATTATTGATAACAACTAACCAACAAATATCAGGCTCATACCATCCTCATCATTATGGAACTTAAATCCGCCCAAAAAAATAAATCATTCAGAAAAAAATTATTGAATATCTTTAAGCTTTCATTTTTAAATGGCCTCGGTGGCAATAAGAATCGAAAAAGTAAAATACTGGCTACAATCCTGTTTGCCACAGTTGTATTATTTTTAATTATATTAATTACTGGAAGTAGTATTTTTGGTATTAGTTTGGGTACAGGTATCATCCCATTTTCCTCTTCCTTAACTACTAATGCCGATATCAATAATATTCCAAGCGGTAAAAGGTATCCTCCAGTGCATGGTTTGAACCTTTATGAAACCAAAGTGACTAATTCATTAATTTTCCCTCAAATTGAACATCTGTCTAATTTAAAAAAAATGGGATATAAAACATTATTTATTAGAAGAACAGATATTAACGGCAAAAGCGATTATTATGTTAAAAACAATGAGATACCAATGACAGACAAGGAAAAGAAACAACTTGCTGCAGAAGCCGACAAAACTGCTTTCATTAAAAAAACATTTCTAGATCTAGGGAAGGTGGTTTATAGAAGGAAAAGAAAAAGCAATTCTCCATCCGTGGTCATTGTTACCCTTTTGGATTATGAGAAATACAATTTGGAAAGTATTGTACAAATTGTTCAGAATAGAGTGGATTATGCACAAAAACACAACTATGGTACTTATATCCGTTGGGCGCAAGAGTTTATTCCATACCTAGAAGCTCAATCATTAGATACCTCTTATGAGTTCATTAAACCATTAATTATGAGGGCAGCAATGCATACTTTCCCCAACACCAACAACTTTTGGTTTATAGATGAAGACGGATTAATTATGAACCTAGGTTTAAGTTTACAACAACATTTATTAAATCCTAAAATTTTGGATTTGGCTACATTGAAGAAGGTGCCTCTAGCACGTGGATCCTTAATTAAAACATACAATAGTCCTTCTATCTCTATCGATGGTAAATATAAAGATGTTGATACTGCGGATTTGATTTTCCCACAACAACAACAACAACAGGGAGAACTAGAAACTTTTTCATTTGTATTGAGTAACAATTTATACACACATGCATTTTTAGATTACTTAAATGATCCATTGGTGAGAAATTATGATTGGGGTCATAACAACCCATTGGGCAAGGCAATAACACATTGTTTGCAATGGCATCCTTCTCTATTAAAAAGATTTAGAATGGTTGTCCCCAAAACCATTGCATCTTCTTATGATCCAGTTAATTCAAAATTTCCAGTGGCTGAAAATCAAAAGGGGAAAGAACCATTTTATGTAGATAATGATATGGTTGTTTTATTAAAAGATTGCACTAAAAGGCATTCATGTGCGGAAGATTTAACGCAGTTTTATGAAGAAGTTAAGCATTGATGGGAGAATATACTGTTTATGAAGTTATTTCTTTTAATGTTGAGGTTGTGACAATGATGGTGGTAATAATAATATTAATTACTTTGTATAATTCCTTTTTATTTTTTTTTTAATTTTTTTTTTTTTACTTCCTTCGTGAAGTTTTTTTTCGCGGGGGTATGTGTTGTAATCTGCATGATTTTTCCAAAGTATAATAAAAACATACGCGAAAATTGTAGATGAAACAAAATTCGGATGTCTTTTTCTTTTCCTTTTTCTTTTTTTTTAAATTTCAAAAAAAAAATAAATAAATAAAAAGAGATATTTACAATAAAAGACAATGCGAAGGAAGGAGGGGTAAGCTGGGAGAGGCAGATAGTCTAGTACTAATGTTAAGGATAAAGTACCGCGAAAATATTTTGGTCTGTAATTATAATAAATTTTATATTTTAGTTTACCACGAAAAAAAAAAAAAATTTGTCATACAACCTTTATTTTAAAACAATCAAGTTAAATTGGTCTCGATTTATGCATATAATAGTACAATGTAGAGAGAAAAAAGAAAAAGAAAAAATATATATATATATATATATATAGATTAAAAAAAAAAAAAAAAAAAAACTTGAAATAACCTCTCGAAATTTGGAATCAAAGCATAGTACAAAACATAAGTTATTACAACATGCCACAACCTAATAAGACCATCAATACTAATATTTGCCCAATTGAATTGCTACAAACTCTATTATATGATATCAGACACAAATTCAATAGCAATGACACCATCAATTTTGAAAAAATCAACCAACTTATTAACTCAATTAGGTTGATAAAATCGGATGTTTCTGACTCTAATACTACCTACGACACCAGTTTACAGCACTTTATTGATATACCACTAATTAGTTTTACAAACTTTATATTTCAAAATAATACCGAGTCTCAGACTAAAAACAGTTTACTTGCTGAGAATTTTTCATCTTATTTATTAAGTTTATCCTATATTTATAAGTTAGTATTAAACTCTGCTAACACTACCACGCTTTCTTTATTTGATTGTACGTTTGCGAAATTATGGAACGATTTGAATTATAGTACCATTGATGTCTCTGCGTGTCACGATTATATACATAATGATCTGATAGCATGTTCTCCAACTATAGTTCAGCAGTTAAAAAAAAATAGCTTTGCTAGTACCACTAACAATGCCACCGCAAATAGTAACTTTTTCCTATTAAGTAGTAAAGAATTAGGTTGTGACCAAGAGTTGGTCGAATTGACCACGGTAAATAATTTATATGTTCAAAACCGTGTTACTTCTACTGGTTTCGTAATTTGTCAGTACAAATCAGTAACACAAAATGATTCGTATTACATTTATCCATTATCGAAAAAAAATGTCGTTGAATTTATGAATGATTTATTGAATAATAATAATAATCTATCTGATTTTTTGGTGCAAAGCAACACTGCAGATGCGAGCAGTTCGACTAGTAATATAGGGAAGAGAATTATGTTCCCCGTGTTTAATAGAAATGCATTGGCTGAAATTAGCATAAATGATGATAACAAATCAATAAACTTCAGTATAGGTGAAGACAGTAATACTATAAATATTGAATTGGTTTATTATGATGGGAACTTAAAACAGTGGGAAAAGTTATGGAAACCCTTTTTTTCTGCCACCAACAGTGTTCGTTGTATGGATAATTTGATTGCTTCTACTACTAAAAACATAAACAGTAGTAGTAGTGGTAGTTTACCCGGTTTGGGTATATTTAGTCACTCATGTGAGAACATCCTTTGCAACGTGGATACTGAGGGCTTTCAAGATAATAATGACGATTTGATAAGTGTTATTTCCGACTTAAAAGATATAACTTTGAAAAATATTAAAGCTAGTGTTAAAGACAATAAACTTGGTAGTAACAATACAGAGAAAACTAATAATAGTAATAGGAAAAGTTCTGTTAAGGGAGGAAGTATTGGTAATGTTGCCTCTGATTTTAAATTTATTAAATCTATTGATTTCTATAATTTGAAAAGTAAATCAAGCTCATTGTTTAACTTGTTCACCCATAATGATAATAGTAGTGATACTTCGCTTAACAACAGTACTAAGAATAATAGCAGGCTAATTAAAAATATTAGTGCCAAGCCGGATATAAAAATCATAAATGATGAGCCAAATGATGACAACGATGATGATGATATATTTGAGAATGTTGACTTGGAAAACATTACTGTGCGTCAACATGTGTTGACTGACAATTATAGAAATAACAGTGATAGTAACAGCATTAAGGATAAAAATGATAATAGCAGTAGTAACGACGAAACAACATATTCGTTTTCCATGACTAACAGTAATACATTAACATCTATGTCATCTACAGAAACAGAGGAGGCATGTGCAAATACGATAGTGGTCTCTAAAACCAAAGTTAGATTGCATGTCTTTGAAAATAATAAAGCGTGGGTTCCAAAATCTACAGGATACATTGAAATTCAGCACAATCCAATAAAATATTCCAATAAATTAACGGTGACATATTACAATTTTATTTTTGACTCAAAAAGTAATAATCTAAACTTACAATTGTTAGCAAATAAAAGTAATATATATAGGATAGGCAATTCAGGCATTTATCTATATCATCATAAATCACAAACGTATTACCTGTTTGAATTTAAAAATACTGAATTAGCCGATAGTGTATATAAAATACTACAACAAAAATAATAGGTGTAGTAGCCATTATAAAACTGTATTTACTTAATTGTCTTTGTATATTTACAATAAAAATTTTGTTTATGACTGGGTAATATTTACATAAATGGGAAAGTAAAAGAGGGAGAATAGGAGAATATGTATATATATATAATTCATACATTTGGTTCTTTGTAGGCAACAATAGCAGCAGCATTAATGTTCCTCCTGATATCACGTTTGGCAACATCATGAGTGTCTTCGACTTCCCCCCATCTGGCAGTTTGATGAATAGTTTCTAGAGTAGACAATTTGGCGATGGTTTCCATATCAACGCCAAATTCATTACTTTTTAATAGTAGGATTCCGCAAATAAAAGATTTTGTGGTTAAAACGGTTTTTTCAAAGACCACTAAATCCCATAAGCTTAATTGATTCATAAAATTGGTTGCGGCTTTTTTGGTTAATTCATTTTGTTGATTCCCTCTTAGTCCATGAACTTCAGCATCTAAGATTTCTAAACGAACTTTTTCTTTTTCGCCACTGGCTTTTTCAGGGCCGTATGGAGTTAAAAATTGTTCAATTTTCTTGATAATTGGTAAGTATAATTCATCTTGTTCTGTACGCAAGGCACCGTCTAAATCTTTTTTTGGTGAAAAACACAGCAAGGTATCTGTATCTAGATATCTTAGTAATAAATTGGAAATGGTGGAACGATCTTTGCACCCAATTTTTGCAGCCAATTCAGGATCACTGTTTAATAAATCTAAATCATTTAGTGCATTCTCTAGGTCAATGCACCGAGAGACAATAGATGTTAGCGGCAATGAGTGAGATTTAATTTTCAAACTAGGTAAAGTGCTCCATTCATTTAATAGCATTAAAGCCAAATATTCACGATCCGTATCAACTTGTAGTTTATTGCCCAACAGGGTTTTGATCGGTTTGGAATCTAAAGTGATTGTTAATTTATGTTTTCCATTTTTTGGATCATTTTCATTGATAATTTCTACCTTTTCCCAGAATTTGGATAATGTTTTTGACAATTTGTTAGTTTCTGTTTTCAAATTGTTTTCAATTGAGGTGTCAACGCCCAATGGGGTGGATGTAGCCATATATCTTATGGAAATAAGATTAGATCGAGCAGCATTATAGTTTGAAGTGGTAAATAAAAGTTTAGATAAATTCCTTTTGGATGATGATAATATAGGTCTATACATTTTGTTTATTTGTTTGTTTGTTTGTTCTTATTTTAAAAGTGGAATGGTAGAAAAAGAAGGGGAAAGTCAGTTATTTATTACTTTGAATTTATATTATCAAAGTTTATGCGCTAACAAGACGAATTTTACCATTTGGATTGTTTTATTGTATTACCAAAAACAAAGTGGAAAACGTTTCGTATGTAGTGATTTAGTTTTTTCAATGTAAATATTAAAAAAAGAAAAAAGAAAAAAGAAAAAAGAAAAAAAACGTCAATGTCTTTTTTTTATGGTATTTTATTTACTGTAACTTTAACAGTTCGAAACTAATCGAAAATCAAAATTACAACTCCAATCAATATACAACAAGTTGGAATAATTCTGTATAAACTATAAAAACAAAAACAAACTACAATAAAACGACAACTTTCTTTTTATCATTTCCTATTACAATTTTATAGCACATAAGTATTTTCAAAATGTCCGATCCTAAAATGTTACAAGAAATAATCAATAATTTAAAACAGTCTAAGCAGCAATTACAAATAGTGGAATCGCAGATAATATCGTTAGAATCACAAAAAAAATTGGCTAATCAAACTTTACAAGAATTGAAAAACTACGATAAAAATGAACTTTGGAGAGGATGTGGTAGAATGTACATGCTACAAGATAAGTCAAAGTATGAAAATAGTTTAAAGACAGATACAAAAAGTATTGATGACCATGTTAAAGCCTTGAATATTAAAAAAAATTATTTAAATGTATCTATTGAAAATGCAATCAAACATTTAAAACCGCATGTTAAATGAACTGTGGTATTATTATCAATTGATACTTTTTTTTTTTTTTTTTTGTTTTTTTTTTCTATACCTATTCTCAATAGTCATATATCTGTATATTTTTTTTTATTTTTCTTTTTTTTGTTCTTCGTTTTTCTAAATAATAATAACAAATTAATTTATAAATATTACGTTGCTAATACTCTTACACTGCACTGTACCCACCTCTATGAGAATTAGAGTTGTTCGACCCGTGTAATACTCTGTATATCAACTCCTTACAAAATTGGGGAAACAGTTTGATTAAAGTAGTTCCTCGTTCTACAAATTCTTCACGAAAATCTGCTAAGGAACCGCCTCTAGTGGCGACATACGAAGTGGCGCATAAATAAATGAGAGTGAATAAAAATGCGTACATTATTATCCAAAAAAACCATGAATGACCATTAGATTTTTTAACGGTGTTGTTATCGTTATCGTCGTCATTGTCATTGCCACCGTCATTGCCATTGCCACCGTCACTGTCATTGTCACCATCATTTTTTTTAAGCAAACATCCACTTGGACCTTTAACGGTGAACTCTAAATAATCATCGCTACCCCATGCAAATTCCTGTACTTCGTCATTTTCTTTAGAAGTATCACATTGAAATACGATATTTGAGTTTAGAACTTGGCTCCCCCATTTATAACCCTTGTTTTCAATTGTTAACTCATTACTTTCAGAAACAGAAACACTAGTTTCAGTTTTCATGCCAAAGTCTATTAATTCGATTAATAGGGTTTGATCATCTATGGTAACATACTCAACCCCACATAGCATTGTATCTGAAGAACATTTGTCTGGTAAATTTTTATGATCACTATCTTTGTTATTGCAGACATTTATCCACCACTGCTGTTTTGTTTTGGAAGGTGGTGTATCTTTTTCTATTGATTCGAAAATTGGACTTACATCTTTAGTATTTGAAATTCTATAATTTTTTAAAATATCATGTTTAGAACAATCTAAAGCTAAAGAAGTTGAAGAAAACAAAGTTAAAAGCAAAAAGAATAATGACAGAAAGAATGGTTTTGAGGAGATCATGCTGTATTTGTAAGCTATGTGAATCTTTATGTTTAATTGTGGCAGTGAGTATACTAGTTCACATTTTGTATGATGTATTTATAAAATAGATATGTGGATTTGAAAAAAAAAAGAAAGGGAAAAAAGAAAGGGGAAAGGAAAAGGGAAAAAAAAAAAAAAAAAAAAAAGATTGATAGTTGAAAGAGGGGGGAAAAACGAAAAGGGAAAAGCAAAGAGGAAAAAAAACAAAAAAAAAAAAAAAAAAAAAAAAAAAAAAAATATCTCTGAAAATTGTGACACAGTTTGCATCCGTACCTTTATGTAACTGTGCAAAATAATTTTTTTTTTTTATTTTGTTTCAATTTAAAAAAAAATAAAATAAAATCAAAGAAAAAAAAAACTTTGGTGGAAAATAAAAAAAAAAAAAAAAAAAAGCGAACAAGATTTTTCTTAGCTGGTACAACAATTGCCACTGTTGAAGCCACTTTTTACTCTCGGTCTGGATCTTCTTTCCATAATGAAAATTTTTTTATTATTTATTTGTAATATATACATATTTTTATGTCTGTAATTTATTACTAAATTTTTCTTTTTTTTTTTCTTTTATCCTTTTTCCATCAGCCTAATTCTTAAAAAAAAAATTCAAGCTCTTTTTCATGTATAGCGATTGACATTTACATCATTAGACTTTTCTTCAAGATATTAATAAAGCAGTAATTTTTTTTTTTTTTTCATTTTATGATAACTCTTATACAATTCTTGAATTACACTAATATAGTTTACTTTTTATCTATCTCCTAAACATTTCATCGACAAAAACGTAAGCTAAATAAACTAAAAACAAAATGGCTAGATACGGTGCTACTTCCACTAACCCAGCTAAGTCTGCTTCTGCTCGTGGTTCTTATTTGAGAGTTTCTTTCAAAAACACCAGAGAAACAGCCCAAGCTATCTCAGGTTGGGAATTAAAGAAAGCTCAAACTTATTTGGAACAAGTTTTAGACCACCAAAGAGCTATTCCATTCAGAAGATTCAACTCTTCTATTGGTAGAACCGCCCAAGGTAAAGAATTTGGTGTTACCAAGGCTAGATGGCCAGCTAAGTCTGTTAAGTTTGTCCAAGGTTTATTGCAAAACGCTGCTGCTAACGCTGAAGTATGTTTTTAAAAAAAAAAAAAAAATTAATATTAAAAGAAAGTTGAATTACGACAAAAGAAAAAAAAAAAATTTTTTTGGTTATCATAGTCAAATATTTTAATAATTACATGAAGGGAATATTATAGGATATAATGCATAGGATCATCAGTTTTATAATGGCTAGATTAACTATCAAATGGAGTTGCGATACGGAGTTTATGAATAAAATTATACACAATGATTTTGAAGTATAATGGTTGGAGTTTTTTTTTTTCTTATTAAACTTGTGCTAAAACAATGTGATGAATTGTACAATATCATAAGATTTAGAATGAGATATTTAGAACAAAAAATCATTTTATTTACTGTCAAAAGAGGGAAACGTTGTATCTATGGAATAAATATTAAGAATAAGACCAGTCTCAGGTATTGAAATAGAAACTTTTCCCTTTTTTAATAACACGGTTACTCAACAAAAGAGGAGATTGGCTAAATAATATTGATATATCATTTGAAGCATTCCTTTCTACAGTTACAAGTTTTTATTAAATTATTATTAACTTTAACACGAAGTGAAACCAATTTTTTTTTTTTTCTTTTTGAATTAAAAGTTATGACCTTTTACTAACAATTTTTTATACATATTTTATTTTATTTTTAAATCAATTGAATTATGGGGAAGAAAAAAAAATACAAAAGGCATCTGTGCGAACTTTGATATGCACCTTGCTTGTATTTTTAAATTTTCATTCATTTTGATTTTAAAAATCTAGAAGCAAAATATAAACAATAATAATATTTTTCATAACAGGCCAAAGGTTTAGATGCTACTAAGTTGTACGTTTCTCATATTCAAACTAACAGAGCCCCAAAACAAAGAAGAAGAACCTTCAGAGCTCATGGTAGAATTAACAAATACGAATCTTCTCCATCCCACATTGAATTGGTTTTGACTGAAAAGGAAGAATCTATCAAGAAGGCTACTGATGACAAAAAAGTTAGATTGTCTTCCAGACAAAAAGGTAGATTAGCTGCTCAAAAAAGAATTGCTGCTTAAATTTTGTAGATTTGTTATAAACAAATAAAAATTTATTTTGATTTAATTTTTTTTAATAGTCTATATACGTTTTTCTTTAAATATTAAGTATTGGAATTCTTCTGTATTATTCTTATTAGCTACTTTCAGACTATGATGCTTCTTTTTTTACAAATTATTTTCGGAAGTGTGCTTATCAATACATATCGGAACGTTACTTAAAGTCAAATACATGAACTTAAATAATGTGTGGCACAATTTACGGACATGATATTCAAATAACAATGGGCTATTTATACAAAAAAAAAAAAAAAAAAAAAAATTTAAAATTTAAAATTTAAAATTTAAAATTTTCCAATGGAGCCAGCACCAGCACCTCCATTATTATTAGATATTAAATTTGTAGCCGATGTTTGAACCATCCCACTATCGGAGGCATAACCAGTTGCCTGCACATTGATGCCATAAGTAAACATTATCATCAACAAGGCATGCAATCCCAAACAATAAAATAAAAAGCAAAATCTACTAGTCTTATTAGCCAAAATATACTTAGCCAAGGTAGAAAAGAGTTTGTCTAATGGATTCATTTTATAATTATGATACCTACTAATTTCACGCTGCCTAAAATTTTGCATTGGATGTAATGATTCATTGTAAATGTTTTCGTATTTTTGTTCTTCTACATCATGAACTTCAAACTCACCTCTTTGATATGAGCTTAGATATTTAATTTTTTCATACAACTTCTTATTATCATCGCTTAGTTTTTCTAATTTCCTTGTCAAGCCATCTTGCTCAGATTGTAATTTTTTTATTTGTTTTTCCAATTGAACATTTTTAGAACGAAACCTATCTCTTTGTTGAGTAACAATTTTCATAATTGGATTGTTAGCAACTCCACTTGTACTGGAATCGTGGGCATTGATGCTGTTAATGTTACTAGTAGTTGGATCAACTCCAGCTACAATCGAACTAGTTGGTGATAATTGTCCAGTATTGCGTTGGTGGTTGGCAAAGCTGGTCCCAGTTTTAAAGGATCTGTGTGTTGTTGTCATTGCGGAAATTATACTTTGTGTATCCGTAAATTTGGAACTGACCTCATCCAATTTTTCTAAATCCTCTTCCAAAGTTTCGTTTTGCGACTTCAAATCAGAAATCTGGCTTTGCAAAGCGCCTATTTGCAGCTGAAATTCCTTTTTATCTTGTTCCATATCCGCTACATTCCCACGTAATTCAGCTAGTTTGTTTTGTAATTTTTTATTAACTTGAACCAACCCCATTTCCACAGTACTATCAGCTTTGCTGGTACCGTCATTTTCCTCATCCTCTTCATCAAACCCAAACTCGATTTTTTTCAAAGAGTTTAACTCCTGTTTGATTTTGTCGTAATCAGAATAATTATTTAATTTACGTTTCAAAACAGAAACTTCGTTATTTAACGCGGCAATTTGTGTTTGTAACATGGATAAACCATTTGCTTTGTCAGAGTTTTCGTCTTGGGATTGATCTAACTTAGTCACTAAAATGGAAACTTCACTTTCTAATTGTTTAATTTCGAACATTTTTTCATGAACTTCTGAATCCTTTTCTGAAGAGTTGGATAACTTACTCACCTCTCCACTTAATGTTTCGTTTCTTTTTTCCAAATCTATTATCCTTCTTTGGCATGATTCTAGCTCGCCAACAACTAGTTCAAAGTCACCAGAGTTAATACTTGGTACCTCGTTGGACTCCTCGCCTTTAGTTGTGTTTTTTTTGGCAGCTTCTTCCTCTTCTTTTTGCAGTTGTTTTAATTTTTCAATTGTGTTATTCAATTCCTTCTCACGACTTTTCCAATTACTTTCTTTTTCTAGCCAAATACTGTGTAATTCGCTTTCTTTGGCAACCACCTTTTTGGCTAATATCTTAGCTTGATTAGCTTCTAATTCTAAGATTTTTTTCTTATATGTCTGTTCGTTATCTAAAATTTTTTTCTTCAAATCATTTATGGTATCATTATTATCATTTTTGTGTAAAAGTTGAAGCAATAAAGGTTCAGGATTGGGAACTTCCCCAAACTTTTCGTACAACTTAACAATAACACGTTCGCTAGTATTAGCCCGATTGGTTAGATCATCCACTTCATGTTGGTACTTTTTGATTAAAGTTTTATATTCGGAGATAATTGTGGCGTTAGCAATTTCATTTGATGAAGTTGTAACATTTTTATATTTTTTGTTGAGTTGTTTGGTTGAAGTTGCAATAACTTGTCTGCTTTGTAAACTTTTGTCTTCCCATTCTTTAATTTTTAAAAGATTTTGATCTAATTCGGTTTGAATATCAGGTAAACAGGCCTTATTCCATGATGAAATTGCTTGTGTGATGATATCAGACATACTTTTTGATTGCTTTGTTACGGAATATTTTTTATTTTTTTTTTTTTTATTTTTTTTTTTTTTTTTTGCAATTATTGTTGTTGTTGTTATCTGTCTAAGCCTTTTTGTACTTAGTGATTATCTCTTCTAGTTGAGCATTTCATTGATGATACAAATAGTAAATTTTTTTGAAAAAAAAAGAATTATTTACCCTTTCAAAAAAAAAAATTTTTTTTAATATGGCAGTGCTTAATATATAAAACAAAATAAAATAAAATAGAAAAAAAATAAATTTGACAGGTACTTTGCTTACATAAAAAGAAATAGAAATTTATAAATCAAATATCTAAAAGTTACAGATGGAAAAACCATGAAAAAAACAGAATAAATAAGAGTACAACCGTTAACCAGACCAGTATCTATAACATTGTGGGGCTTCTATAGAAATCGGTTTAACAGTCTCTCCATTAGTAGTTTCGTCACTTTTGTCATTGATGTTATGTTCGCCGTTTTGGTTAATATTACCTGTAGCTTCAGTGTTTTTAGTAGCTGGGGTAGTTATGAATGCAGAAAACCCTTTCAAACAATCTTTGGCGCCTTCTACATCATTTGCATTCAATTTCCTCATAATATCATGGATATGTTTATTGAAGCTTAATTTTTCTAAAATAAACTTTTCTCTTTCTTTGATTAATTTATTTTCTCTTAATTGAAACTCTTTTTCCAAATGCTTCACTTTATTCATTTTTAAATCATTCTTAGTCATTTGCAGATTAATGATTTCGTTGGCTATGTTATGCATTTCACGTTCTTCGTTATTAGAAAAAACATTTGCCCTCATGCCCAAACTAGCCAACGCAACATGGAACCCATCTTTCAAGTCTAGTTCTTCACTGCCGCCATTTTTGTTTTTTCCCTCGGCATTAGTTTCGGGTTCACTTTCGATTTTGGCCCTTTTCCTTTCATGAACAGCATCTATTAAAGATTTGACATCTTCTGCGTTAAGCAAACCAACTAAAAACGATAAAGTACTCATCACAGGATTGTCCGCCTTAGAAAATGGTAAATGTGGAGCAAACTTTAGTGGACCTAGATCTCCGTCATACAAAAATGGGTCTTCTAATGGCAACTGCAAAAACTTTAAAATGCATTGCTCTGGTGTTTTGTTCCCAAGCTTGGATGCAATTTTCATCCAGACATCACCAGTAACTGATTTAGAGTCAGAAGTTGCAAATTCACTTACATATTTTATCAAAGATTGTAATTCTTGTTCGGTCCAATCTTTCTCAGCTAATGTCGAGCCAAGGTCCAATTTACGTTTTTTCCTGTTAATTTCAGTGTTATCGTTACCAATACTATGTACTTCATTAGCATTGTGTGAAAGGGGTTCCAGCTTTGTTGATGGCGGGGAGGGTAATTGTGATTCTTTTTCAGATAATTGTTTATCCATTAACTTTCTTAATCTCATTAAATCAGGTAATTGAACCGCAGGTTTGTAGCTTTGAAATGGGAAAAGCCCTCTTGGTGAATCATGTTTGACTTCAAAATCACCTGTAAACGGTGGTTCTACTAACTTGTTTGGTTTTTTTGATGCATCAACTTGGTAATTAAGTAGTCCCCACCTATTCAAAAATTTATGAATACGAAGAATAGCGCCAGAATCGCCGCACAAGTTCCTACGGGCTGCTGTAAAGGTGAAATATTCTTCCGGATTGATTCTATATGAATTAACCATGAAGTTACGATATTTAATGTAAACTTGGGGCGTTTTAGATGGAATTCTATTTGTAAAAAATTCAGGCAAGTTTTCTCTTTCAATCTCATGTATTTTAGTCAAATCAAACCATTTGGAATACGATGGGATAACAATGTCGTGTATTTGCGGAATTGTGTAGTCAAATATTTGTTCTTCCTCTTTTACTACATTTTCCTTTTCACTTTCTTTTTGTTTATCGCCTTCTTTTTGTTTATCATCTTTTGTTTTTTTATCATCTTCTGTTTCTTTATCGTTTTCGGTTTTTTTATCATCTTCTGTTTCTTTATCGCTTTCGGTTTTTTTATCATCTTCTGTCTCTTTATTCCCTTCCGTTTCTTTACCACGCTCTTTTTGTTTAATATCAGTTATTTCCTCAGTCCCCTCTTTTCTGTTGGATTCAGCAACACTATCATTTGATTTCATCCCAAAAGAAGAGGTAATAGCATCATTTTCTAGTCGTTTTTCTTGTTGTTGTTCCATCCCACTTTCTTGATAATCGGTATTTTTTATGTCTTTTGGCTTGTTATCGTTAGGCTCTAAAGCATCTTTTGTTTCATTTAAATAACTGATAGCTTCATTATCAGCAACAGCATCTTTCATTTCAATATCACTATGCTCTACATTATCGTTAGCAGAGTCCTTTTCTGCACTATTATCACCGTCGTTGACAGTATTAGCATCGTTTGACTCTTTAATCATTTCTTTCGCTTCTTCTTGCTGTTGTTGTCCGTTTTCTTCTGTTTTGCCTATTTCCTCTTGACTCTTCTCTGCATTATAATCAAATTTCGTTTCTAAAACTATTGGTCTGTCGCCTAAATTGTGACTAACGGCTTCTACATTTATTACAGAAGCATTGTTATCATCCATATGAAGAGGATCGCTGGATGTTTCATTAGAATGTTCAGGCGGGTTTTTTGAGTCTTTAGTATTATCAACTATAGCATCTTCTTGAAGTTTTTGCTCTCCAAGCTCCTGCTGTTGTTCTGCTTCTTCTCCTTGTTTTTCCTCTTCTCCTTGTTTTTCCTCTTCTCCTTGTTTTTCCTCTTCTCCTTGTTTTTCTTCTTCTCCTTGTTTTTCTTGTTTGGTCTCCTCACTTCCTTGCTCAGGTAATCCAGGAGTAGCTTGTTTTTCCTCTTCATCTTCTTTTGCAGTTTGTATCGTATTACCACTATCAGCTTGTTCAGTATTTAAAGTATTTTCATTACCAGAAACAGGGAAAATATCTGACTCAATATTAGTAGCAGTGTCTTGGAAAATATTTTCTGTATCAATAACACCTTTTTCCTCTGTACTGTTTATATTTTGTTCTTCTTCTACGTATTTTGCATTCTTCATGCCCTGTTGTTGTTCATATTGTGTCATTTTTTCTTCATTTTCTTGGGCTCTATCTATCAGTTTTTCTTCTGCTTCTATTTTTTTTTCGTTTACACCTTGTTCTAATTGATTATTTTCTAGATGATTTTGTTTTGTTTCACTATTAGTTTCATTATTGTCAGCATTGGATTCTAAAGTATTTTCCATATCGAAGGAGATTCAGGTTTTTCTTAACTTCAAAATAAAAAGGTGCAATCAATCTAAAGTAATCCTCTAAACACACTAAATAAATTTTGACTATGATTTTAATCAATTGTCTGGCTGCTTAGCGTTATTATTATTATTTTTGGCTCTACTTTAAGAATTGTTATGATAATAAATAAACATTAATAGATACATATTTTTTTTTTTTTTTTTTTTTTTTTTTATATATGTATGATATATATAAATTTTTAAAAGGCAAAATTCGTGAATAGTGATTTACAAGTTTGCAATTAAGTCCGAAGTAGTGCGGATATTTTTCTTTTTTTTTCTTTTTTTTTCTTTTTTTTCTTTTTTTTCTTTTTTTTTTCCTTTTTTTAAATTTTATTCAAGATGGTTTAAATTGTAGATCTAAAAAAAGAAGTAAAAAAAAAGTAATATACCTGACGCGTTTTATCCACGTTAAATATTCACTCAATTGATAACAATATAAAATTTAATTTTAAAACTTGCGAAAATACCAAGAGAAATATAAAAGAAAAAAAAGATCTCTTAATAATGTTAGTACGAGTACTGTTTTTAGATACTAATAAAAATACGCAGCATAGTTAATAAAAAACAATCCAGCTTCAGCAAACACCGCAAAGAAGCAACACCAACAATACAATATTATTATTTTTCCTGCGTAAAAACTCCGCCTATATTAATTTTACTTTGTTTTAAATAAAAGTTTCAAAGGAAAAAGCCACGAAAATAATTCAACTTAATTAACAGATAAAACGTCTTACATATAATATTATTGATTTTTCCCTTTTTGTTCTAATACACTTAATAAAAAAAAAAATAAAAAATAAAAATTGAAAAATTGAACAATACAGTAACAAAGTAATAACTAAAAGCTAAATAATTTACTAAAAAGGAGGCTAAAGTATATAAATAATCTTCCATGGTTCTCTATGTTTTCCTTTTTTCTTTTTTTTTTTTTTTTTTAAAACAACTCATAAATCAGCACAAGGAATTATAATCATTATAAGTTCAAAAATACTTATAGAAAATTATTTTTAAAAAAAATCCAATAAGAGAAAAAAAAAAAAAAAAAAAAAAAAAATAAAATAAAATAAAATAAAATAAAATAAAATAAAACAAATCAAAAAAGTGAATAACCAAATCAAAAATGATATTTCTTATAAACTTTATATTATTTTTACAAACTTTGGTAACATTAACAAAAGCAGATATTGACATTGTATCGCCAAAAGCAGATGCTGTGTTCACAGCAACGAGTACATCCTCTACAGTTACTATTGAGCTTGAATGGATTGACGATGGCAGTTATCCTAACATAGACAAAATAACTTCAATAAGCTTACTATTATGTACTGGGGCTAATACTAAAATTAATTGTTTTAAAACGTTAGCCAATGCTATACCAATTTCAGACGTTACTGTGGACTCGGATGAATCTACTTATACTGTTGAAATAGATGCATCGGTTTCTGGGAATGGTCAATATTATCTTCAAGTGTTTGCTCTATACGATGGAATTGGATACACTATTCACTATTCGCCCAGATTTGAATTATCTGGTATGAGTGGTACTGTTACCTCCTATACTTACTCAGATTCAACTCAACCTGCAGCACAGTATTATATCACCTCAGAGAGTTCTGCAAGTACAACACAAACGGAAAGTATTGATACCTCAGCATCTTTTACCGTTCCATACACATTACAAACTGGACATACTAGATTTGCTCCAATGCAAATGCAGCCATCTTCAAAAGTAACCGCTACTACATGGACAAGGAGATTCCCAACTAGTAAAGTTACATTCTATTCAAGTTTTAATATGAAGGGAACTTATTACATGTCAACCATTACTCCTGGTTGGAGTTACACTATAACCAGTGATGTGAATTATGCCACACCTGCTAGCTTTCCCATTGATAATGGTGGTTGGTATGACCCTACCAAAAAACTAAGTTTAACACCAAGAAAGTTAAACTTACAAAACCTACTCTCATCGACAAAGGGTAACGGGACTACAAGTAATACCAGCAGTTAATGATATCAAAGCCTAAGACAACACTATAGGTACTAAAACCATCATACAAGCATACTCATATATATACGTTATTATAAGTATTTTTAATTTTTTTTTCAAAAAGAAAAAAAAAAAAAAAAAAAAACATTAGTATAATTTTATGTATAAAATAAAATGAAAAAAAAAAGTAGAAAAAGGACGCACCTGTAAATTTATATACGTATATTTTTTTTTTACTTTGGTTTGATTTAACCATAAACATCTGATATTTTTTTGGTCAATTTATTTAAGCAAACTAAGCCATCTACACTTAATTCTTCATTATTAGGCAGAACACAAGAAACAACGTCTAATATAATTAAGGATAAATCACCCATATCACCAACACGGCATATAAATTCAAACCATTTAATACCAGCCTCTTTTCTTTCCTGTGTTATTCTATCATTTATCTCACTTGGAATTTTAACTTGTTCTAATCTAATCATACCATTTTCGCTGGGGCTTTCTAATACAATGGACCCATTATTTGGCTGGCTAACTATTTTGCAGATTAATCTCACAACATGACCCTGAAATAAAGATAATTCACTTGGATCAATTCTTTTGGTAATTATTGTTGAAGCGTTACTCATGGTTATTAAGTTTCTGATTAAGTTGATTCTATGCCTAGATATTATTATTATTATTTTCTTTTTTTCCTTTGAATTTTTGGTGCTTTATTAAATAAAAGAAAGAAAGAAAGGGAAGGAAATTTTGGTGATTTGATGTTAAAAAAGAAAATAAGTTAGTAATTGCAGCAATAAAAAGAAAAACTATATTTGATTCCGAACCATACCGGATAAAGAAAGTATTATCCTTTTCGGAATACAACACATAAATGATGTGTAAACAACCGTACATTTATGCAGTAGAGAATGAGGTGGTTCTTATCTTTGTTGTTCTAATTTGTAATCAATTGTAACCTTTTATCAAAAAATAAAAAGAACTATAAATTATTTTGAATTTAAAATATGTGTATTTCTCGGGTCTTTTTAACAATGCGTTTACAAACTTACCGAGTTATGTCTTACAAGTTGCTTGCCAATAATAATTAAACCTATCTCTACCTTCCAACTTATGTTTTTTTTTTTTTATTTTTATTTCTGCAATTTCATTTGTTGTTATGCTAGAACTATTAAACTTTATTAAAAGACAACTTTTTAATATATAAGGGAAGTCTCTATCCCTTTAAAACTCATTTAAAAAAAAAAAAAAAAAAAAAAAAAAAAAAAAAGGAAAGATAATTTTTTAAACAGTTTATACTTTAGATATATTTCTTTAAATCACTTACAAATATTATTCTTCGTTTCCACTTTGGTTTTCATTTTTGGAATTGCAACTTAAAAAAAAAGCACTCAACAAACGCTTCAAAGTTGAAATAAAAAATAAAAAGTAACTACCTAATATTAACTAAATATGGCTATTAAGTTACAAGAGTATAATGAACTTCCTCAAAGCTCTAAAAACTCAATTCAAAAATTAATTTCAAATAGAAAGCGTATACTTTCTTTGGTTTCTATATTTGCTTTTTTGTTTCTGTTACTCACTCTTAGACCACACCCATCGTATTTTTTGAAAGCTGTTGATGGCAATGGGTCATTATGTCCCAAAATAGAACCAATGTCTCCAAGCTATGTTAACAATTCAATTGAAAAAATTTTGTATGACCCAGAATTCAAGGAAAAATCCATCAAGAAATTCTCCGGTGCACTAAAAATCCCAACTGTTGTTCAAGACATTAATCCTCCACCAAGTGAAGATCTTGAATTTTGGTCTGCCTTTTTCGATTTCCACCAATACTTGGAAAAAACTTTCCCATTGATATATGCAACTTTGAAAGTTGAAAAAGTTAATGAAGTTGGTTTGTTGTACACTTGGGAAGGTACTAATCCAAGTTTGAAGCCAATGATGTTAACTGCTCATCAAGATGTTGTTCCAGTTAACCCAGACACTTGGAATGACTGGTCTTATGGACCATTCAGCGGCACATATGACCCAATTACCAATACCTTATGGGGTAGGGGTTCTTTAGACTGTAAAAACTTGCTAATTGCTGAATTGGAAGCTGTTGAAGAGTTAATTTCTAATGGGTACATTCCTGAAAGAACAGTTTTGTTAGCTTTTGGATTTGACGAAGAATCTAGTGGTGTGCTTGGCGCATCTCATATTGGGCCTTTTGTTTTAGAAAGATATGGTAAAGATGGCATTTATTCTATTGTTGACGAAGGTTTTGGTGTTGCCAAGATCAATGATAACTTATACGTTGCCACTCCAATTACTGCAGAAAAAGGATATGTTGATGTCGAGATTCAGGTAAAGGGACACGGCGGTCACTCATCTATCCCACCAAAGCACACTAATGTTGGTGTTGCCGCCAATTTTGTTTCCCTTTTAGAATACCATCCATTTAAACCACAATATACTCCTTCCAACCCTGTTTGGAGCTTTTTGTATTGTTTGGCTGAACATGACGAAAACTTGACGCCGGCTGCAAAAAAAACTATTTTGGCCTCTAAGGAATCCAAAAAGGAACAAAAGAAATTATTATCTTATTTGAGTGACATATTTGAATTCAAGGAATTGATTAGAACATCTCAAGCTGTTGATATATTCAACGGTGGGATCAAATCCAACGCTTTGCCAGAAGGTGCAACCGTTGTTGTTAACCATAGAATCGAAACAGGTTCTAATGTTAAAGATACTATTGATCATGATTTGGACATAGCAACAACTGTTGCCAGAAAGTTTGGTTATGGTTTAGTTTTCCAAGGCGAAACTTTAATTCCAGAAACTCCCTTGGGCTTCATTGAAGTTACTACCACCAACAAATCCTTGGAGCCGGCTCCAAGATCACCAAAAGAAGGTTCTCCTGTTTGGGAAGTTTTTAGTCGTACCATTCAAGATGTTTTCGGTACCTGGGTGTTCCGCGATGGTGATATTGACTTTTATGTTTCTGAATCCCAAGCTTCTTTCAACACCGATACCAGATATTACTGGGATCTAACCAAGAACATATATAGATTTTTCGGCTCTGTTATTACTGCGGATCAATTTAGTTTATTTCATTCAGTTAACGAGCATATTGAATATTCTGCTCATTTGTCTGCCGTTGGTTTTATTTATGAATATATTTTAAATGTTAACGAGCACGCTAGTGGTGAGTCATAGACTGGTTAGATAGCTATACTTTACTCTTTATTTCTAAAAAATTTATTAATATAAAAGTTCGACAAGTCAAGGGGATATGTATATGGTTTAAAAAAAAAAAAAAAACTTTTTCATCCCCCTTTAATTAGACATATATATATATATATATATATATAAATAATTATTTTCTTTGGATCTTATAATGGAAATTGACTTCGTTAATTTGGTTATCACGTTTTGGATTAAGCTCAGGTAAATTTGCCATTCGTCTTTCAGTTAAAGGAGAATCATCATTTTCGCTATTGGCACTTGTTATTTCTATATTTTCATTCCCTGATTTGGAGCCAAAGCGATATAAATGAGTTAATGGCCAACCTTTACTCGATCTTTCGCCTTTATAGTTGTTATTGTCATTGTTACTATTGCTACTACCACTATTACTGCTTGTACGACTCCAATTATTAGTTGTTGATCTTGTAAACAAATCGTTTAATTCATAAGTCCCAAAACCGGGGTCAACTTCACTCTTTGTAACGTTTCTGTCGGATACAGTGTAATCCGTTATGAATGTTTCTTGTTCTTCAGTGTAATTCTCGTCATTCAATTCTAAATCATATATAGGTGTGGAGGCGGAGTGTTTTCTAGTAAACTTTGAATCATTTAATATCTTTGCTAATGAAAGCTCACTATTTTCTTGGCTATCAGATATACTTATATCTAAATGTTGCTCAACATTGGTTGCTAGAAATTCACCGACAAGTTTTTGTTTTTTCCACATTTTTCTATTAAGTTTCCAACTTCTATATTTATCGATAATAGGTTTAAAACCAATGGAATAGAAAAATTTTAGATATAAATTTATAGCGTCTGAACCCAATCCAAAAATTAAAAAATTTAAATAGGCCATTAATTGGAAAATCCAAATACTATAAAGCGGTTTGCTTTGAGGAATTTTATATATAATAAACCAAGTCGCTCTCAAATGAGTTTCTTTAAAGCTATACTTACCAGTAATAGTTAAGCATGTTTCAATAAAGCCATACAAAGTGATAGGGAACATAATTAGTATAATAACCAGACAGAAAATTAATAATCTAGCAAACCTCGCTAAATTTAAACCAGAATTGGTACAGTGTAAAATATCACTGACATCTTTCCTTTTCCTATGAAAAATAAACATCAACCTTAAAGCCAGTATAAAACCAAGAAAAGACCATAAAAATCCCCACAAAGAATATACAACAAGTGTCACCCATGTAGCAGATAAAATGTTCTGACATCCACTGTATTCCACTATCCCATACCTTGAAACTTGCACTAAATATGACAACCCCATAGAAATAATTGAATTGGTCAAAACGAGTAAAATATCCTTGCAAATATATTTCCAAGAAGATTTGTCCGGCAAAAGGTGGTCGGCTTTTAAAATTTCAGTTAGTTGATAAATTATTCTAGCAATACAACACGGGATTCCAACATTCGCACCAATAACAAATTTAATCATTATATCACACCAACCATAACCCTCCCATCCAGATGCAAAATTAGGAGTCCCCCATATCGAAATATCTACTACACTTTTCAAGTTTATTATAAATAGCCAAAAAATCAAAATTATTGCTGAAACATTTTTGCATTTTAAATGCCAGGCAAATGGTGGTATTAATAATATAAGTGCTAACGTTGATAATACTATAACTGTAGGCTGATAAGTCATTATTTTAATTTATTACCACGAGGCCTTGTATGGTATTTAGCTATTTTTTTTTTTTTTTTTTTTTTTTTAAATAACAACTTAATAAACATAAATAAAGCAAAAAGTTATACTATCTTATAAAAAAAAAAAGAAGAAGAAAAAAAAAAGTTAAATGGAGCTTTTGTTAGTATAGTAGGTTCATTCTGAAACCAGTTTTCTTTATATATAATTTAATTGTTAAAAAAAAAGAAAATAAATTGACAGAACACTAATATGAAAATATAAAAATAAAATTAAAATATTAATGTTTCTTTCTCTCTTTCCTTCTTTTTTTTTTTCCTTGTTTTTGAGGTTTAACATGTTTTAATTATATATCATAGTGTTATAGTTTAATCGTGTAATTGTTAAAGTGTCAGTGACTTATAAGAAATTTTATAATATTTTCCTAATGCGGACATCAATGTAAAATAAAGGTATAAAACCATATTTTTAAAATCAAGTAAGGCGGATACCACCCACTAAAAAAATAAAATGAAAACAAAAAAAAAAAAGAGAGAAAAAAAAGTAATTTTCTAAGCCTTTAACAAAATATTACATATTACCATTTCGTTTTTTCTTACAAAATTTTAAAGCTATATTAAATAATGTTAAATCTTTGAATAAGAAAATAAGCTTCATAAGATGTTTATTCCGCCCAAATAGTGCTTTTAGAGGATAAATTGTAGCTGAATTCTATATTTTTAGATTTAACTAAATAAGTCGCTAACTGTTTGAGGACGAAATTTCAACAGTATAGTCATTAGACCCTTTTATGAAATAGCCAAAAATAAAAGTAAAAATAAAAATAAAATAATTTATATAATTTATATATTAAAAAAGAAACATTTAAATCTTCCTACATAAACAAAAATAAATAAATAAAAAGTATCTGTTTATCAATAATAAAAAAAGCTCCCGAAAGACAAACAAAAAAGGAAAAAAAAAAAAAAAAGTTTTTCAATGGCTTTTTGCATTGTGTTTTAAATTGTACAAATTAACCTTCCGGTTCTTTCACTATTCTTTAAACAATCACAGTACTAATACAATTTTTAAAATCTCATAAAAGCAAGTTTAATAGAGCAGTGAAGATAGTAACTGCGTAATACCAAACGCCATTCAATTTATCAAAACCAGAGACACCAAAATTCTTGGATTTGCTAGATTTAGTAGATGAAGTTGAATAACTGTTGGTGATAGTAGCCAAAGTAGCAGATAAAACCTCATCTTCTTCCTTCAAAATACTGCTAATGTTAGACGAGCTAACAGTGGTATCAAATGAAGTATCATTAGACATAAAAACAACAGTATCACCATTACTATCAAATATAACCCCACCTTTCATAACATTGCTATCATCTCTAACAATGTGACCATAAGATTGGATACCAGTACCTAAATCTTCAATACCTTGGTAAGTATGGAAAGTGGAATAAAAGTTATTTTTTTGGGTACCATTCATAACTTCGAAAATATCAAACTCACCACAACCACTAGCCCAACAGGAACAATTAACGCTACCTGGGTATTGAGAAGTTCTTGGAATATTAGCGTTTAATAACCAAATGGCAGGCATATCATAATACGAGAAACTAGAGCTATTTTTTTGTGTTTCAGTTGGCATTTCGAATTCAAATAAAAACATTTTTGTAGTACCATAATAACCATGATAAGCTGGAATACCGTCTCTGTAGACACCACAATCATTGTCAAAGCCTGATTTAGAACATGAAATATTAGAAAAGATAACATATTCCTGATCAGAAGTGATTAATGTACCATTACCCAATAAAGTATTACTGGTGGCTGAGCTAATACCATCACTATCAGCATAGGTCAAAGCCTTACCCAAACAAGCAGAAGAATCACCAGCTTTCGTTAAAAAGGTAACGTTTTCAGCAGCTGATGATGCTGCATCAAAATAGGCATCTCTGGTCCAATCGGAGGAATTATCTTCATTAATAATGAAATTGTCAGAAGTATAGTACGCAAATTTGTGTAAAATTAAAGGACCTCTAAAATGTACCGAAACGGGTTCATTCAATGGACTGTTTGTACCAGAAAAATAAACGTTATCACCAATCTCACAGGAACAAGTATCATTATCACCAAGTGACGTAACTGGACTGTAATAACCATTGAAACCTACATTACTGAAAAATATTTGGTCATATACTTGGTTAGAGCTTCTCTTTTGAATAATTTGGTTTGATGCACCTGAAACATTTTGAGATAGAGTCAAAAATAAGAGCAATACTGAGGATAACAACGGTAACATATTTTATTTTAATTTTGTTTTATTTTATTTTATTTTAATTTTGTTTTTTTTTTGATTTTGATATAAAGGACATAAGTAAAAGTAAAAAGAAGTATGAAGTAAAAGTAGAATACATGATATTAAGTAATAAACCAAGTGATAAATGGTGGCAGTAAGAACAACGAGGAAGAAAAAACACACGGAAGATTTATTTCTTTTTTTTTTTATGAATATTATTTCAGAGATCTCCCAGATTAAGAAATTATAAGCTTTAAAATGAAAAAGAAAAGAAAAGCATATAAGGATAGGGGGAGAAGAGAAAGAGACGGAAAATCTTCACGTAGAAAAGTGCGTATAAATACAGTAGGAAAAAAAGTAAACAAAACAAAACAAAACAAAACAAAACACCCACAACCTACATTACCCCCCGTACACCAAATAACACGTTAATTATAGACAGAAAATGCGTGATTATTTAAACTAAATAAAAATGCTTAAAAGTGGCAAGTGCAATTCCGAGAATCCTCTTTCTCATAAATTCCACTAATTCCTATCAAATAAAATATCCCGAGAACTGCATTATAGGACACTCGGTTAAATAATACTCACCGGTCATGGTTCCTAACCATCATCTTATATTACCCTTTCAAAAATAATCCTGTCAATAATTCATTCCAATAATTTAGTCTAGAAAATAAAGTTCCATATAAAACAAAAACTTATAATATATATTCTCTTACCTATTCAATATACAATCAAACAAATAATCATAATAACTAAAACTATATAACCAATTAAACTAACTAAACAATTTATAACCCATTTTAAATGACAATTATGCAAATAATCATGGTATTCCATAACCTCATTAGCAATCTTTAACCCATAATTAATTTTCATCAAGTTTAAATCATTATTGTCCAATGTTTGTAACGCCTCGCTGTCTTCCTTTGTTTTGCAATTGTTTTTATCTTTAGTACTTTTATAAAATACCTCATTTTCAGTCGCATTGATGCCATCAACATCCAAATAGAGACCATTTTCATTTTTCAATGTTTCAGCTGATAAATTATCTGTAAAATGTAAATTATCCACCATTATGGTACCAGGTCTTACTACATTCTGTTTTGAATAATCATATTCCTCTTTAAATTTATTTTCACTCAGCTTTTGTTTAGTACTAATAGTCTTGTGGCTTTTGTTATTGTTGCAATTTTCAATATAATTCAAATCATGGATAATATTTTCAGGAATTGTATATTTTAGTCTCGTTTGGTATGACTCTTGGAATTCATAGTCTGTGGGGAAATCTTTGATTTTAGGGAATTTTACACCTATAGAATGTTCTTCTATAATTTTTATCTTAATAAATATTTTGATCAAATGATAATTGTACAAATAAATGGAAATAACATATATCCAAAAAAATGGCAATATAAACCCATAGATGTAAAACCTCAATAATTTTGGAACAACCTGGATTGATTTGCCACAAGCTTTGCATTCGCATCTATAAGTAGCTGTTATTTGCTCTCTATCGACTAATGATGTTGTTGGTATTTCCAAAAATAAAGCGCTACTCATAATATGTTTTTTTTATTACTTGCTTCCGTTTTTTTTTTTTTTTTTTTTTTGCTTTATATATATCTTAATTTAAAAAAAAGAAAAAAGAAAAATTAAATAAATAAGCTAAACAGTTTAATATATATATATATGTATATATGTGCGTGTCTTTGTATCTGTTTTCTTCTTTATTCACAGAGATGAATAATTAAAAGAGAAGGAAATACAATGACACTGATTTTTTTTTTTTTCCTTTTTTGGGATATAACAATGGCTTGTGGCGGAGCTCAGAATTATACGCAGCCCAAAATAAATAAACAAACATACACGCACACAGACACACACACACAAGTAAGGTACAAATATACTGAGTCTAATAAATATAAAGAAGAGTCGATTTAGGAAAAAAAAAAAAGAAAAAATACATAACTAAGAGCCAAGTTAGAAAAAAATAAAATAAAAACCATATCTATAAGTATAGGTGCATATAATTGTTATGCGAATCTACTTTACGACAAATATTTACTACGTTCTATAAAAGCATATTTAATAAGCTTAAAATAATAATCGAAATATAATAGCTTAAAACATCCTCTCTGTAAAATAATGAGTGTCCATTGTTTTTGAATTTTGCAGTAGAAGTCGTAGAATAACTAATCGAAATGCTAGATAAACTACTCACAACAACATCATCTTCTTCCTCTTCTTCTTCTAAATTTAAAAGGGCTGATATATCAGAAACTTCGATAGAAGAACCAAAAGTCGTTTCGTTATTCATAAACACAAGTGTATTACCAACACTATCAAAAATAACACCACCTAGCATAGTGTCTTCGGTGTCTCTATCAACATGGCCAAAAGCTTGTAACCCAGTGCCTAAGACACCGGTCCCTTGGAAAGTATGAAAAGTGGAATAAAAGTTATTTTTTTGGGTACCATTCATAACTTCAAAAATATCAAACTCACCACAACCACTAGCCCAACAGGAACAATTACTATTTGTTGGATATTGTGAAGTTCTAGCAATATGGGAATTCAACAGCCAAATAGCAGGCATATCATAATAAGAAAATGAGGTACTGTTCTCTTGAGTTTCTGTAGGTGCTTTAAATTCAAATAAAAACATTTTTGTAGTACCATAGTATCCATGGTAAGCAGGTATCCCCTTTCTATAAACACCACAATCCTTATCATACCCAGATTTAGAACATGAAATATTCGAAAAAATAACATATTCTTCATCAGATGTGATTAAATTACCCGAACCTAACGGTGTGGCGCTTGATGCTTTTGAAACACCATCACTGGAGGCATAGGTTAAAGCTTGACCTAAGCACGTTGAATTGTCACCTGCTTTTGTTAAAAATGTGACATTTTCCGTTGTTGCTGATTCAGAATCGTAGTATGCTCGACGAGTCCATGACTTGGAGGTACTATTGTCACTTACATCAAAATACTCCGATGTGTAATAAGCAAATTTATATAGTGATAACGGACCTCTAAAATGAACAGCAACTTCTTCATCAAGGGGACTATTGGGTCCTGAAAAGTAATAACTTCCTCCAATTTCACAATCACAACTGCCATCTTCTACCAATTTTTTTATCTGGGAATAATACCCTGTAAAACCAACACCTTCAAATAAAATTTCACTGACCGATGGATTTGATAAATCTCTTTTTTGTAATCCTTCTGCGGTTGAAAATCGTAATATTAAACTAATTATGAGGGATAATGTTAGGAATTCCATTCTATCGTGTTTGTTCACTTGCGGGTTCTTAGTTAAATAGAAGTTAGACTAAGATAGTTAGTTATGATAACATAAGGGAAAGAAAAGAAAGGGGGGGGAAATGAATTGGTAGCAATGGAATACTTTACAAACCTTGGATTTTGAATTTTTATTTTATATAAATATGAATTTTTTATGTTTTTTTTTTTTTTTTTAATAGCCTGGCACTGGCAAAGTTATAGTGGCTTTCGGCAATTCAAAAGAAAAAAATAATACTGATAATAATAATAATAATAATAATAATAATAATAATAATAATAAATAAATAGTCGCTTATTGTCTGAAATTAACGCAGATCCCCATCAGTTTTTCTGTATTTATTTAAAAAAAAAAAAAAAAAAAAAAAAAATGCAATAGAAAATGATGGCTTAGCAAGAATGAGGAGAAAAAAAAAATTTTCAAATAGAATGTTCAAGTTTCAGAAATTAATTAATATCCAGAGTATGTGAAAAGGGAATAAAAATACGTATTAATCACCTGTAAAAAGTAATATAGAAACACATAATGATTGCTATTGTCCTTTATGTATATATAGTATTTCCATCTATCTTGTCACTTGATATAGTCACACCTTACACATTTACACTAACTCAAAGCTTTTCCTTTTCTGTATTTAATCTTATTGTTTTTTATACTTTGAAATATATTTATTCACATAATCTCTGATAAATGTGCGTATTTTGGTTTTTTTTTCTTTGCTAACTTCTCTGGGCGGATTCCTCAGTGTCATACTTTTTTTCATTTCCCTTTCAGTCAACATTTTTACAATATCTTTGGAACAGGTTTTGACATTGTCTTTCCCAATTTCAGCCTCATATCTATAAACTTCGTTAGGAACAATCTTAGCAAAAAAATGTTTCCATTTATATTCGGCATCAGTGTAATTGGCATGCTCAAGATAACCATTCTCGTGGGTAACATGTTTTTGAAATGGAATTGACGTTGTTTTGGATTGTTTTTTTGCGTTCGCAATAATTTTGGCCAACTCCAATTTTTTTGCAGATTCTTGATCTAATCTAGCTTTTAACTCATCATGTTCTCTTTTCTTTAATTCCTCCAGCTTTTCCTGCTCAAACTTTTTTTTGTAATTCAATTTCTGTTCGTGGGTATAATGTGGCGATGAACTCCTACTATGAGGAGAAGAGGTTGAGGAGAGATCTAATTGATTAGGTGTTGCCAATACATGTTCATCTTCGTATCTGCCATGTTTTACAAATCTTCCGTTTTCAACATGATTGTTATTCTTATTGCCATTGTTCACAATATTAGCATTACCATAGTCGTTTCCTCCACCAGTACTATAGGGCCTTTTCCCACGATAACCATTTTTATTTCCTTGAAAAGATGTTGCAACCATTAGTGGCTGTGGCGAAGACGGTGATGAAAAAGTTTTGCTCGTACCTGTTGGAGGATAGTGTAATTTCATTTTCTGTTGTGCATTATAATACATGGGTTTACCATTCTCATGAATAATCTCCCAGCCAGGAGGTAGTTTTAATCTTCTCAAATCTACAACTTTATTACGAAAGTTTTTTTTGGTAATTCTTGTGTATGTTTCAAAATTTTCCCATTTTGCCAAAAGTTTCTCACATAATAACGCAATCTCGTTATTGGCATGTGAATTTTCAACATTCTTAGCAATATACATATTTTTCAGCTGCAATATTCTATCATCCAACTGAGAGGAAACTAAGCTATTTTTGGTAGTTTTTGGTAAATCAAGCAAAAATCGTAGGAAAACTTCTAGAAACTTGAAGTCATTTTCTAAAATACTAATACACCTTTGGAAACAAGAATACCCATGTAATCTTAAAAGTTGATATTGTAAATCCTCGTCACGAATAGAAATCAATCTTTCCAATAGTTTTTCCATCAATAATTTATCGTCCACCTGTAATAGTGCACTCATTACTTTGTTAACATCCTCCGTTGTGCTACATGGAGTCGCTTCTAATGAAGATACAAATTCGGTGTTAATACTAGTATCTCTGGCTATACTTTCACCCCTTTCCTTTTTCATTTTAAGCCATTTCTTCTCAATGGAAGCTTTAACCCCTAAGGCATCTGCGTAATTTTTGGGTAATAACATTGCTGCATCCGTTTGAGTTTTCCCACCTAAAAATCCAATACAAGTAGGTTCTTCGCAATAACAAGGTTGAGCCATTGCGCCGTATCTATCCACATTATAATCAAACGTAATCTCCTCACCCTTTAAAATGTCCCTTTTAGCAAAGATGCCCATTTTTAATTTTCCAGCAACAACCCACTTACTAACATATGCATTGGGGTTACAAGAATGATTACAAAACCGAGCCGGGCTCCCCTTTTTAGTTGCGTCTATAAATTCGCCAGCCTGTAGCATCATGAAATAAAAATGTTTAATCTTTTGTTGGTCATATTCAGCCATCCTCCTCCTAAACTCCTTTTCAGTAATGACCTCCCCTATGTATTCATAAATAAATTGATTGCTGGATATATTATCTTCTGCCCTAACACCATACCCCTTTTTTTCTGTTTGGAAAATTGCAATTGGAGCATATTGCTTTCTCTGAAACCTTTGATTTCTACAGTCCCTCCCGCAAGTGGTGCATAGATCATTAACACATTCGATATATGTTAATCTGTTGATACAATCGGAATCCTCTCCACAAGCATAATTGACTCCGTCATGGAAATCTTCGTCACAATCACATTCCATGAATTGTTCAGTATGTTTGCCTAGTCCTATTTCGTCATTTAAATATTGGCATTCATTTAAGGAATAAAAAGTTTTATATGCTTCTTGAGTTTTATCTTCTTTATTCAGATATAGTTTGACACTCATTCAATGTAATAGAGTTTTTAGTGGCTTGTTTTTTTTCTTTTTTTTTTTTTTTTAAATTTATTTATTGTATTAGTGAATAAAAATGATAATAATCAAAAACACAAAATGTAATGCAATTTCACTCTTGTTTATTAATGCTTTAAACTTCTCTTATTTCGATTCTATCTCTTTAACAATGCTATGACATACTCTTGATGAAGAAAAGATAGATGTAGACGATAAAAAAGAAAAGAAAAGGAAAGTTTAAAACTATTGAAATTAGGTATTTTAACTAAACACATATATATATATTTATACATGTAAAAAAAAAAAAAAAAAAAAAAAAAAAAAAAAAAAAAAAAAATAAAAAAAAAAAAAGTATTCTTTTATTCTTGATAGACAAAAACTTTATCGTTCATCTGAACCTAAAAAAATACCGCATTCAATCATTCTCCACCTGAATAAAAAATTTGCCTTTTTAGTTTTTTTTTTTTTGTTTTTTTTTTTCATTAATTGAAAAATAATAATAAAAACATAAATTCTAGAAAATCCAATAGTCACAAAATAAATGTAAATTAAATGTTATGAACTGGTAATAGATAGTAGTTATTGTGTTCTATCCTATATATTAATCAATTGATAAAAAATCTCTAATATTCTTCTATTCATTTCAGATTCACTCAGATCTTCCGGAAGTGGTGGTGGTGGTGGTGGAGTTACATGGATAAAGGAGTTTCTATTGGTATTAGTGATATTATATGACCGTCTTTCCCTACTAAACTTATCATCATTATTGGTGTTAACGGTATCACTATTTTTGTGATCATTACTGCGCATCGTGTTATATTGCGTAACAAAACACAATCCTTTGTTAATACAATTTTCTACATGATTGACCATATTTTGTAAATCTTGATTCCGTACAGTGTTAAATTTACTATTCGAATGCGACAGTTTAATTGTTTTTTGCTTAATAATGGAGCCCTTTTGTAATTGGTGTTGTGGACTATCAACAGAAGTCAATTTTTTCTCTAATAAAAACTCCTTCACATCTCTTGTTGGTAGCGAGATAATTAGGGACTTAGAAGTGATAAATGTGGGAAAGCTCGCCTTGACACGTTGCCTAGATTGCCGATTTTTAGAATATTGTAGTGAATCTAATTTTAAATCAAGTTTCATAGTCTTGATTATTTGCTGTTCACTGTACTTGTTCAGTGGGATGGCTTGAAGATGAAAATTTGGATTATAACTATGAGAATATGCAGTTAGTCTGTAAGGTATCTCTCTCTTGTTATATGAGTATTTAGAGTTATCGGCAAGAGGAGTGTTATTGTTAACATACATAGAAACATCTAGCACGTCTGAATGTGTATCAGTGCCAGGAATCACGAAATATTTGTTATTTTCGCTATCAATATCAACATCCTCTTGATTCAAAATAATAGCATCGAATGCAGAATCAATGGATGATTGAAGGTTTTTATAATCATGCAATCTAGAAGAACTTCTTTGAATGTTTTCAAATTTAACTTCACCATTATTGTTATTGCTAGTATTAACACTACCGTTAAAGTTATTGGTAGCCTGTACATATTGATCATCCTCGGGGCAGAACGAAGAATGAAGGGACCTGGTAGAAGCAGGTGAGTTCCAAGGGTATTCATCATATTCATTTACTGAAGGAGAGGGTGTAGACATAATACCAGTATTATTCCCAAAAAATTGTAACAAAGACGTGTTACTAGTTGTTCTGCTTAAATTCGGACTCCCAAACCATGAAGACGAGCCAATACTACTAGATAAAGAAGAACAAACATATTGAATAGATTTGCCATCACTAAAGGAGGTACTCGGCTGAATTATTGCTTGTTCTTTAGAGAAGCTAAAAGTACTATTTTTTTTGGGTATATCCCAACCTTTGGAATTCTTTTTTAAAAAGTCAATTGATTTGACATTACTTGGGTCAGATAAGTTTTTTTCATTGGGTTTGTCAGATGTATCGTTATTATCACTTAGTATTTTAGATATGCTCCCACTGTATCTGTTTGGAATTAATGCAGAAATTATAAAAATTAATTTATTAGCAATAATATTATTATGCGAAAGAATAGTTATCCGTTTGTGTACTCCATTGTTAGGATAAGTATCAGTTTGCGTTAAATCTTTATAATCTAACAATATCTTGGAAATTAATAAAAATAATCTATTATTGCTATCTTCTTTAACTTCTAACCAGTTTTTTACCTGTTTGAACCATTCAAAAATAAAATTTTTGTATTCGTAAGGGTAAAGAAATAGTCTGGGTACCTCAGAGTACGATAGTAGTAGCGGAATAAAATTTTTGATAAAACTGTTCAAAATCCTAATGTTATTGTCCATAATGTACTGCTGACTTTTCATGTTAGTGTTATTATTGGTAGTAGTGGTGGCGGCAGCATAGTTAGGATTATTAAAAGCATTCATATAGTTAATATTATTTGATAGCCTTTGCTGAGCACAATCAAACCAAAACAATATACCATGGTTCCAACTTTCTAATATACTTGAGGTGTATCTGCTAGAAACCAAAATGGATATACTAATTTTACTTTTACCGTTATTATTAATTTGTGGACTTTGAGCAGCATTAATACGGAATGTTCTTGATATTAAAATTATAGGTTCATATCCTGGAAGTTTAATAACACGTAGTTTATCATCCGAATCTTGAAGTAATAGTGTGTTGATCTCATCATCATCGTTATTTGATATGTTACTATTTGACGTTGTTTGTAAGTTGCAATTTAGTTGATTAGATGCAAAAGAACGAGGGTTGCCACACCGCACGGGAGATCCAAATATATATTCTTTCAGTTCATTTTGTGAAATAAGTTTCGAAATGTTACTGTTGAAATTGATGTTGTCATTAGTATTGCTATTAATTGTGTTGCTGGTATTATTATTGTTGTTGTTGTTATTGTTAACCGAAGAACATACAGTTTTGTCAAAAATTATTTTGTGATTACTTCTACTCATTAATTCACCATTTTCGCAAGCTATAAGTAATCTGAAACCATTAACTCTTCTCAAATGATTATTACCAACATTAGTAGTACTTTTGGAATTTATAGCATCGTTTTCGATGGTAGAGTATATAGGCGCTTTGGTACCATATAAACATATTTTCATGTTATCTGACATATTTTTAAAAGAAGACCGTATTTCTTCTATTATGTTCATGTTTATAAAATCCGGATTTGTATTCAAATCGCAATCGTCTAAATAGAGTGGATTGCATACACTACCAGATGCTACTGATGTTAATGGATTGGAAAGGGAACATATATTATTATTGTACAGGCTATTAGCATGGGGGGATAATTTCTGTGTGTTTTTGTTGTCATGATTGTTATTAAATAACCTCCCTAACATTATACTTTTTTTCTTTTTCTTTTTTTTTTTTTTTAAAGTTATTTTTATCTTTTATTGTATTTTATTTTTATTTTGTAATCCTTTCAAAAAAAAATAAAAATAAAAATAAAAATAAAAATAAAAGTGTTATATATTATAATATATTCTCTATTTTCTATACTCTTATCTTGAATAGAGGACGGGCCTATTTGTCCCTTCTATATTGGATAATATTTTGATTATTTTTACAATTATTCTCCTTTTTTTTTGTATATATTTATATATTGTTGTTGATGTTACTATTTATAAATTTTGATTAATGGGGGAAGAAGAAGATCAAAAAGGAAAAGGAAAAGAAAAAGGAAAAGGAAAAGGAAAAGAAAAAAAAGGCTACTTCGGATATTTAGTTCCGATTTTATATTTTATCGGATTTCCATTAGCGTTTGTTTGTTTTAGAATTATAGATAATTAATGGTTATTTATTGTACAGTTATTTGTATAATACTCATTTCTAATTATCTAAATATAAACTATTTCAAATGTAAAAAAAATAAATAAACACGCGTATGAATAGTGCTACGATCATGCTTAGTAATAATAACTACTGCATTTTTTTTTTTTTTTTTTTAAGTCATCTTTTTAAGTGTAACCTTTAAGGTAGCAAGACTGAAAACATTCATGCAAATAGTTCTAAAACACGTAATTAAATCTCAGCTTAATCTTTCTTGAAAAAAAAAAATATTGGCACCAGAAGGGCTAGCTCATCAAATTATGTTGCGGGTAATATCACATGAGTAAATTGTTTCGATTGAAAGAAAAACAAAAGAAAAAAAGAAAAAAAGAAAAAAGAAAAAAAGAAAAAAAAATATATATATATTATATATAAATAACAATGATTTACATTTTATATTAAATTTAGATAATAAAAAAAGAAAAAAAAAAATTAAGTTAAAATAAAAATCACTAATTTAAAATCACTAATATAAAAACATATATACAAAGCACAGCAGGAAATGTTTGCTTTTACCGAATTATCGATACCAAGATGGGTCATTTTTACAATCATATCATCGTTTTTGTGTATATTAGGTGTACTAACAGTCCCAATAATATCAACACTTTATAGCTCAAAAAATAAAAAAAAAAGAGAAACTGTCAATTCAACATTGTTGAATTATGGCTTATCTATTTCGAGTGGCTCGATGTTAACTACAAGTTTATACAAAATATTACCCAAAACTAATGAAAAAAATAAAGTAGTTGTTTTTATCGGATTTGCTTCTGGTATTTTGACCAGTTTATTTTTGAATTTCATTGTACATGCTTATGCAAGTGAATCCTTGATACATTGTTCTCACGGGGATGCTGATATCAGTTCAGAAGGAGAGGGCGACGAAGAACAATATTTACTCCATTATGATACTTATCATAACTACACCGATAATGATCCTGCCTTGCAATCACAAGAGCAAAACTCAAATCTTACCGTGTCTACTTCAAATTATGCCCATAAAAATGAAAACAATCATCGTAAAACACAGGATTTAAAACATGACGAGGCTTTACCCTCATTAACTAAAAAGAAATCATTTATCGATCGAATTTTACATAGAGATGACTTAATAGGTTCATGCAAAACTTTTTCTAACAAATGTCATTCTCCCAGTGCTATTGTCAATACAGATTCCAATGCCGCTATCAATAATAATAACGCTGGTGTTTCTGCTACCAATGATACATTTACCGATAATAATAATAACGTTGAAAATGCTCCTCAGCACAATATTCAAAATGAGGACAATGTATGTTTAGGAAGCGCTATAGGTTATGACTTGCAAAATTTGGACCAATACAGAAAAAATTTCTTTGATTACGAAAATTGCTCTTCCGTTATACCATCTGTTCAACATCCAACACAAGATATGATTGAACATAATCACAATAACAGCGGCACTAATCACCACAACCATAATACTACATTTAGATCAAATTCTGTTGTGAAACATGGAAGTATTTCCAGTCTGCCACTATCAGCTCATCAAAATCATTTAGATGACCACCATCATCATGTAGAGACGCCATTTTCCAAGTTATTATCGATTGGTATTCAAACATGCGTGGTACTAACTTTACACAAGATACCCGAAGGTTTAATTTTATTTTACACCAACGTCAAAGATTCAACTGGTGCCCAGTATGATTTGTCTGAAAAAATTGACGAACAAAATAATACTTTAGGCTTTTCAATTTTTTTAAGTTTGGCAATTCATAATTTCATTGAGGGATTTTCAATGTGTTTACCATTATATACTGCCTTATCAAGTAAAATCAAAGCTATATTAATTGTTAGTGTGTTAGCTGGTGGCTCTCAACCGTTAGGTGCCGTACTTGGTTATTTATTAAAAAAATATACCGGATCAAAGGATAAGGATGATATAAAATCCTCCAAGACAGAGTTATGGTTACTAAGTATTACTGCTGGGTTTTTGTTTGTTATTTCACTACAAATGTTCCAAACAGCTATTGGTTTTAGTGATGTTCATACTAATAATGATGATGAGCATGGATATATGAGCAATAATAGTTATGAAGGAAGTAGCGAACAAGAACAAGAACAAGAAGAAGAAGGACACACAAAGCATACTGTAGGTACTGCCTGTGTTAAATGGTGTTGTTTGGGATCTTTGTTGATTATATTAACTGGCTTATTTGTATAATGATGTTAATAATAAAAAAGATCAAACATTAACAACAATAAATAAATGAAAATAAAATAAAATAAAAATAAAATAAAAGCTTATATATTATTTAATATAAATCATATCTAATACGCTTAAATAAAAGAATTTGTGATATTGATAATCAAACGATATGATTGTTACAATACATTAAATGATTTAAAAACACGTATTTATAAAATGTTTTCAAAACAGATCTATTAGCAGAATGCATACATGTTTTAATTTAATTCTTTTTTTTCATTTTATCTTTCCATTTCCTTGGAATAAATGTAATTGTTATATTTTTATTTTATTTTTTTTCTTCTTCTTTCATATTAACTACTTTAATTTTCACTTGCATGTCATTATTAAAATAAGCTTAAAAAACCACGGATTACAGGGTTATCGGACAAAAAAAAAAAACAAAAAAAAAAAGAAAGGAAAAAAAAAAAAAAAAAACTAAAGATTAATAAAAGAAAAATTAAATTACAACTCACCACAGAAATATACAGCATTCTATAAAACATAAAGTTCAACTACAAATAAACAAAAGATTAAATAAACACAATTTCTTTGCTAGATAGTATGACGGACGAACATGAAGTTTATGATGAATTTGGAAATATCATTACACATTCGGATAACAAGGACGGGAATACTCATCAACTCATTATATCTGAAAAAATACAAGCAGAAGAGTCAATTGCCTTAGAACATGATTTAAACAACGATTTTGATGACATAGAAGATGAAAATAGCAATAGTAATCTGCCCATTGTATTCGAACAAAAAGAGGAAGATATCTATGACAATGACTTATTGAATCCGCATCTACCATCAACAGCAACAAATTCATCATCACACATACCAAAAAGGATTGAGCGTACCAAAAAAAATGGATATTATTATAAATCTATACCAAGATTTACTTTCAACAAACCATATTTCCTAGAACTTTCACAGCTACCTCAGCGTAATAAATCAATATGTTTTTTGGGTCCACACAAATCCGGAAAGACAACATTATCAAGCGAATTAATGACTGCCAGAATAAGGCATCATAACTTGTTTACACCTTACTACATGGATAATTTGCAAGTTGAGATTGAGAGGGGAATGTCTATTAAACTAAATGGAGCAACTTACTTGGCAACTGATTCAAATGATAAATCCTGGTGTTTTACCGTATTGGACACTCCGGGCCATGTTGATTTTAACGATGAAATGATTTGCGGGGCATCTATTTGTGATGTAATTTGCATTGTTCTTGATGTTGTGGAGGGTGTGAATAGTGTTGTAGAAAGAACGTATCACATGTTAAGAGGGAGATATAATGACGCTGGTAAAAACATTATTTTTATATTGAATAAAATTGATAGATTGGTATTAGAATTAAAATTGCCGCCCCTAGATTGTTACAAAAAATTGAAATCTTGTGTAGACGATATAAACATTATGGCCACTAACTATTATTCTAATCTGGGTAATCAAGACGTTCCATACTATTCACCAGAAGTAAACAATGTTTTATTTGGTTCAGGAAAATTGGGCATTATTTTTAGCATAGAACAATTTGTTAGCCAATTTTATTGGACTGGGCTAAATAGGGATCCCAATAGAATATTGCAATTTACTGAACGAATGTGGGGCGACGTTTATTTTACAGGTACAAAGTTCACGACCCACATTAATGCTGCTAAAAATATCAAGCGAGAAGTTCCTACGTTTGTACAATTTATATTAGAACCATTTTACAAAATAATAACACACTCAATAAGCTTAAATTCTAAGGATTTAAGTAAATGGTTGGAGAAACATTTTAAAATTAAGTATAGCCAAGAAAGTGAAGAGTTTTTGCCCACATTGAGATCAGTTTTCAAACATATTTTTGCTAAGGGTGAACTTGGATTTATTGATGCAATAATAGATGGAAAAAAGGATGATGTTGAACCGGTTGATACAAGTAAACTTAAACACAGATTGGTTGCCCATGCAGTTAAAGTTCTAGAGTATTGTGGTGATATATGGACTTTAGTGAAAGTTGAAAAAGGTTGTTTAAAAGTGGGCAAGTCTTATATGATATTGGATTCAGAGACGGAAATAGATTTGGCTGATGGTGGCGAAGATGATGTAAGCGTTTTCCCTAGATGCAACATCACGGACATTAGGCTACTTGGTGGAAGATTCGTATATGGCACCATTGATGTTGCTTATGAAAGGCAAATTGTTTTAGTTAAAGGTATTGATGGATTCATCAATAAATCGGGCACGCTATTAGATACTGATGCTACGACCCAACTATTTAAATTCCCGTCATTACAACCTCTAAGTGAACCTGTTTTCAAAATTATTTTGCAGCCATATAATCCAAAGGATTATCCAAAATTAATCGATGGGTTGAATTTGATAAACCAATTGTACCCAGGCTCGATTATAAAGGTGGAGGAAAGTGGAGAACACGTTGTTTTAGGCACTGGTGAATTGTATTTGGATACTTTGTTATACGATTTAAGAACAAATTACACTAGTAATATTCAAATTAAAAGTACGGCTATTCCGATCACTACATTTAAAGAAGGATGCAGCAGTGAGTCATTTGCATCTATTCCAATAGAATCTAGCAATTTCGTTATTAGGATATCTGCAAAACCACTGGATGAAAAGTTAATTTATGACTTACAGGATGAAAACAAGTATAAAACAATAAGAAACTTATCTAGAAAGCAACTATCAAAGTTGCTAAGAACTCAATATATGTGGGATTCATTATCTGCAAGAAACTGTTGGGGATTTTTTTCAACGAATTGTTTTATTAACAACACTTTACCGGATGAGGTCGATCAACATCTGTTGAATGATGAATTAAAAGATACTATATACAAGGGATTTGAATGGTGTTGTCTGGGCGGACCTTTAGTTGAAGAACCGATTCATGGTGTACAATTTGACCTAATAAAGATAGAAATAAAAAATAGTGATCATAGTATTGAAAATGCAAACGAATTAATTCCATTAGTGAGAAAAGCATGCTATGTGGCATTACTAACTGCAAAACCTATATTGTACGAACCAATTTATGATATTGACATTATTACTAAACCAATATATTTTCAAATTATAGAATCATTATTTGACAAAAGACGGGGTGCTAAAATATACAGAAAATTAGAAATTCCAAGCACACCCTTGATTGAATTAAGAGGTCAAATACCAATCATCGACTCTATTGGGTTTGAAGTTGATTTGAAAGCTAGTTGTAATGGAGATTGCTCGGTACAAGAACATAACTTTAGAAAAATGTGGAGAAAAGTTCCTGGCAATGTTATGGATTGTGAATGTGAATTGCCGAACTTGAAACCTGTCCCTTACGAAAGTTTGAGTAGAGATTTTGTTTTGAAAACCAGAAGGAGAAAAGGTTTGGAAAACAATGTTAGTTCCGCTGATGAGGAAGGTCCTAGTTTAAGAAAGTATTTGAATCGTGAATTATATGATAAAATAGTTAATAATGGATTGCTATAGTTGGAAAGAGAAAAAAAAAAAAACATGGTATGTATTAACACGTTGCACCTGTCATTTATTGTATATAATTTGCTTTAGATAATGTTACTTATTTATTCACTATGTACCTTTTTTTTTTTTTTTTTTTTTTTTTTTTTTTTTTTTTTTAACAAAGTTTTCTCGCTTTTTAAATAGATTTAGTGGTTAATTGTTGCTTTTAGAGGAACGTTTCTTTTTTTTTTTTTTTTTTTTTTTTTCCTTCATATTTTCATATTTTCTTTTTCTTCATCTTTTTTTTTTTTTCTCTCTCAATCTTTTCCTTTCTTTTCAACCCAAAATGTTTAGTTTTCAATTTATTTCTATTTTACATTAAGGACAGTTCATCAAAGAATTAATTAATTTATAGTAAAATTGCTTTGCTTGCATATATATCCATAAAAGAGAAATTGTAACTAAGAATAATAATGGCTAAAGGCGGTAGTAAGTTAAAAAAAGCTTTAAATAACCAAAAAGAATTGGAAAAATTTTCTAAAGAACAGCAACAAAAAAAGGCTAAAAGATTAGCTCAATTAGAAAAAGAAGCCTCAAATTTAAAGGTTGTTACAAAAGAAGACTTGGAAAAACAACAAGGAGCAGAAAAAGTAAAAGTACCAACTTCTGATGAGAAAGAATTATCTGAACATGGCAATAAACCTTTATCTAAAAAAGAAAAAAGAAAGTTAAGAAAATTACAAAAAAAACAAGAGGAAGCTGAAAAGGAAATATTGGCAGAAGAAGAGGAAGAAGAAGAAAAGGAAGAGGAAGAGGAAGAAGTCGATGATGATGAAGCTGAATACGAACAACCAAGCATAGATATTGAAAGACTAGCTAAAAGTGATGATGAGGATAGTGAAGAAGAAGAAGACGATGATAGTGATGATAATGATGATGAAGAAGAAGAAGAAAAAGAAGAAGAAGAAAAAGAAGAACAAGATGATGATGATGATGAAGAAGAACAAGATGCTGATGATGACGACGATGAAAAAGAAGAAGTTTCATATTCTGATGCCAACTCAGGAATGGACTCTGATGTGGTTCCACATACGAAATTAACCGTTAATAACAAAAAAGCTTTAAAAGCCAGTTTAGAACGTGTCCATTTACCCTGGGAGAAACATTCTTTTCAAGAACATCAATCTATAACATCATCTACGCCGGTTGAAAATCACATTAAAGATTTAAATGATGAAACTGAAAGAGAATTGGCCTTTTATAAACAGTCATTGGACGCTACACTTCAAGCACGTGATAAATTAAAAAAGCTAAATGTCAGATTTAGAAGACCTTTAGATTATTTTGCTGAAATGGTTAAAACTGATGAGCATATGGACAAATTGAAGCAAAAATTAGTCAAAGAAGCTAGCGAAAAGAAAGCTATTGAAGAAGCCAGGAAACAAAGACAATTAAAGAAATTTGGTAAACAAGTGCAAGTAGCTACGTTACAACAGCGTCAAAAGGACAAGAGAGAAACTATGGAAAAAATTAAATCATTAAGAAAAAAACGGGCACATAACGATATAGACGATTCTAATTTTGATGTTGGTGTTGAAGATGCCATTGGCGATGCTAGCGGCGATGCAAGCAATAAAAAACAGAATAAAGCTAACAGAAAGAGAGACGCTAAGAATGCTAAATATGGTCGTGGTGGTATGAAGAGGTTTAAGAGAAAGAACGATGCTGAATCATCGAGCCAAATCCCAGAATTTTCCCATAAAAAAATGAAGAGTGGTATTAGAAGAAAAGGACACTAAACTTGATCAATAAGCTTGTTTTCTTTTCTATTCTATTCTTTATGTATGCGTTCCAATGTTTTTAATAATAAAAATAACGGATTTTATCATTGTATGTAATGTATATTAGTTGCTACTTTAGTTTTTTATTTAAAAAATCCATTTATTTTATCGATGACAAGATTATCTTGTATTATGAATGTCGGCTTAAAAAAAAAAACAAACAAACAAACTTTTGAAGGCCACTTGATTAACTTTTCCCAAATAAGAAATTGGATGCTATAGTATACATTGTGGTAAGTTAGAAATGATACAGCAGGTCGTTTATCTTTTTCTCTTTTTAACTCGTGTTACAATTTATGAGAAACCCAGTGAACTAATTTATAAACGGTTTCATTCCTAATAAAAAATGTTCTTTTATTTTTTATTTTTTATTTTTTATTTTTTACATACACTGTTCGCCAAAAATATACATTAAAAGAAGAAGAAAAAAAAAAAAAAATTAAAAAATGAATAAAAAAAAGAATATCTTAAAAAAATTAAAAATAAAATAAAAAAAACTTTTCATATTCATTTTATTTTATTCATTTTATTTTATTTTATTTTCTTTCCAATAAACAATAAAAATACTTAATTAGAAAAATCAATTTCAACGTCTTTCAATTAACTTTAATCATTATTTTAAATATCATTTAAATATCGAACAACAAAAGTCACTTTCAATTAATTGTAAATTTTTATATACTAAAAGCTAGAACTAAAAACAAACAAACAAGATGTCTACATCCAACGCTAAAGAACACAACAGAACTAAATTTTTGAAAGAATTCCCCAAATTAGTTGATGAATTAAAATCCATTTTGACAGACTATGGTTTACCAAAAGAAGCTATTACTTGGTATGAAAAATCTCTAAATTATAACACTCCAGGCGGGAAATTAAACAGAGGTTTATCTGTAGTTGACTCATATGCCATTTTGAAGGGTTATAAATCTGTAGATGATTTACCAGAAGAGACTTATTTTAAAGTTGCACTACTAGGTTGGTGTATTGAATTGTTACAAGCCTATTTTTTGGTTGCTGATGACATGATGGATAAGTCTATCACTAGAAGAGGTCAGCCATGCTGGTATAGAGTTCCAAATGTTGGAGAAATCGCCATTAATGACGCTTTTATGTTGGAAGGTGCCATTTATATTTTATTAAAAAGACATTTTAAGAAAGAAACATATTATGTTGATTTGTTGGAATTATTCCATGAAGTTACATTTCAAACTGAATTGGGCCAGTTGTTGGATTTGATCACTGCTCCTGAAGATCACGTCGACTTGAGTAAGTTTTCTTTAAAAAAACACTCGTTTATTGTTATTTTTAAAACAGCCTACTATTCTTTTTATTTACCAGTTGCATTGGCCATGTATGTAGCTGGCATTGCCGACGAAAAAGATTTGAAACAAGCACACGATGTTTTGATCCCATTAGGTGAATATTTCCAAATCCAAGATGATTATTTGGATTGTTTTGGAAAAGCCGAAGATATCGGGAAGATTGGTACCGATATCCAAGATAACAAATGTTCTTGGGTCATCAACACTGCTTTAACTAAATGTACTCCAGAAGAGAGGGCTATTTTGGATTCAAATTATGGTGTGAAAAATGCCGAAAGTGAAAAGAAATGTAAAACTATCTTTAATAATTTGGGCCTTGATAAATTGTATCATGAATATGAAGAATCAGTTGCTGCTGACTTGAGAAAAAAGATTGCTGCCATTGATGAATCTCGTGGATTTAAGAGTGAAGTTTTAACTGTTTTCTTAAACAAAATTTATAAAAGATCTAAATAGACTAACCTGATATTATCGTATGTAATTTTATAGGTTTAAGAATAATCTTTTGTTGTAAAACTTCCCAGCATAATAACAACAAACGGGGGAAATTGATACACGCAAGGTTATATTACTGTTGTCGGTATACCGTCTGACCAATGAAATGCTTGTATTTGTTTTTAATTTAATACGTACACAAAAATAAAAGTTGCTCGTACAGGTTAGAGTCCGGGTAAAGCAATATAATACACAAAGGAAGATTATTATTACTTTTAATACTTAAAAATTAAAATAAACTACGCATTTTTCGGGGTAATTCCTACTATATTTTTTGTATTTATTTTATTATTACTTTTTTTTTTTTTTTTTGGTTCTTAAAAAATAAAGGAAAAAATTATATTTCTGTAGCTTGATAAATTTGGCAATAAGTTTCTGATGTCTTTAATATTCTGGTTTTTTACTTTTGTCTAAACATTATAAACTCTTTTTTAGATTCCACCGAACCTTTTTTTTTTTTTTCAACTCTTCTCTTTCTATTTGTAAGTTATAAAAAAAGACAACCAAGTTTTTAAGTACCTTTAACACTTAAGAATTAACAAAAAAAAAAAAAACACATATATATCAAAAATGGGTGGTCCACAAGCTAAAACTTATATGGGTTGGTGGGGTCATTTAGGCTCTCCAAAACAAAAACACATTACCAGCTATGCTGTTTCTCCATTTGCTCAGAAACCATTCGCCGGTGCTGCCAACGCTGCTATATTCAATGTTTTCAGAAGAGTTAAATCCCAAGCTTTGTATATTTTGATCCCAGCCAGCATTTACTGGGTTTGGTGGACTAACGGTGAGCAATATAACAATTATTTGTACACCAAGGCTGGTAGAGAAGAATTAGAAAGAGTTAATGTCTGAATGGTACATCATTTTGGTTATATGAGGTAAAAAAAAAAAAAAGAAAGAAAGAAAAAAAAACATATATTTTTGTCTATTTATTTATTCGTTTTATAAGTATATACTATTTAATATGCTATTATTTATTCATTTTGCTTAACTAATCAGAAAGACAAAAGAAAAAAAATAATATTTCACATGTTTTGTTTAGTAATTTTAAATCGTTAAAAATAAAAGTTCTCCGAGACGGGGAATCGAACCCCGATCTGGCATGCGACAAACGCCAATTCTAACCGTTAAACTATCTCGGAAAATACGATATGATTCTGATTCAGCATAGCAGCTAAAGCAAAATGTGTTTATTTATTGAATATATATATATAAAATTGGAGTTAAAAAAAAAAAATTAAGGGTGCGTAAAAAAAGAAGGAAACAAATTATATTGTTCACGCTTATTGGTAATCATCCCCCTCCTCTTTCCTCTTTCCTATTTCCTCTTTGTCATCTTCATCATCTCTCTTCCCCTTTCAATTTCTTACTGTATTAATACTTTACCATTGGTTATACAACTAACAAAACCACCAAATCAAACATAGAGTTATAAAAAGATAGGATTATAAAGGGATATTAAATATCCCCTCGTAGGTTATATTCCATAGCATTTACAACATATGTCAAACAAAGACTTGAAAACAATCCAAAACACAGAAAGAACAGTCAAATTTTTGAACAATGACCATAAAAATGAGGGTGTATCAGATAGGAAAACAACCATCACCGATGAACCAGATCATTCGCAAGCGAAGAGTGACGGTGGCAACAAAAATAACCTTGTAAGGGTCTATTCAGATACAGAGAAATCTAATTTTAATAATATAACGGGTCAGCGGTTGTACGACGATTTAAAGTATCGCCCAATACACCATGAACATTTTTACACTTATGGAAGTAATGTTAATGACATAGTTAATGACAATGAATGTATTATTCCACCATTAAAGAAAAGGACTAATAACAACATCAATAACTATGTAACTACTAGCGCCCAAAGTAAGAAAAGGGCAAGGAGATATTCTGAAGATCAACATGCTAAAATAAGTGGCCATGGTTTTTCCCATATGAATGCAAGCAATATTAATATCAATAACAACGCTTATTTAGATATGACTGATGAGTACATACCAAATTTTGATTTCATAGCCAACGTGAACAAGTTTGCTGAATACTATGATTTAGACGGATATAAAAGTAATAAGATTATGACTAATAATAATAATAATAATAATAATAGTACTAAAAATAGAATTACTAGTGATCATGGTATAGAGTTAGAAAATATGGAGAATTCGTCAAGATCTTCTTCCATTTCATCGTCTGTTTCATTTTCTGAACATAGTATGGTCAAACCAATAAAGGCGCCTGCTGAAACAAAAAAAATAGGCGGTATAGAACCTGCTATTAAGGATACTCAATTTTGGAGAGATAATCTTTATTCTACCACTTCTAATACCATCATCACCGATGAAAGTGACATTTATAACAGCAGACCACAAAGTTACAATGATACTTCTGTTGATTATTCTAAATTGCCTGCTGATTTTGAGACACTACCCTTTTCCCAAAGAAAAAAAACCTTGTTAGAATTATTTCCAGAACATGATTATAAGACAGTTATGAATTTACTTAAATCAAGAAAGAGATCGTTATCCTTGAAGCTGGCATCATCCGATAACAATGACACAAACATGCTTTTATTGTCAAAAGGATCTAATACAAGCATTAATAATAGCAGTAGCAGCAAACCTGATTATGCCTCCTTATGTTTAAAGACATTTAATAACCAATGTTCCTCACCACTGTCACCTATACTTTCACCATTACAGCAACAACAGCACTTTGATACTAAAGTTACTCCGGGTGATAGAGGTTCCCATGTTTTGGGGTATGTTTTAGGAAAAATTATTGGTTATGGAGCGTGGGGTATCATACGAGAATGTTACAAACATAAGGAAGCAGCTGAAGCGGAAGAGGATATAAAAGCAATGAAGATTATCAAGTTTAGGGGCAATGCACAAGTGAAGGAAAGTTGTCTAAGAGAGGTTTTTATATGGTCTCAATTAAATAACGCTAATATTTTAAAGTTAATATCATACGAAGAACACCCTGACGTTATGTTTTGCTTAACAAGCAGAATACATGGCGGAACCTTGTACGATTTAGTAGCTAAAGTTTGGAATAGTAAGTTGTTAAAATATACATTTGAACACAGATGTTATGAGACACAAAATTACCTATTGCAATTATTAGCAGCTTTAAAATATTTGCATTTTGAAAAAAGCATTGTCCATGGTGATATTAAATTAGAAAATTGTTTAATAACCAAAAAAGAAAATATATTATTGTTGTGTGACTTTGGCATGAGTATTAAATTACACGAAGAGAAGGAGGGGATCGCAGAATATGGGAGGAAAAACAAATCACAAAATGAAATAAGCTCTGGATCGAAGTTCATGAAGATTTTACAGGATAAAAAATTGACACACGATGATACTCCATTAGGGATTAGTTCCTTCAAAAAAAAGTTTGGTCCTGCCATGCAATCGGTTATGATTGGAAAAACAGAATATTTTCAGCACAATAAACAACATTCCAGAGACGACCAAGGTAATGACAAAATGAGAACGATGAATCAAATTGGATCTTTACCATATGCTGCACCGGAATTATTGGACCCCATTAAACGGCCGCCGATAAATGATAGGCAATTATCAAAGATGATGGTTGAACATAATGGATCTCGTACTTTATCATTTAAATCGGATATATGGGCCTTAGGCGTGATGCTCTATGCGATGATTTGTGGCCGCCTACCATTTCATCATGAATATGAACCACGACTAAAGATGCTTATTATATCTGGTAAATATGATGGAAAAACATTAAAAGAAAGAACCGGAGACCACCATAAAATGTTAAGGAATGTAATAATTGGGTGTTTACAGGTGGATATTGATAAAAGGTGGAGTTTAACTCAAGTTGAAAATGCAATATTAGATGCGAACAGTCAAAGACGTGTAGTTTAAGAAGTAGCTGTCAATGTAGATTTTTAATTATATATTTAACGATAATATTCAATATGGCTTATTATTTACATCATAGTTGAAAAAAAAAAAAAAAAAAAAAGGATAAAAATGCAAGAAATATATTTTTTTACAACTCATGAAGTCCGAATACCGAAGCGGATATTTAATTCTTTATGGATTTTAGTATACATGAAAATACTGTAAACGGTTTTTCTTTTTTTTTTTAATATTTTTGAAAACTTTTATTTAAATTGTTCATGCTAATTCACTTTTGTATGGGGTCATTTTTTAGAATCTTTGTCCACAAAAGTTTGTGATTTTTTATTTTTTTTTTTTTTTTTTAGAAAAAGGATGAAACATAAGTTTTGTAAACTAGGGTATTCATCTATCTAAGCACAAATCCACTGTGTATTTGTTAAAATAATAACATTTTTCGTATTTAAAAGTAAAAGAAAGAAAGCAAAAGAAAGAAAGCAAAAGAAAGAAAGCAAAACAAAAATGATATATTTAAAGTCAATCCTAAAAGTTATTGATAATTCGGGTGCTCAGCTTGGGGAATGTATTAAAGTAATGAAAAAAGGATCTCCTAAATCACCGGCTAAAATAGGCGATAGAATAATTTGTGTTATCCAAAAGGCCAGACCATTAACACAGAGTATTACCGGTCAATCTAACACAAACCGTGTTAAAAGGGGTGATATAGTTCATGCTATTGTGGTTCGTACCAAACAAACTAATATGATTAGACCAGATGGTAGTACTGTTAGTTTTGGTGATAATGCTTGTGTTTTGATTAATAAAAGCAACGGCGAGCCTTTAGGTACTAGAATTGCTGCCAATGATGGGATTGTAGGTAGAGAATTAAGAGATAAGGGATATACAAAGATTTGTTCTTTAGCAAGTAAAGTCATCTAAGTGCATAGAAGCTAGGTTTTATCTGTTTCTTTTTTTTTTTTTTTTTTTTTTTTTTTTTGTTTTTAAAGGAATAAAGAAAAATAAGAAAAGTGCTTTAATTAATATTAACATGTGCTTAGAATACGAAATAACATGTATATAATTATAAATTGAAATCAAAAACATCAACATGAAATTTTTTTGTTTTGTTTTGTTTTGTTTTGTTTTGAAGTGAACCAAAATAAAGGATATTACTAAAAAAAAAAAAAAAAAAAAAAACTTTTTTTAAAAACAGCTATTATAAATATTAGTGGTTAGTTTGTAACCGTGTATAAAAGAAGTCTTGTATTAACTACATATTTAAACAAATGGCGGTTAAATAATAAAGTCAGAAACAGAGAAATAATAATAATAATAATAATGTCATAATAATTAATATACACTATACATGCCCATCCAACGTCGATATCGTTCGTTAGTTAATAAAATAAAACATAAATAATAAATAAAAATACAATACAGCAGAGGGGGGAAAAAAAAATAATGTTTTTAAATTACATCTCTTCACTTGAGCTTATTTTATTTTTTCTTTAATTTGTAAACAACACAACATTTGGTATGTCTCATCCAACTACTTTGTAAAGCTCTATCAATAGTAATCCTCTTGACGGGGTTAGGCTTAAAAATTCCATATAAGCACATTTTTCTGCATTTATTTAATTCTTGATTAACGTGTCTTAACTCTTCAAAGACATGGTATTCGTTATCCGCATTTAATTCATCAATAAAACTGGAATAGACCAAATCTTTCTCTTGTGGGGTGGTCCATATAAATTGGCCCAAAACCATAGTGCAATAAATAATACCTATAGACCACATATCAACCAGTCTAGGATCATAACTATTTTTAGGAATAAATTCTTCAGGTGCCATGTACGGTTCTGAACCAATACATCCGGTTTGCATATGCGCTCTTTTCTCCCAAGCAGTTTGGAAAACACAACTTGTACCAAAGTCACTAATTTTCAAAACACCATTGGGCCTGAATAATAAATTTTCAGGTTTTAAGTCACAATGGGCAACACCATGTTCATGCATATAAGAAACACCATGCAATAGCTGTTTCATAAAACAGTCCGCTTCCAACGGATGTAATAGTTTGTTGCTTTTCAACTTCAACAAGCTAAACAAATCCCCACTGGGGCAAAATTCCATAACCTGAACAAAACTTTTAGAACCCGTCTGAAATAAATCTAAAATTTTGATTATATTTGGATGCCTACCAACATGGTTTAACGAATGTCCAATAACAAACTCAGAAGTTAGGCGGGTGGAGAACTTTTCGAATGCATCATTGTTATTTTTGGGCTGCAGTTCCTTTACGGCAAAAAACGCCTTGTTTCTAATCTTAAATGTTATTTTCGAATATTCTGTTTCTTCTGCAGCACTATTTAAAAGTTTGCAGCTAACCTTAACAACACCATAAGCACCATGACCCAATATCCCAATTGAAGAACCATATTTTTTCTTAAATACACCACATTCAGAGGTACATTCTGCAGATGCTCCATGTGTATTGTCACCGCTCCCCATGTCTAAAAGATCAAATGTTATATTTTTACCCTTGGAATTCAACGCATCTTTTTTCATTTTGGATGTTAAATTATTGATTAATTTTAACTCGTCCTGGCCAATAGCCGCGTTGGGGTTCACAATTGCAGGGGAATCATCATTATCATTATAATCATTATCATCATCAGTGCCACCGTCCTGGCCGTTCCTAATAATTTTATTTTTATTTTTCGGCAATAAAGATTTAGCATGCGAAAAGACTTTATCATCGTTCATATTCTTGGCAGCTGATCTTAGAGCTTCGTTCACATTGCTGCTGTTATTGTATCCACCACCACTATTGTGATCCTTATTGTGTGATAATTTAAAAATACCGGATAATGAAAAGGAAGAAGATTTAACTCTGTGCATGTTGTTAGCATTACTACTACCAGCTAAACTTTCATTGCTATCATTAGTACCATTTGAAGGGGGTGCATATAATTCATCCACACCATCACCGTTTATGATTGTACTAGCAACAGCACTACTTCCACTTTTCTTCAGGGCCCTTTTTTGTTGCTGATTATAATCTTCTTTGTCGTCATCTGATTTAATGTTATCGTTAATATAATCTGCTTGTTTGTGTAGTAATGAAACTACTTTTAAATGATGTTCATGTTGAAAGTTTTTATATAATACAAACGTATCACTTTGAAAGACAATTTTTTGTTCCATTTCAACAAACTCAGACAAACTGTTAGCACTCACACTACTAGCACGGTTTCTACTAAGCCTTGTTGTACTGTTATTTGTGTTGTTATTGGTAAGTGTATTGCCTGAATGTGCCGATTTTCCTGATTTTGAAGGCTGTTGCGATGTCGAGGATGACAGTGAAGTAGTAGAAGAGGGTGTCGAGACTGTATTGACAATAGTAGAATTGCTAGTTGTTGTTACAGGTTTAGAATTGAACAAAAGACCCTTTGGTAAATGCTTTCTAGAAAATGTTTGAGATCTCTTTTTTTTGTTGAAAAAGGCTGAGTTTTCAGGATTCGATGCGGTATTGGAAGATAATATAGTATCACTGACTTCATGAGTATCTTCGCTCCCATCAGATGCCACAGCAGTCTCATCATTACTATTGTAATTAGTACTTGCCATGTGGTCCTTATAATCTGGGGCATCAACATAATCATGGGATTTTGCATCAAACTCTTCCTCGTTATCACTACTAGTAAAATCGTTTACACTACTATTGACACTAATGTTACTGTTACTAATGCTGTTACTTCTTTTGCTATTATTACGCTTGATGCTATTTCTGAGACTACCACTTCCCTGTTTGTTTAAATTATTTTTAATATTTTTTCTAACGTTATTGTTATTATTATTATTATTATTGCTGTTAGTAGTCGAAGTATTATTATTATTATTATTACTAGTAGTCGTATGATTATTATGATGCTGTTCTTCCTCTTCCTCTGCCTCTTCTGGTATTATGCAATTTTCAAGTTTATTTAATGCATTCGTTCTCCGCTTTTCTTGCTCTGTTTCTTGTTCTTTTTCTTCTTCTTCTAAATCTTCTTTAACTTCGGTACGCCTTTCTAAGTCCAGTTTTCTTTTTAATAAATCATCCTCTAATTGACTATCTATGCTGAAATCGGGTAATTCCTTAATGACAGTACCAGTATTTCGTAGAATATCAGGTTGTTGTCGTGACTCTTTTTTGTTACTAGTGTTATAAATATTGACGTTATTATTATTATTATTATTATTATTATTATTATTATTATTGTTACTATCATCAGTGTTATTACTGCCAACTGTAAAACTTTGACTATGTGTATTCTTTGCTTTGTTATTAATACTATTACCACCGTTGTTGTTACTACTATTAATACTAATTGAACTACCACCAGCATTACTACTACCAGGGAATGGGATAGGATTAGATGAAGTCCTAGATGAAACGGGGGTTAAAGACACAGGGGAGACCGATCCAAAATTATTTCTATTCGAATTTGTAGCTGGACCACCATGTAAAGATCCCTTTCTTTTCCCTTTTGATTCAAGTTCCTTGGCGCTGACCATTTTCTTTAAGTTTACCTCGTTGTTCGAATCCAAAGACACTGCGACATTGCCAGCTGATTGAGGAGAATTTGATCTTGTAGAACGATTGTAATTAGCTCCCGTATTTTTATGGGACGATGCCAAAGGTAAATTATCATTATTGCTAGTGCTATGTTTAAATAACCCCTTTATTGATTTAGATAGAGACCTTGATCTCCTAACTGGTACATTGTTAATGTTGGTGCTATTACCGTTACTATCATTGCCATTACCCATCCCTATTTTTGATATTCTTTTTTTCCTTTTCCTTCTTTTCCTTCTTTTTTTTTTTTTTTTTTTTTTTGTTAAATGATTTCTAAAAAGTATTACTATTTGTATTGTGTTGTGTAATGAAGATAAGTAGCCGGTTGCTGTTGTTATGTATGTTATATATATATATATATTTTTTTTTTTTATTATTTTTTTTCTCCAAGGAATGAATTAGAAATGTAATATTTTGGGAGTACAAAAGCTTTAATAGCTTGACCAACTATATCGATTCTTTACTGTTCCTTTATCTACGATAGTTATCTTGTATAATTGAGAAAACGAAAAATGAGAGAAAGGGAGAAAAGAGAAAAATATTACCAAAATAAGAAAAAGAAAATAAAGGGAAAAAAAAAAAAACAAATAAAAAAAAAACAAGGAAGCCAGTTATTATAATTAAAAAGGAAATAAGAAAACCAAACTAATAGGATAATAATCTTTAATTATAAAGAGATTAAAGCTAGGAATACGTATGAAAATGTTGATTATAATAGTAATAAAAAAGATACACTGTATGTATATATATTTATATATTTTTTTTTGTTTTAAACTACAAGTTGAATTTCAATTTGATTTTATTGTAAAAAAATGAAACAAAAAAAAAAACAAAAACAAAAACAAAAAAAACCTGTAAATTGATTTCCCTTTTTTTTCTTTTTTTGCTGCCAATGTTTTTTATTCGTTGCTTTGGTTGAAAAAAAAATTAGTTTTCCTGTTGAGTGATAAACGTTTAACGACCATTTCCGTCTGCTTGCGCTGCCTGGCAGTCACGCCTAAATAAAATCCCACAAAACGGTTTAAACAAATCAAACCAAAACGTAATCAGTACACACATATATATATATATATATATATATAATATTTATATAAGCCATCTATCTTTTTTTCCTTTTTTTTTTTTGTCTCTCTTTTTGTCCAGTGACAAAACAAACCAATCAAGCCATTCCAGCCAATGTCACGTCTACAAATTTAACTACTGGTGCTATACAACTTAAAACAACCATAATAGTGCCATAAACAACAAAAGACAAAGAACTAATGGCTGCTGCTCTAACATCAATACCCAATAAATATGCTGTGGCAATGGCTGTACAATTACAACCCAACGTCAACCCTCTAATTACAGGATCATCTTCCACTGGTATCCTACATATCTTCATCAAACGATCACCAATTAAAACACCCAATACACCAGTAACGACAGTGGTCACAGCCATGACCGTTACATTGCCATTGAAATTAGTAATTGCCGGTGTCCCCAATGCCAAAGTAATACTTCTCCCCATGTATCCTATACTGTTTTCCGGGCTTATACCTATTTTATGGGATATTAATGGATATAAAAATAAATTACCAATCGTAAATATGAATATGGGAGGAAGCATTACATGCGCATTATAGTATAAATCCTTTCTATATGAATACATTGGTATAGATAGCGCTGTAATCGATACATCCATGCAGCTACTGAAAAAATCACCAGCACCGGGCCAATATTGTATGCCCTTTTGCTTATCTTTGAATAACTTTAAATAATTCCTGCCGGTCTGGAAATGTTTAAGGTCTTTTAAAAAAAAAGATATTTCCCCTCTGTTGTTAATCAAAGCAGATATTAAAAAAACCAATAAAGAAAGAGCAACACTACATAAAACTGGGTGTAATATTCTCTTGTACTTAAATGTAGATGGTATGAAGTCGGTAACCAACATAAAAGTACATATTAAGGTGAATAGCTGAAATGGCATGACATAGGAAGTAAAATAATACGTCCATATACCTATGGTGAACCAAGCTATAAAGTAAACAAAATGATGAAAATGGGATTCCCAAAACAACATAATTTTGGCATTCTTCTCCCTTTCCTCACTAATAGCTAAATCTTCGTCAATATAATAATTATTAATATTATTGTTTCTAGCAGTATTAGCATTGGTGGTCCTGGAATCTGTGCTATATTGTTCTTGCTGTATTTCTGCTCGTTTACATACAATTTCAGGGTTATAGTACTTTTTTTGCTGTCTTTTAATAAAATCAAGTATGGATGCATTCTTTAGATTATCGTTGGCAAAGCTCAAGCTGTTATACTTGACGTATGCTTTTTCACCATCAACTCCCTTAATACTCTTATCAACATGGTTGATATCTGTTGGAGGAAAAGATGCCATATCATAGTCTAGATTGGTATGCGATGCCAAATTAACTAATGATATATTATCATCATCAACATTTTCATCGTAATAATGGGTATATTTGTTTTTGCTATTAGTATTGTATATAGAATTCCAAGTGTTACTTCTTTTAATGGCGGCAGGCTCATATGTTTCTAATAGTCTTGAATTCTCCATATCAAGCCCTTCAAATAAATTATTGTTGCTATTAGCACCATCATTCTGTTCGGCTAAACCACTGATCAAAGATTCATTCTCACGTCTTTCTTCATCGTCCTCCTCTTGTTGTTCTTTCATGCCACTGCTTAATGTCCTATTGCTCTTTTTAGGGTCAAATTCTGATTTCTCCTTTTCAGCCTCATTGCAAGTAATATTATCCTGTTTGGTGTTATTCTTCCCTTTCCGCGTTAACAATTCAACTACTTTCCTGGTGAAAACACAGGTCCACCCAATAATTAAAAATCCTAGAAGCAAACCAAAAACAAAAACTGCAACTATTAAAAACGCTTCTCTGCAAGAAATCCATTTTGATAGGGGCAAATTTACAAATGCAGGTGTGAAAAATAGTGTCATCCACCTTAACCCCCAACCCAATGGATAATCTATCAACGGCAAATAATATTTTTTTACACAAGTCTCTGTAAAACTTAGTATGTTAGTGGCTCTACTGGTTCCAATGCATAACCTAATAATGCATGGTAGCAAATCAGTTATTAGACACATTAAAACAAAATTTACTAGCATTAGAGCCACACTGGGGGGGAATGTAATTTTCATGTATTTAAGTATAATTTCATCTACCCCATATAATAAACATAATGTTATAATTAGACTTGTAGGTGTTATTATCCATTGTTTTAATAAATTTATTTTATGCGTTTTGAAAAAATAGGGTAGTTTTTTTAAGTATACTGGAATTGTGTTTGTAAATAAGGATATTAATCTGTTTTTATGATTGTTGGTGTCATTGAACTTATCGCTTAGTATGGATATCATTGTATATGTGTCTGCAGATACTTTTTTCCCTTTTCCTTTTTTCACTATTCTTTTAGCATTTGTGTTTTTTGTTCAGTTTAATAATAATAATAATAAAAAAAAAAAAGAAAAAAAAAACAAACTTTGTTTTTCTATATTTTTAGGGTTATTATTTATATATTTTTAATTATAAACAATAATCTACTAAATAATTATTGGTTCTTAACTTGTCATTAAAAATTGAGTAAAAACAATCTCCATTTAACCGGCTGAAAGGCGAGAAAAAAGTGGGCAGAAGGGGACAAAAAGAAAAAGAAAAAAGTACATAATAATTGAAAAGACGGAAATCAGCGAAATTTCCAATTTTTCAATGTCATGCATAATAACTTACTATATAATTTAAAATTAAAAAAGGCAAAAATTCAATAGGAAAAAAAAAAAAAAAAAAAATATAAGTTCTCCGAGACGGGGAATCGAACCCCGATCTGGCATGCGACAAACGCCAATTCTAACCGTTAAACTATCTCGGATATGTGTTGAGATTTTGAACTGTTAAGTATAGCAAATATCCTAAAGAAAAGTGAGTAAACTGATTTAATACTTTACTACCCATATTCTTTTATATGACACAATAAATTATGTTACAAAGTGGAATTATGTTTATCACAATTCGTACAAAATGTATGAACTTCAAAAAAAAAAAAAAAAAAAAAGTAATGGTGCATCTTAATAATGTATCTAAATTAAAGAGAAATAAAAAAAAAAATAACTTTATAAATAAATGTATATAAATGCGTAATTGTTAAATATTTAGAATAAAAACAATTGATGGAAATAAACTTGTACAAATAAATAAATACCAGGAATTCATAAGATATATAAACGTGCATTCCTTACGTGTAACTTTTTGTAATCAGTATCTTGGACAGAAACGACTTTTCATTTTTGAGACAATCATAATTATAAAGCAGTGCCCAAAACAAAAGAAGAAGCAATGATACCACCAAGGATAAAACCAAACTTCCATGAGACTGGATTTTCAACACCAATTGGAGCAGCATTTTTGGAAGATTTGCTAGTGCTTGTGGAACTACTTTTACTAGAAGTAATAGTAGCAGTTACACTGGAAGAAGTAGCATATGTGGCTGTAACTGAAGAGGCAGCAACTACATTATCAGAAACCAAAGTTTTTGAATTGGCGGAAGCGCTAGAGGTGGAGGAAACGACGGAAGATGTGGCCATTTTTTGTAATTATATGATATATTGATTAGTATGATATGTTTTATTTATTTTTTATCCTAGCAAATGTCATAGAACTTAATACAATTGGATTCAGAACCTGGCTAAATATTCACAAGATAAAACAGAAACAAAACATGATTCGATAATGATCTTGCTCCTTTTATATCTTAAAATAATTACTGGATAAAATCTTTTTCTTTTTTTTTTTTTTTTTTTTTTTTTTTTTTTTTTTCCCTTCTTCTTCGATGGGAGGTGGAAGGTGGATGAGTGATTTTAATTTTTAATTTTTCTAATGTCTTCTTGATTTCATATTGTATGTATTGACTGAAGCAACTCTAAAACAATCGACTAGAGAACTTTCTTCGGCCAGCATCAACATTATTAACAGCAGCATCGTGATCAAAAAAAAAAAAAAAGTAAAAGGTATAGGGTAAAATACTGTAATCAATAATATGAAACGTGGCATATGAGGCGCCCTAATAGCTACAGCTATTTTTGATAATAATATTATCCAAATTAGGAAATTATATTACGCATATATAACAATTATTATGATTTTTCCAACAAAAAAAAAAAAAAAGGGGATTTTTAAATTTTTTTATGCGGATTTTTTTTTTTTATAAATTACGTATAAATTGCTAAGTATTATTATTTTTAACATTGCTGTGCAACTAAAGATATCTCAAATTATTTGATTGTTTTCTATAAATAGAACTAATATCAAACACAGTCTTTAGATCAAACAAACAAAACAAAACAAAACAGGCTTTGCGATTTTATATTCATTACAAAGTCAACAGCTCCATTGTTGACGTATATTAAAATTAATAGCTATATAAATAAATACTACTTAGCGAATTATTATTACCAACATTATCACTATTATTAAAAAAAAAAAGCCTACATAAGACAAAATATTAGCTTCTATTCTACAGTAAAAACAAAGTAAAAAAATTGATAGCCTTGAGACCATTATTGCAAAATAAAGCTCTTTCTTTTTTTAGTTTGCATGAATCGTTGAATGAGGCTGAATCTAATTGCTTCTGGATTTTATCCATCATATTATGAAAGCTCGTAAACAAACTTTATATACATACGTGCTAGTCATTAATACGTGTAAACATTTTTTTTTAGAAACCTATACTAAAAAAGGAGGCCTTTTAATTTAGATAGATAATATTTTTGGACATAATTCTTGCTTTTGTTTTCAAAAATTTACACCAAGACATGGGATATAAAATAAAAATGATAATGTACGATTTTTAACCGTCACCTTAATATTTTTATTCAAAATAACAAGAGAAAAAAAAAAAAAAATGAAAGTCAAGCCTTGTTTATTATTCCCTTTCACTCCTTAGATTTTTGAATTCACTTTAAAAAATAAATTAAATGAGTTAAATTAGATTATTTTTAAACTTTTTACTTTGTTTATGTTCTTTACAACCAATGCGTATCATCTTATTTGTGTTTTCATTTAGATATCCTGTCAAATCCAAAATGTCGTGTTGAAATGATAGAACCCACGGAATTCTGAATAAACGCACTTACCCTTTTTAGGGTACACAAATGCAAAAAAAGATTTTAGTTTGTGACAAAGGTGCATGGGTGTTTGGTTTATATGCTTAAACTTTTTTTTTCCGTATTATTATTATTATTATTTTTTTTTTTTTTTTTTTCCTTTTTATTTTTTTAAAACTGAAAAAAAGAAAAAGGAAACATTATTTTTACCTTTTTGGAAAAGGTTGTCGACAACAACTCTCCCATAAATAACGCAAAACAACTGAAGAAAATTTTCAATCAGCATCCGTACATCACACATGTAATATTTAATAAACAAATTAATAAAAATGGTGATGCCGAATAATTTAAACAAAAAAAAAGGAAGAAAACGTATAATGAAAAAAAAAAAATTTTTTTTTTACTTTTCTTTTTTTTTAAAGTTTTTCTGTTTCTAAAATATTTATTTATATATAGCATATACTTCTTTCATTGATCATTTTTTAAATAGTGAAATTATTTGGTTTGTTTTCTTTATCCCTATGAACAACCTCTTTTTTTTTTTTTTTTTTCTCATAATATCTTTTTATTAGTTTTTAACGCCTATTAACTTTTGATACACATATCTCAAGAGGATAAGGTTCAAGTATAGAAAACAAATCTTAACACAGAAATAACATAATGGGTGCTTACAAGTATTTACAGGAATTGAACAGAAAGAAGCAATCTGATGTCTCCAGATTCTTACAAAGAGTCAGAGTTTGGGAATACAGACAAAAGAAAGTTATCCACCGTGCCTCTAGATCAACTAGACCAGAAAAGGCTAGAAAGTTGGGTTACAAAGCTAAACAAGGTTTTGTTATCTACCGTGTCAGAGTTAGAAGAGGTAACAGAAAGAGACCTGTTTCCAAGGGTGCTACTTACGGTAAGCCAACCAATCAAGGTGTTAATGAATTGAAGTACCAAAGAGCTTTGAGAGCTACTGCTGAAGAAAGAGTTGGCCGTAGATGTGCCAACTTGAGAGTTTTGAACTCCTACTGGGTTAACCAAGATTCTACTTACAAGTACTTTGAAGTTATTTTGGTTGATCCATCTCACAAGGCTATCAGAAGAGATGCTCGTTACAACTGGATCTGTAACCCAGTTCACAAGCACCGTGAAGCTAGAGGTTTGACTGCCACTGGTAAGAAATCCAGAGGTATCAACAAGGGCCACAAATTCCACAACACTGGTGCTGGTAGAAGACACACCTGGAAGAGACAAAACACTTTGTCTTTGTGGAGATACAGAAAATAGAGAGTGTATTAATTTTTGGTATATTTTATGTATTACATATATTGTGTATATATTAGATAGTATTAAAAAAAATAGACTTTTTTTTTTTTCAAATACGGTAAAAATGTGTCTTGGAGGTGAGGAAGATGAGGGCAATAATAATAAAAACGAAAGAATTGTATTATTTTGTAAGGGCTAAGCAGAGGGATATAAACGTACAAAGGAACAAAGAAAGAAAAAAGAAAAAAGAAAATTAAACGATGTATTTGTAAAAATGAAAAAGCGCTTATAGCTAACACCCACACCTTTAAAACAGAAGTCAAAAAGTATTTTTTTTTGTTTTGAAATAGAAAAGGAGTCATGAAGGGAGAGTAAGACTTTAAGTACCAGATTTTTATTTTACGAATTATTTTTAAATATATAAATTAAATTAAATTGATATTTTAAATTGCTAGTGCTTTTTCGCTCATATGGACAGCTTAGAAGCTATTGCTCTTTGACAGTTTATCTATAATCATTTTTAACAGCATTTCTGTCTTTATACATGGTTATTTTCACATGCAACACTTTAACACACACACATATATATATATATATATACACGCTTGTTTCTTGGAAAACGACTTAACATCCCTCCTTTTTCTTTTTCTTTTTCTTTTTCTTTTTTTTTTTTTTTTCTTTTTTTTCTTTATACAACTTCCATTCCACCAAAGAAAAAAAAAAAAAGATTTTAAACAAAACAATATAAAACACTCAAAGGTTGTAAAAATAGACCAAGAAAAACAATGACCGCCCACAAGAAAACAGCTATCGTTTCTGTTTATGATAAAACCGGATTATTAGATTTGGCCAAAGGTTTAAATGATAATAATGTTCGTATTTTAGCTTCTGGTGGTACTGCCAGAATGATCCGTGAAGCTGGTTTCCCAGTTGAAGACGTCTCCTCTATCACGCATGCTCCAGAAATGTTAGGTGGCAGAGTTAAAACTCTACATCCAGCCGTTCATGGGGGTATTTTGGCCAGAAACCTGGAAAGTGACGAGAAGGATTTAGAAGCTCAAAACATTGAAAAAGTTGATTTTGTTGTTTGCAACTTATATCCCTTCAAAGAGACTGTCGCCAAGATTGGTGTTACTATTGCTGAAGCTGTTGAAGAAATTGACATTGGTGGTGTCACTTTATTAAGAGCTGCTGCTAAGAACCATGCTAGAGTCACCATTTTGAGTGATCCAAAGGATTATCCCCGTTTTTTGCACGAGTTATCTGCTGGAAAGGGTGAGTCCATTACATCTGAATTGAGAAACACCTTGGCTTTGAAAGCCTTTGAGCATACCGCCGACTACGATGCGGCAATTTCTGATTTCTTTAGGAAACAATATGGTGAGGGAAAATCCCAAATAAACTTGAGATACGGTGCAAACCCATTTCAAAAACCAGCACAGGCTTTTGTCTCTTTACGCGATGAATTACCATTCAAAGTTTTGAGCGGGTCTCCAGGATATATCAACTTATTAGATGCTTTAAACTCATGGCCATTAGTTAAAGAATTATCTGCCTCTTTGAATTTACCAGCTGCTGCTTCTTTTAAACACGTTTCTCCAGCTGGCTGCGCTGTTGGTTTACCGCTAAGTGAAGTTGAAAAACAGGTCTATTTTGTCAAGGACATTGAAAACTTAAGTCCTTTAGCTTGTGCCTACGCCAGGGCTCGTGGTGCTGACAGAATGTCCTCCTTTGGTGATTGGATAGCTTTAAGTAACATTGTGGATGTTCCAACCGCCAAAATAATCTCCAAAGAAGTCAGTGATGGTGTCATTGCTCCAGGCTATGAACCAGAAGCTTTGGAATTGTTGAAGAAAAAGAAGAAAGGTAAGTATTGTGTTTTACAAATTGATCCAACTTACACTCCGGAACCTACTGAAACTAGACAAGTTTATGGTGTTAGTTTACAACAAAAGAGAAACGATGTTATTATCAATAGCTCTACATTCAAGGAAATTGTTTCAAAAAACAAAACTTTACCTGAACAAGCAGTCGTTGATTTAACTGTTGCTACTATTGCTCTAAAATACACTCAATCCAACTCTGTGTGTTATGCTAAGAACGGTATGGTTGTTGGTTTAGGTGCTGGTCAACAATCCAGGATACATTGTACTAGATTAGCCGGTGACAAGTGTGACAACTGGTGGTTTAGACAACACCCAAGAGTTTTAGGTTTTAAATGGGCCAAAGGTGTTAAGAGACCAGAAAAGTCTAATGCAATTGATTTATACGTTACCAATCAAATTCCAACCACTGAACCAGAAAAATCTGAATATGAATCTAAATTTGAAGTTATTCCAGAGCCTTTAACCGAAAAGGAGAGAAAAGAATGGATGGCCAAACTAACCAATGTTGCTTTGAGTAGTGATGCTTTCTTCCCATTCCCAGATAATGTTTACAGAGCTGCTAGAAGTGGTGTCAAATATATTGCAGCCCCATCAGGCTCTGTTATGGACCAAGCTGTTTTCAATGCTGCTGATTCTTTTGATCTTGTTTATGTAGAAAACCCATTCCGTTTATTCCATCATTGAATAGCCATTTTTTACTTTTAAATTTTTTTTTTAAATTTTTTTTTTCTTTTTTTTTTTCCATATAAATGTCTAAAATTTTCCTTCTATCCTTTTTCTATTTTTTTCCTTTTTTTTTTTTTTTTTTTTTTTTTTAAAGAAATATACAAAATTTTACATTGACAAAGTTAATTGACTCCAATTCTAAACTAAATAAAGAATAATTAATAACAAGTCTGAGCTTGGCCCTTTTTTTTTTATTTAATACTCCAGTAATAAAAAGCATCTCACTGATCAATTAAAAAACCGGCACATTGTAAATGTTTCCAAGTAGCCTTTGGGACGTGCTTAAAGACACACATAGTATATTAATATTAAATATGACATCAGCTTACAAGACAATTAAATTAAATAAAATGTTTGCAGTATGGTTTTACCCAAATGATAATTGACCCATAAGATCAAAGAAAACAAGCCCAAAAACCACCCAAACTCAAAACAATAGTTTATCGTTCAGGATTTGAAACTTGTTTTACTACACAAAGTTTAGGAATATACCGCAAGTTTATTTCAAGGTTTCTCCAAACCAAAGCATAGATGCTTTTTCTTCTTTTTTTTTAAAAAAAAAAAAAAGCAAAATAAGCAACACAAATGAAATCGAACTCAATCATCATTAAAAACAATGAGAATTCAAAACTTCATTCCCTTTTTTCAAAGGATCGCTACTTACGTCTAAACTTTAGTAGAAAAACTAGCATGAAACAACTCAATCTTAAACCCGTCAACGTGGGCCACTTCTGTCTCATCCACATACATCGTGATTAAAAAAGGGTTAATGATTTGATAAAATAACAAATCCGCCTCTTTTGTAAGACTCTGCCTCTCTAGCGTTGAAAATTGAATCTAAGGTTAGGGGAAAATTGAAATTGATATATATATGAAATATTTAACAACCATTCACAAATAAAGAAAGTATGCACTCTCAATATTTGGTTCCCCTTCCCAGATCCTACAGGTTTACTATTTTTGATGTTTTTTTTAATTTTGAAAAATTAATATCCAGAAAAAAGTTCAAAATTTAAAATAACTAATGTTTTTTAAGTAAAATACAAATGATAACAAAAGGTATTATTAAAATAACATTGTCTTTTTATAGTTTTCGAATTTTTAATTCCCAATTAAAAAAAAATAATTGAAAAAAAAAATTGAAAAAAAATATTGAAAATAAATATTGAAAATAAAAAGAAACGTTTTTTTTTCCTTTCATTTTTAGAAAATTTAGGGCATTTTTTAATACTAAATGCAACAGATAAACACTTAGGGTTTCATCGGGGCTAAGATTAACTTAATTTCGATTTTCTGGAGTTTCAACACTAACTTTAAAAAAAAAAAAAAAAAAAAAAAACCCAGGCTATTAAACCATTAAACTTATCAGGCTTATGCCTTATCTATTAAAAACATATACATAATACGTATAATTAACAATTGAAAACTTATCTATACGTTATTAACTTTACTAAAACCTTTTATTTTAGTTCTACAACAACAACAGTTTTTAAAACCACGGACACCCAAGGATATTCTACAATCGTCGCATAGAGCAAAACATCTGCAAGGCCACAATATAATATTTTTCATATTAGTTCTGCATACCACGCATAGGTATTGTTGTTCCTCCAAGTCATCAAGTTGTGGATCCTCATGGTTATAAATGTTTTCAGCCACACCAGAATTGTTGTTAGATAATTGTTTCCTTTTTATCATGTCCTTTAACAAAGTAGATTCATTCATTTCCATATATTTAGACCTAGTTAACATATGAGGCTCCGAGGATGTAGTACTCCTATTCTGACTAAACTTTAATATTTGCCACACATCCCATGAAAAATCATCATCATTATCATCACCATTATTGTTTTGCGAATCTACGATACTGTTATTACTTTGCTTTACAAGCAAATCTTCATATAAGTTATACAGCTCAGATTCTGACTCCGTTCCCTCACAAATACTATCAAGTTCACTGTTGTCATTGTCAACAGATACTTTATCATTGTTTGGATCATAATCCGGTGAACTATCAACTTCAGGAAATAATCTTATTTTATCATTAATAAACAAGTATTTATAATTTTTCCTTGTTATTACTTCATTAATATCAATATCTGATATTTTATTATTTGATGGTGACTTTTGTTTTCCTTTACCGTTGTTATTGTTAGCACTAATGTCTTTTCTTTTAACAAATGAATTTCTAATTGTTTCTGGTATATTTTTAATTAACCTATAACAAATGACAATTTTCCATTTGATGATTGAATTTCTATCATTATCAGAGGCTCTTGTTCCGCTGCCATTAGACGTACCAAAGGAGTCACTTTCATAATCATTGGCGCTCATAAAATCAGGTATTGTGTCAAACCTATTTTTATAACCACATATATCATTCCTTGTGTTTTTAATGGTGCCGAAATTATTTTGTAATAACGGTGAATTCTTTTTAGAAAAAATAGTGCTACTGGAACTACCAATCCCCTGCCCTTCCTCCTCCTCTTCTTCTTCTGCCCCCCCCTCGCTGTTATTGGCATTATCGCCAAAAGAAGATAAAAATAACGTTAATTTAATTAATATTTTGTAAAAATCTTCTTCACCGGTGTAATTCAATTGCCCTCTGAGATTGGTAATGAAACCATAATATTGTAAACTAGACAGGTTGCTGAATCCCATGACAACACAAGCCATTCCAAAACATAACAATGACACTAAAACGATCAACAAACTTAACAACTTGGGCACTGAGTTAAATTGAACAACTGTAGGCCATTCGGGAAACCTATATAGTTGGGAAATCAAATATCCGATATATAAAACGTTAAGAGCGGTTGAAAAATATAGCCATTTTTTCCTAGTACGGGTTGCTTCTAATATGTGAATTGTAATTTGTGCAATCAAAACATAACCAATCACAACCAATGAATCTTGTTCTATTGTGATCGGTCCCATATTTGAATGTGTTTTTAATGATTGCTGTTGTTCTATTTTATAAAATAGTAGAGTTAAGTCGAAAATAGTATAATCGAAAACTGAAAGTGGTGCTTTACCGCCATTGTATATTGTATTGATCAATAGTTCAATAGATTCAGAGAAACTCACGGCAACATAACACAATTTTAAGTAATAGGAGGAAGGTAATTGTGCTGTGAAATGATATATAGGTATATTATTAGACGCATTATTATTATTATTATTATTATCAATGATAAGACTGTTGTAAAAAACATAGCCTATATATGACACAAATGAAATTGCAACTAAACGTAATGCTATTTCTATAAACCTATTCCATTTATTAGTCATAGTGATGAGATTGTAACGAACAGTGCTTGCCATGCTTGCAATTCTATTTAATATCAATGCGAAAAGTAAGCATGCCAAAGAGTACCAACTAAAAAAATAGTTCATTTCCCTTTGGAAAATAATAAAAGGCTGGGTAGTTATGGTAGTATTAGTGTTTGCAGTGATCGCATTTGACAGAATGCTTTGTTCTTCAAAATCTATTGCTTTAATCAATGAATGCATTATATTTATGGGCATGGTGATAAACTTTTTATACTTTGTGTTGAGAAAAGTGGCATTATTATGATCTTTTGAAAAGAAGAATAGTGGTTGTAAATAAGGGAAACTACCATTTATCCAGTTCCAAGTTGTAATATTGGTTCTATTAGTTGCAATATCAGTCATATGTTTTCTGTATATTATTGTTATTGTTATTATCTATTTATTTATTAATTATTAGATGGTTGAATTTGTAATCAGTGTAATATTGCAAAGCTTACAAGTATAAAATGACAAGAAAAAAAAAGGGAAAAATGTTGAGAATAATAAAATAGGAGACAGAATTTGAAGTGGTGATATTTTGTAATTCATGCAAACACCCATACACCACAAAGCCATGGGTATATTTGTGTATCATTTGGTACGAAACAAGAGTATTTTTTTTTATGTTTTTTTTTTTTTTTTTTTTTTTTTTTTTTTTTTTCTTTTTTGAGTCATAATTTTTTAATTTTAAATTTAATTCCAATCAAATTGTTATTGATAAGCAGTGTTTATCCAATCTTTTAAAAATAGTCTCATAATAATCATTTTAAACTTAATTCAAGGACTACATAGAGGAAAAAGAAAGGATTCAAGATTGAAAAAGGCAAAAGGTGAAGATAGGCATTATTATTATACTCATATTACCTCAGACATTTCATAATTTTTATTTTTTTTTCTTTCTGTTTCCCTTTCCTATTTCTCTTTTTTTTTTTTTTTCTTTCTTTCTTTTCGCCCTTTTTCTTTTTTTCTTTCTTTCTTTCTTTCCTTTTAAGTTTTGATATTTCCCACTAGAAACTGTTTCATTTCTTGAGTTTTTTTTCTTTTTCTGTATTTTGTCCTTTTTCCCTTCCAAATTTTGTTAATTTTTTTTTGTCTTTTTTTTTTTTTTTTTTTGAATGGCATTTCTAAATCCATTATGTAAAAAAACAACTACTAGTACCTCAGCCGCAAAAATCATGTCTTATATCAAAACCAGTGATGTATTCAACTCAGTTCAACAACTACCACCAGATGCTTTATTCAATTTAAAAGCTAGATTAAGTAAAGACCCTAGACCATTAAAAGTCGATTTGGGTATTGGTGCCTACAGAGATAATAACGGGAAACCATGGGTTTTACCTAGTGTCGTTAAGGCCGAAAAGCTTATTACTTCTGATCCAAACTACAATCATGAGTACCTAGGCATTTCAGGGTTGCCCCAATTAACTAAGGCTGCTGCTAAAACCATTATTGGACACGCTAATTTTGATCACGACAGAATTATTTCTGTCCAAAGTTTAAGTGGAACAGGTGCTTTACATATTGCCTCTAAATTTTTGAGTATTATTCCAACGACCAAATCCAAAACTGTTTATATTAGTGATCCGACTTGGATTAACCATGTCAATATTTTTGAAAATGAGGGATTTAAGGTTGAAAAATATCCTTATTGGGATTATGAAAACAAATGCTTAAACTTTGATGCCATGTTAAGTTACTTTCAAAGTATTGAAAATGGCGGGATTATTTTATTACACGCTTGTGCGCATAATCCAACTGGTATGGATCCAACTGAAACACAATGGAGACAAATTTTGGATGTGATGCACGAAAAAGATCACTTTGTCTTGTTTGATAGTGCTTACCAAGGGTTTGCTTCTGGCTCTTTGGAAAAAGATGCGTTTGCTATCAGATTGGCCGTCAATGAAAAGTTACGTGACTCTTGTTTATTGATTTGTCAATCCTTTGCCAAGAATGTCGGCATGTATGGGGAACGTGTTGGGTGTTTCCACGTTGTTTTGCCAGAAGGCGGTAATCCATCTGTTAGCACTTCTGTTTTGAGTCACTTAAATAAAATTACTAGAAGTGAAGTCTCAAATCCACCAGCCTATGGTGCTAAGATTGTTTCTACTATATTAACAAATGAAGAATTGACCAATCAATGGCATAAAGACTTGATTACCATGTCCGGCAGGATTAAGGAGATGAGATATAAGTTAAGAGATCATTTAGTCACTTTAAAGACCCCTGGTAATTGGGACCACATTGTTCAGCAGTGCGGTATGTTTTCGTTTACTGGATTAAATAGCGAAATGGCCCAAAGATTAGAAAAAAAACATGCTGTTTATATTACAGGTAACGGAAGAGCTTCGATTGCTGGGTTGAATGAAGGAAACGTGGAATATGTCGCCAAAGCTATTGACGAAGTTGTTAGACATTTCCAAGAACAATCCAAGTTGTAAGAGAAAGAAAAGGAAATGTAGGTTTTTTGGAGAAGAAGAATTGGAGACTAATAATTTATTCTTAGATTTTTATTACGATTTTTTTTTTTTTTTTTTTTTTTGTTCCGAATATTTGGGGTTATAATAAACTTGAAAATACTTAGTATATATTTATATTTATACACTTGTAACAACTGACTCTTAAAAGTTGGTCTTTTATATATGTTCTGTGTCTGTTTTGAGGCAGTTTGTCACGTTCATTTCTTAGCTTAGTTTGTTACTTTTATAATAAAAACCACTCATTCAAACAAAAGTTGAAGTGCAGTATAAAACAGAGAGCATATAAATTCAATTGATTATTTGATAAGAGCCAGTCTTTTATTATACGTATATATATGTAATTTGATAAAAGTTTGAACATAATGAATTCAAGTTTTCCAATATACGAAGCACATTTTATAACAGTAACAATATTAATATTACTACTGATAAAAATAATCAAATTACAAATAGCCAATCGTAAGCTCACCCGGATTTATTTATTGTTTTTATTTATTTATTTTTTTTTAATTAAAAAGAAAAAAGAAAAAGCAAAAATAAACAATAAATAAATCTCAACAATATTTTTGAACAGAAAATAAAAATAATAAAAAAAAAAAAAAAAAAAAATATTGAAATTGCTTTTTGTTCCTTTTGTTTTTAACCACTTGTGTTTTCTAGCAATTAAAAATATCTATATAAATATATATAAACTTGTCCCTACTTCTTTTTTATTTCCCCCCCCCCCCCCCCCCCCTATAACTAGTGCAATACAGAATAGTAGCAGCAACAAATGAACATTAGAGATAGAACATTAGAATTCCAAAGGTCTGTATCCACACAAATACGTCTGAACAAAATCAAAGGACCGAGCACTACTAACCTTCCAGATGAAAATAGTAAAAAAAGTGAATTTTCTAAATCTGCATCGGCCATAGCACACGAAATTGCTACGACAGCACAATTGTTGTCTAAATTAGCAGTATTATGTAAGAAAAAACCAATGTTCAATGATAATCCTGTTGAAATTGCCGAATTATCCTTTCTTATCAAAAGAAAAATATATTCGATTGAAAGTGCCATGATTGAGTTAAATAAACTATCCTCTAATAATGCCTCCTCACAAGAAGAGAGATCCCAGCATTCACATAATGTTATGAACTTGTTAAGTACCAAGATGAAGAATATAAGTGGCGATTTCAAAACTGTTTTGGAAAAGAGACAACAAATGGAAATAACCAATAGAGATAGACTAGAGAAGTTATCTAATGGTAATAATAGTAGTGAGAATAATACGAATAATATTAATGGAGGCGATATCAAGGACATAACTACCAGTAATATGAATAACTATAACAATTCCAATCCATTTCTATCAACACTGTCCGAAAACACTGACAATTCTAATAACACCTATAACAACAGTATTGGTATTCCCAGTCAGCAGCAGTTGATGTTATTGGAAGAACAGCAGCAAGATATGAACCAAACATATTTACAAGAGCGCAATAGAGCAGTGGAGACCATAGAAAGCACTATACAGGAGGTTGGTTCGTTATTTCAACAATTGGCTCATATGGTTCAAGAACAGGGCGAACAAATTCAGAGAATAGATGATAATGTGCAGGACATTGATTTGAATATTCAAGGTGCGCAAAGAGAATTAGTCAGATATTTCAATAATATTAGTAATAATAGATGGATGGCTGTCAAAATATTCGCTGTTATTTTTGTATTTTTTTTAATATGGGTGTTAGTTAATTAGTAACGCTTTCTTTTGGTTATTCTCCACTGTGCAAGTACAAATGTAGATATAAACGTTGTTCGTTACGTTAGAATAATTTATCTAAATGTTTTTATTTATTTTATTTTGTATAATATTATTATTTATGGAATGCTCGGGTAACTACGATAATCATATTATTAATTATTATGGTCAACAAAAAAATAAATAAAAAAAAGAAAAAAATAAAATTAAAAAAAAATTAAAATTAAAATTAAAAAAAAACTAATATAAATCCTGTTATCTACTCGCCTTTTCCCTTTTTGTTTCAACCTAATTTAATTTTGATTCAGTTCAATTTACACACTTATCTGTTCATCTGAATAGAAACATAAACTCATAAATCTAAATTAAAACAAAGGAAATGTGGTCATACATGTTTGGCGGTAAAGCCACCAAAAAGGAGCAACAAGAGGCTCCCAAAAAAGCTATATTGGAAACCAGAGAACAAATCCAATTGTTAACCAAAAAGCAAGCTCATTTACAAACTAAGATCGAAACAAATAGACAGCAAGCCAAATTATACCTCACCAAAACAAATGGTTCCTCAGCAAGTAACCGTGAATTAGCCAAGAACTCGTTGAAAAGAGTTAAAATTCTAGAAAATCAATTATCAAAAATCAATGGACAAATAGATACTTTAGAACAGCAACTATTTAGTATAGAAAGTGCTAATTTGAACTTGGAAACTATGAGGACAATGAAGAACAGTGCTAAAGCTATGAAGATAATGCATGAGGGTTTGGATATTGATAAAGTTGATGAAACTATGGATGATATTAGAGAACAAGTTGAATTAAGCGAGGAGATTAGCGATGCGATTAGTAGACCTTTGTATAGTTCAGTTAATAATATGGTAGATGAAGATGAACTAGATAATGAATTAGACGAGCTAATGAACGAAGAAGCTAGCCAAAATGTTGTGGGAGAAAATGTTGTAGGGAATGCTAACGGTGTTACAAATATTAGTGACAAAATGGAATTACCTGATGTGCCCGTCAGTAAATTACCAGAAAGTAAAAATACTAAAGAGAGTATAACTAGTTATGCGAATGGTAATACTAGCGAAAATGAAGAAGAAGATGAAGATGAACGTGCCTTAAGGGAGTTACAAGCAGAAATGGGGTTGTAAACAATGCTAGGTAGAGATTTATGGATTAAAAGTGAGGGTCGGAAATTTAAATATAAACCGTTTTTATAAAGGATAAGTACAGAGAAAGTGGCTAAACGAGATGAAAGGGTGCGTAATGGGTGGTGGTAGTTTATTTAAATTATATATGGCATATCTTACTTATTTAATTTCATTTTTATTAAATATATTTTTTAATTTTTTTTTTTAAATCTGGGTTCGGGGGATCGGGTTGAGGGGATCGGGTTGAGGGGATCGGGTTCTGGATATTTTAGTTTTCATTTTTTCATTTTTAACTCCTTTTCCAATTAGATGCCCTTTTCATACTTCTCTTTCTTTCCTCTCCCCCACAACTTAGCTTTACACTCCACATCTTTTTACTTTCCACGTTCAAGCCCACAACCTACCCGCACTTTTTCACTTCTTTCTTTCAATTCTCACTCCTTTCTTTCAATTCTTACTCCTTTCTTTCACTTCTCCCTGCTTTCTCCCCCCCCCCCCCCCCACAAAAATAAATATACATATATAAAAAAAAAAAAAAAAAAAAAAAAGAATAAAATAAGGAGAGAGAGAAAGAGAGAGAGAAGAAAAAAAATTATCTATTTCCTTGCTATATCAAATAATAAAAATATATTATAATTAAAATACTTACGAACAACTAATTTTAATTGAACAAAACTACTACTAAAGTATTATTTAATTATTACTACATCACTATAATAACTGTACAGTATATAGCATTAAAAATATAAAGAAAAAAATTTTTTTTTTATTTTTTAAATGAATCCAAAGTTAAAATATATTTATGGGATAGAATGATGTGTAGCATAAATGGTAATAACAAAAAAAGCATTAATAATACCGCTAATTCTGAGTTAACTGCTGATTTAACTATTGATTCCAAGAATATTGTCAATTATATTGAAAAAAATAATAATGTAGAACAACAAAAAAAGAATATCATTATAACCACATCAAGGCAATGGACATTGGATGATACATTACCACTAAATAATTCAAATTATAATATGAATACCAATACCAATAACAATAACAATAACAATACCAATAACACTAGGAACGATAACAACGAAATTAAAAACAAAAATAACAACAATACTACTGCTAAAAAGCTTATTCAAAGTTATAGTATGGATAGTACAGCATCTACCCTTGGTGAGGGTGGAAGAAGTCAAAACATGAGTATTACTAATAGTATTAATGAAAATTTGCTTAAGTTAGCACTAAATACGAATACTACCAAGGTACCGATAAAAGAAATAAATAATCGTAATACAAACACTAAAAAGGTCAATAATACCGGTGCCCATAACTTTGTGGATTTCACAGAAATTAAAGAAGGTTCTGATACTAATGATACTGATACCTCTCAAAATAAGAATAAAACAAAGAACAGACATAATAACAGTGTACAAAGAACGAATTCAATGAAAAAATCCTCGCTAGATGATATAGCATGTAATACCAAAAAAAACAAGAAAAAAAGTAACATTCCTATTTCTGCAAACAGTGGATGCACTGTTAGTAATGAGATTACTCCTACAGTTACTAAAAAAAAAAGGAAGACCAAAGCCGAGATCTATGCAGAATTAGAACTGGAATGGAAAAGCGTATTACAAGAAAATGGGAAACTAAAATCAGTTATAGCCAAAATAAAGCAGGAAATTGAAATATATACTCACTATTTAGTTAATCAGGAGACAAAATTAAAATTACAGAACAAAAAAGTGATAAATGCATCATTAACTCAACAAAAACAACAAAAATTAAAGCAAGTGGAAGGGGACGAAAACATTACTGTTGAGTCTGTGAACAATAGAAGGAAAAGTACCTTGATAAATAAAAACAATACTCATAAAGGTGCTATGAATATGGATAACAGTGTTGTTGCTACGATTCATACTTCTAATGATAAAAATAACAGCAAAACTGCTTCCAACAACGGCAATAATAACAATCATGGTAATACTAATGTTGCCACTGCCACTACTACTACTGCTAATAATAATAATAAAAGTATTCTGGAAAATACTTCCTTTAATTTACCTATCGAAGATAATCCTATAATGTTTGACACAACCTTACCCAAGTTAGAAGCGTTGCTAATATTTGACGATATTACACCAACAAGCGGTACCACCACAACTACAGCCACGACCCAAAATAATACACCAGATACAACAACAAATACCAATAGTACTGGTATTACCGTGGCTGCCGGTAATAATAATAATAATAATAATAATATTACTGCTACAGGGATTAAGAGAAAAAGAAGAAAGAAATCCGCCACTTCTGTTAGCAAAGCAAGTACTACTTCTGCACCAGCTGATACAAACATTGTTAGCACAGAGAGTAGCAACATTATGCTTATAGATGATATGCTAAATAATAGGTTTTTTGAAACTTTGCCCAATGCCAACATTGATGCGAGTCACGCATCTTCCAATAGTACTTCTATCATGACAGATAATTTATTTTTTTCTCCATCGCCTCAAAGTTTAACGCCATCTTCCACCAGTATAAGTTTAAGTCCTATAGTTAGTTTGGATAACGGCAACCTTAGCACAGCAACAAAACAAAAGAAACATAGGGGCAGAAGAAATACCATTTCGACTGAGAATATTAGCAAGACCTCTACCACTACAAGCACTAAGCCAAGAAGGAAATCAGTAAAGGGCAAATGTGGTAATACAAGGGGCAGAAAAAAGAAGACGCCTATTACTGCTGTCACTATTAATACGAATGACGATAATGATAAACAAGCTTTAAAAACACAGTCATCGACAGCGCCACAACAACAACAACAACAAATGGCCGATTGTTCAATCGCTAATATTGGGAATGACAAGAAGGACAACTGTTTAGCGATACCCACTAACAAAGAAGATGATAGTGGTGAAGCAACTTTAAATACAAATACACCTCCTACATTGGTTAACGACTTAGAGCCAGATGATATTATGTTAATGAACACTTTAAGAACGGTTCTGGACAAGATGTAGCAATGTTTTTATAAATGTGTAGAAAAATAAGGGGAAGCGGTGTAATGGGTAAAAATAGATTGTAAAAATATCGGCACCGAGATTGTCCGTTTGGTTGTGTGTGAGATTTATTTTCTTTGTTTCGGTTACTTTAACATAATGCGCGTACATATATTAAATTTATTTATTTTTCTGGTTTCAAAAGAGGGATAAAAATATATAATAATAATAATATTAAACAATTTAAAGAGCGAAAGATCGTGCAATATCCATGCCATCTTTCCTTCCTTTTAAACGATCATCAAATTTATATATTTAATTTATTTTTTTTTTTTTTTTTTTTATTTCTTTTTCTTCTCACTCTTTTCCAACTGCCTTTTTTTTTTTTTTTTGTTTGTTTTTTTTTTCTTTCTTTTGACTTAAAGTCTTTACAGAACACAGATTATATTTATTTTAACGGAATTAGTTTCTATCATTTTATTCCCATCTTTTCTTCTTCTTTTTCTTTTCTATCTCTATAATTCTCTTTCCCCTTCTCCCCCCTCTTTTTCTTCTTTCTTAAATGTATTCCTATTGATTTTAACATAAACGTTAAGAAGAAGACACAACAGGTACTTCACATAATAAACCCATAGGAAAAAAACAAAATAAAAGTTATGTTTAAATTTGTTGGACTAAACTCTACTGCTACTAAATCAGTAGCTATGAAAAGATTAACCACTGTTTCTACTAGAAGATTATTTAATACAGAATCTACATCCACTGTTCAAGCTCAAAAATTACTAGAGGCTCAACGTGGTGCCAGACCAATTTCCCCACATTTGACCATTTATCAACCACAATTAACATGGTATTTGTCTTCTGTTCATCGTGTTAGCGGTGTTTTTATGGGGTTTGTCTTTTTTGGTACCACAATTGCCTTTGGTGTTTCTTCATTATTCAATTTGGGCTTGAATACTGAAAAATTAGTTAAATATTATCATGAAAAAATCCCAGCCTGGTTTGACTACACTGTCAAGGGTGGGTTTGCTTATATATTTGCTTTCCATTTCGGTAATGGTATTAGACATCTGATTTGGGATACTGGTAAGGCTTTTACCATCCCTGGTATTTACAAAACAGGTTATGCCGTTTTGGCTTTGACTGCTGTAGCTGGTTCATACTTGTTTAGCTTGGGGGTTTAGATTTAATGATTTAGTTAAATTTATCTATTTATTTATTTAATTTATTTATTTATTTATTTATTTATTTATTTATCAATAGTTTCCAATATTAGTATAATATTTCCATATATATATTTTAATCTTTTAGTTAGATTAATGTTATTTCCCAATTATACCCAAATCTAGGTACCTTGAGCTATAAATGCTCTATGGCTTGCAGAAGAACAGAAACAAAATAACATTGTAAAAGTTATATTTGAATAATTACAGCACCAAAAGTATCTTGTATCTTCTGAAAGCCGACATATGCGCTTATCCGTGTGCATTTCGGTATTACAAAATGCCGTAAAACCATATTTTTGGGTCAGTTTATTTTTTTTTTTTCTTTTTTTTTTCTTTTTTTTTTTAATTGCTATTTCAAAAAAATCAAATATATTTTAAAAATCGTATACGTGAAAAGGGGCATATTTTCGAACAAATAGGTAAATATATAAATAACCAGATATTAAAAAAAAATTTATATATATATATATATATTATGAAATAAAAATTCAGGACAATCATTCGAATACACTTACATATCTTTCACTTCATAACAATTATCACACAGAAAAACCACAAATAATTAAAAATGATACCCTTTGTTGGCAGATTAACATTAAATGAATGGTTACTTATATTTTTAGTATACACCGAAAAATTACTGTCTATATTTGTGTCAATATTTGTGCCGAGAAAACTAACCAAATTCTCTCAATATATATTAAATTTAATAATATACACCATAGTACCAGGAATTACTAATGATGGCAAGGGTACTAGTAACGGCAGCATTTCAAAAGAAGAATTAAAATTAATTAATTCTAAAAACATAAAGGAAATGCTCGAGCTGTTGGATCCAAATTTGAAAATGGAAGAACATATCGTAACTACGAAGGATGGCTATTTACTTACCCTACATAGAATACCACCACGCAATATTAATGCTAATGGCAGTAATGGTGTGATTTATTTACATCATGGGTTATTGATGTGTTCAGATATATGGCTGTGTCATACGCATGATGATAACAGCAACAGAGAACGTAATTTACCACTATATTTATATTATTTGAAAAATTATGATATTTGGTTGGGAAATAATAGAGGGAATAAATATTCTGCGTATCACGTGGATAGATCAATTAATGAAGAAAAATTTTGGGATTTTAGTATTGATGAATTTGCTATGTTTGACATACCAAGTACAATTGATTATATATTAAATATAACCCATGTTAAGCAAATTAATTCAATAATTGCGTTTTCACAAGGTTCGGCCCAAATTTTTGCTTCTCTAAGTTTGCATCCAGAATTGAACTCCAAAATTAACAATTTTATAGCATTGGCACCTGCGATGACACCTCCCGGATTGTATAATCCCATTGTAGATACTTTAATGAAAACGTCGCCTCAATTGATATATTTGTTTTTTGGTAAAAAAATATTATTACCAAGTGCAAACACTATTTGGTCCAAAGCGTTACCATTGCAATTTTTCATCAAGTCTATTAAGTTGGCAAATAAATTTTTGTTTAATTGGGAATCACATAATATTAATAAATGTGAAAAAGTTGCTTATTTGAAATTGTATAGTCCTACCTCAGTTAAATGTGTAGTACATTGGTTTCAAATTTTAAATGCTCAAAAATTCCAAATGTTTCAAGATATATCATCACGTCACCTGAATGACGACAGCCTATTCAATGCGATGAGGTTTCCTACAAAAACGAATATCAAAATACCAGTCCTTTTAATATATGGAGAGACTGACTCTTTGGTGGGGGAATCAGCCATTAATATCATGATGAAGAACTTGCCAGAATCAAGCACCTTCAAAGTGTGTGTTAAAAATCATGAGCATTTAGACATTATCTGGGGTGATGATGTCGATCAGGTGGTTTATCCTCATGTTTTAAAGTTTATTGAATTTTGGAATTCAAATAGTGAAGATATTACTGCTGTAAACACTATTGGCAGTGTCAATGACCGCACATTGACTGGTTGCAAGAACCAACAACATGATCAAAGTAGAATTGCTAATAAAATTAATACTACTGTTGGAAGTGCTAATAATAGTAGGAATAACAGCGTTACTAATATCAAATTAATCAAGCATAGTAAAAGGCTGTCTATTTGAACTTATCATTATTATTATTATTATTTAATCCCTCGTTTTATTAAGCGGTATATATTACTGATATATATTGTTATACATGCATTATATAATAAAACACAATGGGAATATAATTAGCTAATTAATATGAACATAAATATGTAGAATTGAGGAGTAATATTTGCTTACTTGCAATAGATAAAACATCCTATCTCTTAATTATTAGTGTCAAAATCAAGACATAAAAGAAACAGATTGGATAATTAGTTATTTATTACGATCTCCGGTTTAAAAGTCGTGTTCGGATCTTTCGGACAAATTGTTATACTTGGTTTATCCACGGCGAAAACATTTTGGCGAGTAGTTAAATAAAAACCTTATTTAGGGCTTGCTTGTGGGTGGGAGGCGCCTTTAATAATATTTTATTTTCAATCTCAAAAAAAAAACAAAACAAAAAAAAAAAAAAAAAAAAAATTTAAACTATTTGTAGTTTTCTACTCTTTTTAGTTTCATTTTGCTGTTGAAAAGAAATATCCTTCAATAAACCAAAATACATCACTAAATATATATATATAACAACAAGTAAGCTATTTCTAAATCACATAGAAATATAACAGAAAGGGCTATTAATAACAAAAAACCATTGTTGAAAATTAAATAATAATAATAATAATAATAAAAAAAAAAAAAAAAAAAAAAAGGATAACAAAAGCTCATCCCGATTTTTACAGATTTTTTATTTCAAGCTATCGAATATTGAAATTACCAGTGGCCTACATCTATACAGCTGGCCCAAATATTTATTATCCATTATAATTTTAATACTCTATTAAGTTTTTTTTTTTTTTTGTTTTTTTTTTGTTTTTTTTTTTGTGTTTTACATATATATATATATATATATATATGGATTAAATTTGTATTGAAAAAAACCGAACTTAAAAATTACAACTAGAGGGAACTGAAATATATATATATATATATATATACATATACTAAACTTCCATCAAAATGTCATATAGAAATAACTATAATAAAAGACCCTATAAAAGCAATAACAACACTGGGTATTATAGGGGAGGAAGAGGGGGAGTAGGAAGGGTAGGGGCAAGAGGAGATACAAGAGATAACTATTATACTAAAAGACCACGTTACGATGGTAACAACAATAATTATTATAGCAATGCCCCACAAGTATTGAGCCGATATAATAATAACAATAATAACAATAATAACAATAATAACAATAATAATAATAATAATAATAATAATACTGGTGGTATTAGATCTAGTAGATTTAATCCAAATAGCGGTATTAGCACCAATAATAACAGAACTAGAACATTTGATTTGAATAATTTACCAAAAGGCCCCAGAGCAACGGTAATACCGATAACGGCAAAAAATAAAACTTTAGATATTAAACGACAACAACAAAGATATTGCATAACTTGCGGATATCCTGCCTTTAAAAAGTTGCAACAGGTTGGCGAGGGAACTTATGGGAAAGTTTACAAATGTGAGCATGCAAATTATTCAGATGAAAGTGTTGTTTCTAACAATGTCGATACCAATAGTAAAAATCACGGAAACTTTCTAGTGGCGATTAAAAAATTACGATTAGATAATGAAAGAGATGGTTTCCCTATAACATCGATTAGAGAAATAAAGTTATTACAAATGGTATCCCAAACTGATACAAATTCTATGAATAATTATTTGAAGGACGATAAAGGGGCAGACCTTGGAAAAAACGGTAAAGAAATGGTAGACAAACACGATGTAAAGGATAACAAAAATATTAGTTTATTGGATGAAATAATGGTAACTCGTGTGAAGAACCACGATGGAATCATCAAGGATTCCACTGCTTCTGATGTTCCAAACAGCATAGACTCAGACACAAGTCATACAACCAGTAAAAGCATCAACATGGTTTTCGAATATTGCGAATTGGATTTAATGGCCTTATTAAACTTTAGTTCGCTAGAAATAAAAATGTCAAACGTTAAGGACATTTTCCAACAAATATTAAAGGGTATATCGTTTCTACACTATAATAGAATAATTCACAGGGATATCAAAAGTTCGAATATATTAGTGAACAAGCTGGGTCAAGTTAAAATAACGGATTTTGGCCTTGCGAGGTTTATTCCAAATGTTACTAGCTCCTCGTCTACTAATGTGCTCCTAGGACATGAGGAATATCTCAACCCATATTGTATAGGTAATAAACAGGGAAATTTTACAAATAGAGTAATCACATTATGGTATAGACCACCGGAATTACTATTGGGTACTACGAAATATGGATTTGAAGTTGATATGTGGGGATGTGGATGCTTACTTTTAGAATTGCTTAACAGGAAATCGCCATTCCAAGGTACAAACGAATTAGAAACCTTTTATGACATAGTCATGAAGTTGGGGATGCCGACCTTGGAAAATTTACCTCAGCTATTTGAATTTCCTTGGACCTTTATGCTTTTGGGAAATCTAAACACAGCACCTACTATATCTTTTTTAAACAAGCTTTCTCAAGATGATGTGAAGGAATTGTGTCAAGGCTTATTGACTTATGATCAAAATAAAAGATGGAATGCTGATAAATGTCTAAAACATGATTTCTTCAATAAAAACGAACCATTAGCTGAAAGAATGACGTTTGCTGATGATCAAGAATGGCATGAATTTGAAGCTAAAAGAAGACAGAAGAGGGCCGCCATCAAGGCTAGTAATAATGCCAATAGTACTAAAACACATAGGTAATAAAAGACGATGTTACAATTTAGAGAGGGGGGGGAAAGAAGAAAAAAAAAAATAAAGATAGTTTTGTATAATTTGGTCATTCTTTATATGATATTTATGTATAAAATATAATTATAAAATATTAAAGCGCATTAACATCTATATATATACTTTAAGCATCATTGTTATTTTCATCATCATTAAAAGCGTCATGTATTAGTTCTTGTTCAAAATATCTATTAGCACCCATCAATAATGACCCATTTAATACGCCGATACGGCCAATTACATCTCTGTTAGCTACCTGATTTAAAAATAACAATTCTTGCTGAGTTATTGAAATCTGTTCCTTGAATTTTTGCAATTGAGTAGCTAAATTTTTATATAAACGTTGTTTTATTAGCAATGGGGTGTCTGTATCCAAACAATTTGCAGAGTCATTATTATTAATATTTGTATTACTGGTGGGCATATTTGTACCTGATGTGTTAATAACTTTGGACATAATTTATTTTATTTTTATTTTTTCTATATCTATGCACTATATTTTAGTTTTATTAAGTTGAATAAATAATTTCAACAATCTATAACTTTGTTGTTGTTTTAAATTGGTTTTTTTTTAATGGAGCCATTTATCTATTTTTTTTATCTATTTTTTTATCTATTTTTTTATCCATTTTTTTATCCATTTTTTTATTGATTTATTTTTTTTTTTTTTTTTTTTTTTTTTTTTTCTAATTTGTAATTTTATATTTTCTGTATCTCAAAGCTTCGTTGCTTCGATGTCCAAGTAAAATAGATTATCCCATATCATACATATATAAACAATCAATTTTAAAAGCCAGCATATGACTGTATCTACAATTAAAGAAGCTACTGAGTTATTGAGAGAAACAACATTTACGTTAAATAGAGATACTAAAACAGCAGCACCTAGCTCAATAAGAAAAATAAAAGAATCTTTAGAATCATTACACGATACATTTGATCAAAATATACAGCTTAAAACTGGACAACTAGTAAATTTAAATGAAAAGTATAATGATCTATCTGACAATATCAAAGTTTTAAATGACAAACACATAACAAATGAAAAAAAATGTCTAGATATTGATAGAGAAATAGACCAAGTAACTAAAAATATTAATATTTTGCAAAATGATATTATGATTTTACGGAATAAATTGGATGCTGATCTAAAAGAATATGTAGAAAATACTGATAATACAAATGGATCTGATATTCATAATCTGGATAAAGACACGACTAACTTCCTAAAACTTCAGTTATTTAAGAGTTTGGGATTGTTAATTGATTTGGAGAAGCACCAATTATTTATCAAAGAAAATGAAGTGTACAACTATGAAGATGAAGATACTTCCAATAAAAGCAATTTCATGAAAGCCAAATATATATGGGATAAATTATGAATTACTACTACCATTGCTAATAATAATAATAATAATAAAAGATTTTTTCTTTATTAAAATTCATTCTTTATTTCTATTTCTTATTTCTTATATAGATATTTAAAAATAGATAATATATACATGGAAGTCTTATTATTAATAGTTGGACACTTGTAAAATCAACCTGAATTACAGCACAGAATAATAGGTGCTGCGTCTAAAAGAATTGTGGATTTCTTCTATTTGATAATCTTGTCCATTTAGGAACTTTGTGAATGCCCTTTCTGTACCCTTTACTATATTTGGAATAAATAGTATATTTGTCAACAGGGCTCATTTGTTCTTCTCTTGGAAAATTCTTGGGTTTACTTAAAAATGCTAAACTTTTAACTCTTGGTTTTAGTAATTTCTTCATAACTATACTTTTTTCAAAAGGAATATTTTTACTTTCACAACGAGAGACATGCAAACCTAACTTTAGATTATCTAAAACTTTATCAACCTGTTGCAATCTACCTCTTTGTCTGGCTTTTTGTAAATTGGACATCTTCCATGGTATTTTCCACAACAACCCACCCAAAGCAGGTTTGGTACTTTTAAAACAACCAAACATGACTAGATATTTATTTATTTTCCTTTTTCACTTGTTTTGAAATACCTATGCAAAAAAGAAAAAAAAAAGATTATTTCTTTTACTGATGAACTGACTTTGAATATTCGAATAATTGGCGTTAGAAAAGGCAAATCCAACAAAGAACGAGTTTCAATTTCAAGGAAAAAAAAAAAAAATAAAATAAAAAAAATAAAAAAAAAAATTTCTGTTTTCTTTTTCGTTTGTTTGTTGCCTGATTTAAAAATAAAAAATAAATTAAACCGAACAACCAAAAAAATAAAAAAAAATAAAAAATTCTTGGATTAACATTTAAGAATTATTCAATCAAGCTTGAATAATTGTATATAACAATAAAAACACAGCTTTCCAATTCATATTAAATACCTGAATAGAGAAATATACAACAATTGAAAAAAAAAAAAAAAATATTACCTAACTCAGCTTATACTTTATCACCCTCATGTCTACTACAAAGGATATCACCCCTGTTTCAAATGACAGTTCAAGTAACAAAAATATAATTTCTGATACCAACCAAACCTCCAACGAATATAGAAAATCCCATAGATTACCTTTATGGGTTTTAGGTCCAAGAGATGAACAAGAAGCTAGAACCAATTTAAAAAAAATGGCATATGAGAAATGTGATATTTTTATCAAAGCTATGGCTGACTGTGCTAAGCAGAATGGTATCAAAGTGTTTCCTGAATGCAATCCACAAAAGGAAAAAATGGCAGAATGTGTGTTGTTCTATCAAACAGACGAGTACTTGGACGAGCAACGTGATTTAATGGTACAAAAAAAGATCAAAATTATGGAAGATCGTTTGAAAAAATGATAGCCATTTGTAAAAGAAAGGTGGGTTTATATTTGAAGGTACATCAAAAAAGCATCATCTTGTAAATATACGTGTATGCTAGAGAGGGTGGGGGGAGGGGGAAGAGAGGAAGAGAGAATTCAAAATACGCAAACTCAATAACTTCTGTGTAATATGAAAAATTTTTAAATATAAAGCACGATTTTTAAAAAAACATCAAATAAACTAATAGAAATAAATTGGTCAATCAAGTAACATATATAAATATATACAGTAATGAATAGAGATGGTTATGGAAACGAAATAATGTATTACTTGAAAAAATATGCATCTTTTCATCACACTTAATCATAAATCACTGGCATCTAAAAAAAAAGAAAAGAAAAAAAAAAAAAAAAAAAAAAAAAAAGGAAAAAAACGTAAAGTATATGTTATTATTATTACTAATGTAGGTACGATTAAAATAAATCAAGTAAATCTTGAGTATTCCTAGTGCTGTTTGGATTATTATTATTATTATTATTATTATTATTATTATTCAGTTTTTGATCTAGTTGATTATTACTACTGGCATGATTATTTCCTATGGAATTAGCATTATTATTAGTGAAAATGGATGTTAGTAAAGTACTATTATTATTATTACTACTATTATTATTTATTTCCACGCCTCCAAACAAGTCACTTAGTTCATCAAATGTAGTACTATTATTGTTATTAACATCGTTAGCATTCTCAGCATCATTCCCATTCAAGTCCAATAAAATATCTTCATTCTTAGATATCTCAGTTTGGGCCAAATTAGCCAATTCTCCAACGTCTTTGCCCCTAATAATATTTGAATTTTTATCCATCAATAATTTACTTTGTTGTACTGTTGCCATTTCATTAATGGGTTTAAAATAAACTGAACCTAATGTAGATAGTTGTTGTAACAAAACTTTTAAAACCGGTTCGGGAAATTTTTCTATGGTATCACTTATTTTGGGCAAGTCACCCATGTCACCAGTATTGGTAACCGTACTTAATTTACTAATTAAGGATTCATCTATGGACAAACATCTCCAATACATAATAGCCATATCTCTGATATCTATCTCTGTGGATTCTTTACTGCCCATATCTAAAGTTTTTTGCAGTATAGAACCCCCTAGAAGCTTATGATTTTTAACAACAGTTAATAATATAGACATTTGCGTACAATTACCTTCTTCTGTAAATGAATCAACAAAATTACCTATCACTTGACTAAATTTCGGAAACTTGCTAGGATATTCTCCCATTAGCCAAACTAAATTACATTTGCTTTCATCCTTAATAAGATCCTCGCACACCGTTGTCGCATAATTAACTATGCTATCCAAATTCTGAACAGTATTTCTAACAATCTCACATAGTGCAATTAAGCAGTCGTCAGGACAAGATGTTACTTGAGTAGTTAAAATTTCTACAATTTCAGGACTCAACGATGGACATTTAATAGCTAAGGCAGACATGCACATTACGCTTTTATTCACCAATTCTGGGGTAAATTCAGTAACATATTCTCTTAGCTCTTGCAAAAAAGATTGATATTGTTTCAAGTTATTGGTTTTACTGTTACCAACAATGCGCATTAAAATATCCAATTTTTCCAACTTGACATACAACGGATCATTGAATTTTAGATAAAAAATACGATACTCTTTGGTTAGTATGGTAGGATATTTTTCCACAATTATTCTAATATTTTTCAAAGCAACGTATTGCAATTCAGGTGGCGTACTCATCATGCTAACTAGTGCAGATGCAACTTTGGGAAGATAAGAAGTAGCTGCCGAAGAAGTAAACAAAAATTCCACATTTTTCAAAACAACTTTAACACTGCCCAAAACAACGGCAGGATTGGCGTGTTGCAAATGGGGCACAACTCTATCTATAACTTTTTTGGCATCCATTTCGTCTACAGAATTGTACTCGGCAATTGAATTCAATATAGTGACCCTACCCCACTCGCTGCTTTCATTCAATGCATTTAACAATTTTGTAATTATTGTATTGCTGTGATCATTTATTAAACTTTTATAATTAATGGTAGGGTATAATTCCATTAATGAGGCCATTGCGTTACTTAAAACAATCGGATTACTTTCATTCTCTAACATTGGGATTAAGTCATCATGTACCATATTTAGACACAATTCTTCGTTCAATTGAAATAATTTGCTAACACAAATCACAGCTGTTTTCCTAACATATGGATTATCGTCTTGTAAACATTTTCTCAAAGGAGTTTCGACATATTCCATAATTCTGTCAACACGAATCATGCACATGGTTCTAATAGCCATGCACCTAATCAATGGGTTGGGGTCGTTGCAATCAGAAACAAACGTGTTCACGGCTAGAATACATAACTCAGGATGTGTTGTAGCATAATTCATTATGTATAAATATACTAGTTTTTTCTGTTCAACATCGGCAGTGGCCATATTGGTCAAAACGTCCGGGAAAAGAGATGAAACATCCTTACCTAAAGTCATTTGTTGAATTGTTTTTTTTATAGCATCTTTTCTTGTTTGAGGATATGGAGATGCTAAACAATTACGCAATTCTGATAGTTCGCCCTTTGATGAAACTTTAGGGGCAATACGAACTGCATTAGATATGAATTTCCTTATTTTTTTATCTAACGGTGGCATTGGATACGAAAGTTCAGTTGGTGTATATTTGAAGTGTACCTTGGACGATTTGGAAGGATGTTTTTAACGCTTTATATATGTATGTATATATATATATATATATATTACCCCTTTCTTTTTAAACGGATGATTGTAAGATCAAATATAAAAAGTAAAAAAAAAAAAAAAAAAATGAAAAAAATACACTAATCAGTTTGAATATATAAAAGGGTAAATAAATAAATGGAAAGTTGTTTGTTTCAATCATAAATAAAAAAAAAAAAAAAAAAAAAAAAAGTAAAAGTTTGTAAATAAAGCAAACAATATGCCAAATTTTACTGCCATTTAATCAAATTTAAAGTACACAGAAATATCCCTAGAAATCCACCTGCAATCAAAATTTTATACCAGCCAATAAGCTGGGTGTTCCATAAATGCTTTATCCGAAACGTTACGGATAACTCATATTTTTTTTTTTTTTTTTTTTATTATCAAGAAAATTACTAAAATGAAATCCGTACATTATAATAATTGTTGAAATTAAATATTAAAAAAAAATTAAAAAAAAATTAAAAAAATGAAAAAAAAAACATTCTTAAGTATGTGTTGTATGGGTGTTACAAACCATTTGTGACATACTGAAAAATACGCTTAAAGGCTTTGACACCACCAGTGTAAATTTCATCACAGTGGTCACATAATTTAAACTTTTCCTAAATAAGAAAAAAAAAAAAAATTTTTTTCCTTTTGCACAGAAAAAAATTTTTTTTTTTCTTTTTCTTTTTCTTTTTTTTTCAGATTTTATTGCCATTTAGTATAAATTAATGCATAATTTTACTGAACTTTTTATTCAGGTAGCTTTCCTTTCTTTTCTATATCAAGCTCCATCTTAATTTTTACTTGAACAAATACTGTTTTTATTTATTTCTTGACTTACAAAATTTACTTTAATCTTTTATTAACTTTTTCACATTAATTTAAAAAAAAATCAAATCATCATAAATAGAATTTGCAAAATGGCTACTCCATCTTCAGAAGTTTTAGTTTTAAGAGGTTCTTTGGAAGGTCACAACGGCTGGGTTACTTCCTTGGCTACTTCTCCAGCTCAACCAAACTTGTTGTTGTCTGCTTCCAGAGATAAGACTTTGATCACCTGGAAATTGACTGGTGGTGACCAAGAATTTGGTGTTCCAGTTAAATCTTTTACTGGTCACTCTCACATTGTCCAAGACTGTATCTTGTCCAATGACGGTAACCATGCTTTTTCCGCTTCCTGGGATAAGACCATCAAGTTGTGGAACTTGGCTACTGGTGACTGTATCAACACTTTAACTGGTCACTTGGGTGATGTTATGTCCATTTCCTACAATGAAGACTTACATCAATTGGTTTCTGCTTCCAGAGATAAGACTGTTAGAATTTGGAACACTTTGGGCCAATGTTTAGTCACTTTAATGGGTCACTCTGACTGGGTTTCCCAAGTTAAAGCTGTCACTAGTGACAAAGGTAAGCCAATTGCCTTGTCTGCTGGTTCTGACAAAATTGTTAAAGTATGTTTTGATTTATGAATCCTTTTATTATTGTTATTATTCCAATTATTTTCCCCTCAGAATTCCTCACTGGTTGAGAAGTTTAAGTATGAAAGAAAAATTTTCGCGGAAGGTCATTTCATATGATGTAATTTGATTTTTAATATTTGCTACTTCAGAGGGTATAACCCAATGAGACTTTTTTTTATCACCAAGATCTCTGATGATTTACCTATTTCCTAATTTTTTCTTTTCATATTTTATTCCAATTTTTTCTTTTTTTTTATTACTATAAACTGGTAGGAATGATTTGGATATACTCCAAAAAGGGGGAGGGCGAGAAAAAAAAATAGACATTTATACTAACTTTTTTTTTTTTTTATACAATGTTTTCATTTACTTATAAAACGTTGAAGAAAATTAACATTTTGTTTTTAGTTTTGGGATTTGAGAGATTTCCAATTAGAAGCTGACTTCATTGGTCACAACGGTTACATTAATGCTGTTGCTGCTTCTCCAGATGGCACCTTAGCCGCTTCTGCTGGTAAGGATGGTAAAATTATGATGTGGGATTTAAACCAAAAGACCCCATTGTTTACTGTTGATGCTAAAGACGAAGTTTTCGCTTTAGTTTTCTCTCCAAACAGATTTTGGGTTACTGCTGCTACTGCTTCTGGTATTAAGATCTTTGACTTGGAATCCAAGAGCTGTATTGAACAATTGAACCCAGAATTTGCTGGTTATACCAAGGCTGCTGATCCACATGCTATTTCTTTGGCTTGGTCTGCTGACGGTCAAACATTATTTGCTGGTTACACTGATAATGTCATCAGAGTCTGGCAAGTTATGTCTATGAACTAAGTCTTATAAATATATATATATATATATATATATTATTTAGTTTTTAATTTTTCTGTTTCCTTTTTTAATTTTTAAAAGAATATGTATAGAAGTTTAGGCCATGTTTTTAAAATTACTAGTGAATAATCGTCATATTATGGGATTTTTGTAGTATATTTTCGAGAAATAGTTGAAACTTGGCTTTGTCATACATTTTTATAGAATGGTAGGGAACATTTAGTAATGTGTTTAATGGATGTTTTTTTGTTTTTTTTTTTGTTTTTTTTTTGTTTTTGTTTTGTTAATAAAGTGCTGCGCTCATATTATAGATTACTTTTAATAACTCGGTTTTGAATAAGTAATAAATATACGTATAAATATAACAAAAATATTAAATGCACTAAATGCAAAATATTATAAATATTAACAGGGAAGTCTCTAAAAGCTATTGGTTTTAACAAGCACTCGACAACAACAAATAATTGAATATATAAGATGCGATAATAATAAACGGAAAAAAAAAAATCATAAATTACTGGAAGTATTCCCAATGAATTTCATTGCTTTTTCATCCCCTTTGGCCAATTCAGGTTTATTAAAACACAAGGCTAAACATTCCCAAGGATCTTTGGAACCACCCCATTGCAAAACGCTTTGTTTGAATTTTAAACCTGCTTCACTAGAAAAAGGATCGAGAGCAAATAAATGGTGGTAAACTTTAGATGCAATAGCACGATCCAACAAATAGCTATAATATAGTGCGCCATATCCAAATAAATGGCCAAATTTGCCAACCCAAGTGCTAACATCATCACTTAATATCTCCATTTTTAACTCAAGATCATGATAAGCTTTGACAATGTCATCAGGATTTTCAGTATGTAAAACTTGATCTAAAATAGCCATCTTAAGTTGTTGGTAAACCTCAGTAAATTCAAAATCCCTATTTTGATGGGTGATTTTATTCAATGTTTCAATGTCTAACTTTTCACATGTTAAATAGTGATTGCTAATTTGATGCAAGACTCTGGGATCTTTTGCAAAATGTTCCATTAGGATACTTGGTAATTCAACAAAATCAGTAGCACATCTGGTACCACTGACGTTTTGTAAGTCGGTTCTACCAAACATTGAGTGCATTGCATGGCCCATCTCATGGAACAAAGTTTCCACCTCGGATAATTGTAGAAAACATAGCTTGTTCCCGTGAGAATCCTTTTGACTTGTACTAAAATTGCAAACTAAAGAAATCACGGGAATCTGGTACAGGTTCCCATTTGGATCGGTGGTTGTCTGTGTTAGTGTTGGGTCAATATTTTCGTCGGGAAACAACTTTCTGGAACAGCAAACTGTGAAATGTGCAGGGTTACTAGTTTTGCCATGTCTTTCAAATAAGTCACAATAAATAACACCAATTAAACTATCATTGTCCAATTCATTTACGACATTAAATCTTCTCACTTCATTGTTCCAGGTCTCGCCTGGTTTGGGACAAACAGGTATAAATTTGGCTTTGTAAATTGAACTAAACAAGTTTGACAACCCATTCATAACACTTCCCAGGGAGAAATATTGACTAACGTCATCTTGATCTGTCAGTCTTCTTTTCTTAATCGACTGCAAAGTACTGTAATAATCTCTATCCCATGGTCTAACTGAAACCACATCATTTTGGCAGTTTAACTCTTCGATTTTTAGCTTTCTTATTGGCTCCAGTTCTTTAAAAGCTTTTGGTTTCACCACTTGAACTAGAGAATTCAGGAAATTCATCACATGTTCCGGGGTTTTTGCAATTTTACCCTCTAACTGATAAGACGCAAAATTAGGGAAATTCATAGTTGTTGCCAAAACCATTCTTAAATGTAACAACACTTTTAGTTTTCCAATTTGTTCAGGACTACAGCTATGCAAGGCAGCCCAAACCTGCTTTCTAATTTTTTCATCTGGACATGACCTTAAAATAGAATACGGACCGTGGCTATTAATAGGGATTTTGTAGTTCTTCATAGAAATATCTTTATGGAGGTTATTCAAAATAATGCTTGGCGTCTTGCTTTTGTCCAATTCTGCAGCATTAATTTTGATGTAATTGGTTGCTGCATAATCAACATTGTTAATGAATTCTTGGCCAACGACAGAGATTTGTTGAGATAACGTTATAAAATCTTCTCGAACTTTAGTATTTTCCATAAAATTCCCAGATTTTTCAAAATCTTCCAATAAAATCTTTCCCACTTTAAGTTCTTCTTCTGTTAAACTGGATAACAATTCAGGGGTGTTTAACACCTTTTTTAATGTTTTACACAAAACCAAATCTGTATTTAAAACATTCATGAATTCAAACATTTGTTCATAACATTTTTGAGCTGCATCAACAAAAGAAGGTTTTGGATGTGACGCCCTAATAAATTCACATAAATCAATAACTCTGCACAAGGTATTACTTAACTCATCCATTCTTCTAATATATTTTTTCAAGCCTTCTTTGCTTGTGTCTTTGTGCATCTTATCAACCAGTCCCTGAGCTAGTTTTAAACAATACGCAGAGTATTTTATTAGACCATTTGAATTGGTTAAATATCTATTTTCAAATAAACCGGTTGGCGAAGAAGAATTAATCTTGAGATTATTCGATCTTATTTCATCCCAATACTGTTGATCATCAAAAATTTTTTGAATATCTGATTGCGTAGAGGAGGTACTATAAAAGTTACAATGACCAATTTGCTGGAAGCATAAATATGATGATGATGAAAAAGGCTTTGATAGTTTATTTATATTACGTCTTAGACAAATTCTTGTTAAGCTTTTCATAGCTGATTATTTTGAGGTTTTATTTGGTCTATAGTAGGATTAAATAATATATTATATTTATAGTATTGTATTTTCTTTTAGTAGCTAAATAAAATAAAAAAAAGAAAACCAAAAAAAAAAAAAAAAAAAAAAATTTTTTTTCATCAAATTAGCTGAATTTTTATTTGAATTAAATAAAAAGCTGCAAAAAATACAAACTGAAATTTGTACACAAATGTTAGACTATCAAACAACTAATAACCATAATAAATTCAGATTTTAGAATATATATATATATATATTATCTTATTTTATTTTGTTGTTTGCGCCAATACTCAAGTTTCAGATATAAAATTAATCAAGCCACCATTAGGCAAGTGATATCTGAGCATCACATTACATAGTAAAGAAATCGATGTTGAATATTTATTTATATACCTATATTTACAGTAATAACTTATTTCATTGGTCCATTTTTTGTTTTGATTCTAATTGCTTTTTTTCAGCTTTGATGGCTTGTAATTTTTTTAGTTCATTTTCGGCTTCAGTAGTCAATTCAGCAAATCCAATTTGTTTAGACATAGATAAAGAATCATTCAATAATTTTTCAGCTTGGGGTAAATGGTCCAAGTGCAAATTCACCACACCTAAACCGTATGTAGATAAAACAATAGCTTGTGATACACTCGGATTCAAGCCATTAATATTGGATTCAAATCTTAATTTACTATGATTTCTTGTAAATTTAATTATAGCTTCGTAGCATTCAATAGCAGCTTTATAGCATTCATCTTTGCTTTTGTTATATAATCTCATAGTGGTTGTTAAATTGAGGTCATCGGCAACACCTTCAGTGTTAGTAGAGTTTAAGCTTTCTGGATGTTTCTGTAAATAATTTAGTTTACCTTCAAACTCTTCGCCCCTTAAATACAATAAAGAGCCTAAATTAGCCTGTGATAACATGATTTGGCCAGGGGCCATACCAGCTAAAACCATCCACTTTAAGGTGGTCAATTTATAATTAACTGCAGAGGCAATATCCTTAGTTGATAGGCACATTGCAGAATATAAATCCCGAGCAGTAAAAAACTCATCTTTAAATGGAAACCATGCATAACTACTTTTTTGCTCCAAATCTAAGGCGATATACCCGTCAGTATCTAAGAAAATATTATCTTCGTTAATCATATTTTCAAAATTTATAGTACCACTATACTTATGTTCAATTTGTTTTTGTAAATCATCCTTGGTCAAATTATTTAATGGAAATTCAGGCGACTTGGCCATTAATTCTTCTTCTGCTAGCAATAAGTGCGATAATAACAATCCTTTTGCAAATTGGAAAACTTCTGGATGTGGCTGACTACTCATATTGAATTGTAGCCATTTGATAACACATCTCAAATCTTTTTGGATATAGTGTGGTTTTTCCATCTCATCAATATCATAAGTTCCATTCCTTAAACAATCATAGTATCTATAGGATAATTCTAGATAAATCCTACTGGCATTATCAACCATATTTAACTTTTCGTACATTTCTGCAACTTTCAATTCAATCCCTGTATAATCATCAGAAATTTTACTCATTCCGACCTCGTCAGCTTTGTCCAAAGCTAAAAGATAGTACTTCAAAGCAGCTTGATAATTTGGCATGCCATTATTATCCCTGTTATCATCACGCTCTTCCCACAAGCCCTTTCTCAAAAATTTTGCCACTGGATAGGGGAAATTATGTTTTGGCCAAGCCCAATATAAAAGTCCAATTAAACCGGCGGTAATGAAAAAAGCAGTTCGTAAAAACACAATTTTTTTATTTTTCTTTGCAGCAATTTCTCTAGCTGTGGTCATTGCATCTTTGGGTGGTTGTGATAATGATTTGCTGACCAAAGTACGTTTTGTGGAAAGTTGAGTGTTTCGGAAAACTTGATTATTAATATTAATATTATTATTATTGTTATTAGTTAAGGGGGTTATATTAGTAACATTTCGTTGAACAGCGGATATTTTCTGGAAGATTGAAGGGTTATAATTAAGTTTTGATGATCTTAATAAAACCTTGTTGAACATTTCGATGGAGTTTTAATTTCCTTTCTTGTTTCTTTATAAAAGAAGTTACTTTTAGCTTGCAAAGTTTGGAAAATGATTTCAATTTTACGAATTAGAATAAAATAAAAAAGGAAAAAGTGTTTTGTGAGGGGACGGAGGCGAAAATATCTTTTTTTTTTTTTTTTTTTTTTAAAAGTGACAAATTTGCTTTGTGCTCTTTCTTTTTCCTCATACAATTCTTTAAGACTTGAAAATAAAATTAAAAAAAAAAGTATACATATATAATCTAAGTTGTTACATTTATAATCATATGGATATAGCATCTGCTCTGTTTTCCTAATATCAAATATTCTACCTGGTATTCTTTAAATGTTGTTCCAAGATTTGTCCGGCCAAATATAAACTCCCACAAATTACAATATTTGTATGTGTGTCGTAATTATTTTTTATTGAAATTTGTCCATCAGAAAATACACTATTTTTAAATATTTGACTTAAATCAGGTTCTACGATTACTTGGTTCGTAAACCCTTTTTTGAGAATATGCTGAGCCAAAGTATCAGGGTCCATACTGGCTATCCATGGCATGTCTTGAACAGCATTAAATTGAGTTACAATAACTTTATCATTACAAGATATTGAAAGTCCACGTAATAATCCATCTACATCTTTACCTACTGTCATAGCAATCACAAAAATCAACCCATTTTTATTACTATCCAATGTTGGTCTAACGTGTTGTGTTAAATATTCACCTAACTGCTTTGCCCCATCCTTATTATGTGCACCATCTATCAAAACATCTATTGGGTTTGATTTGTGATCGTATTTTAAAGACAGTTTCTGTAGTCTGCCATACCACTTTGTCTCATTAATACACTTAAAAATATCATCATCGGAAATCAATAAATTTGCATGATCTATGGAACTTAGATACCTCATTGCGTATAATGCATTTAATAAGTTATACCTCTGGTAACCCAAAACACGATTGGTGAATTCTTGAAACTGTATTGTTTTAGAAATATCTGTTAGTTCCCAAGAACTTCCAACCTTTCCACATTTGTCTATAAAGACTTGTAATATTTCTTTGTCATTTGTACCGTCAATGATTACATGTTTAACACCTTTTTTGATAATTCCAGATTTCTCCTTTGCGATATCAACCAAGGTATTACCCAATAACTTTTGATGATCCAAACTTAGTTTAGTGATGATACAACATAATTTAGATTCAATGACATTTGTGGCATCGGTGGCACCACCAACACCAACTTCTATCACGCAATAATCTACTTTATTATCTTGAAAGTATTTCAAAGCAATACAAGTTAGGATTTCAAAATTTGAAGCTTTAATTCCATAGTTTGTGTTTAGTGTCGCACATTCCTTGTAATAAGTTTGATAATGTGACATTGGTATTGTTTTATTATTAATTGAAATGCAATCTGAGGGGTGGATTAGATGAGGAGATGTAAATTTACCAATTTTTCCATTATTATTGTCTCTCATGTTGTTTTTACTGTTGTAATTTTTTATAGCTTGAATTAGCATTGTAGTTAAATACGAACAGGTTGATCCTTTGCCATTGGTTCCCCCCACATGAATAACTTTTAACTTGTTAGTGTTTACATTGGAAATTTTAAGTAGTTGAGATATTCTGGATAAACCTAGTTTGATGGACATTCGTAATTTGTGAATACTCTTGTTTTAATTTAAAAGTAAAATTCTTTTGAATAATAGATGGTATTTTTAGGTATAGTGAGCTGTGCTTGCTGGTAGTTGTTTAAAAGTATAAGCATTTGGTTTAATTTTTTTTTTTTTTGAATAAGAAAATATATTTTTTATTTTTTTTCAATTGGATTGAACCGAGAAAAAAAAAAAAAAAAAAAAAAAAAAAAAATATTTGATTTCCAGAAGAAAAAAAACCTATTTAATAATAACCTACTTTTACATGTTAAAACAATTCTACAATAAAAATTAAAGAACTGAATAAGTTATTTCAATAAGAGTAGTTAAAAAAATAAAATATGGATATTGATAGCCCTGAAGATAAGGGAGGCAATAAGACGTTTTTCCAACAAAGGTTAGAAAGGTTAAATAAGGTGGATAATAATCTGGTTTTGACCATAAATGATGCATCTAAAATAATTGAGGCATTATATGAATTAAAACAACCTCAACACGAACAGCTGAAGATAGATTCATTAAAAAAAGTTTTTAAGGAAGAAATAATAAATTACCACACCAATTTATATAATGCTGTGAATATATTGAAAAGTGAGCTAAAATTATTGGAATCTAATATCGGTGAGAGGTTATTACCCATATCTTTAAGTTCTAAACGTAATATTGGTCAAGATGATGAGAAGTTAGAGGAACAATGGGATTTGCTTGAAAAGAGATTGAAATAATTATTTATAAATGTAAAAAGGAATATTTGTTCGGATAAAGATACCATTTTTTTTTTTTTTTTGTTAATGTGATTGCATAATGGGGTGATAATTAGTGAATTATGATTTGAAAAAACGATTCGTACTTGCTGATAAAGTGATTTATTTTGAAGTGGACAATCTGAAAGGGGGTTGGATTTTAACTAAATGAAAATATTTTTTTATATCAAGAATATTCCAATATATATATATATATATATATGTATATCACTAAAATAATATGATATTAATTATTATAATATTTCACTTTGTTGCCTTTACTCTTATTCTCTTTTTCTCTTATCAATAGGAAAATGTACTGATTATTTTTGGTTAATTTTTTTGTTATTATTTTTTTTTTTTTTTTTTTTTCATTTTCTTACGAAAAAAAGAAAAAGGAAAAAATAATAAATTTAAGTTTCAGTCTTTTAATAAAACAACTTCAACAAGATACTCTTAAGAATAAACTAATAAATAAAAAATCAATAAATTAAAAACAAAAACAACAAAGAAAGAAAGAAAGAGGGGAGAATAGAGGGAAATATCAGGAAGCAACGGAATTACGACTGACAAAAGAAAACGAGAAAACATTATTGAAAATCCCTTTTGTGTTTTAGAGGTATGCTTTTTTCAAGAAGTCTAGTAGCTACACCTACTACTGTTACCAATAATATCCCTACTTCAAATATTCCCAATCATACACCAGATAATACAAGCTCAAATCTTCAAAAAGAGCCCAGTATCGTTGAGAGTACTATTCAAGATAATAATACAAACAATAATGACGCGATCATTAACAATTTTATGGTTGATCAAGTGAGCCAAATGCAACAAGTTCAAGAAAAATTAAAAATCCAAATGGATAATTTTTCAAAGGAACAGGAAGCCTTTTATTTACATAATAGCGCCAAAATGACTAAAATGGAACAAAAGTTTGATAAGGTCCACTCCGAACTAAAAAATGTTTTAGGGTTTTTCCATGAAGTAGTTGGTATTATGAACGGCAGCAGGGTTTGGAATAATAATCATTTAAGTTCAAATAGTGCTTCAAAACTAGAAAGCAATCGTGCAGACAGCTCTGCTACTTCCAACACGCTCAGTACTGATAAAAACAAAAACAATGGCGGCAACCCTACAGTGAGTGCTGTCATTGAAAATAGCAATAATACTGATTGTGAGCTTACTAAAAATGTTAGATCTAATGTTAGTAATATATTAACCACAGCATTATCCCTTGATGAGCAAATCATTAGACAGAGTAGAATTAAGCAAGAGCCTATCGCTGATGCTGAATTGTTGGAAAGAGTAAGTGTCAATATTAAAAAAAGAAGAAGGGGACAAGCAGTGTTAGATAATGAATCTATTGCAGAACCAGGCGAACATATATATAAACTAAACAGAGCATTAGAAACAGTGACTGATGTAGCTCAGGAATATTTTCATGGTTTGAAAAATCATCCATCGGTGTTATCCTTGGATAGCAAGTATGGTCCAAGGTGGAGGAAGAACGATAGGTCGTTTTATACCAAAAGAAAGACAATTATTACCAAGATTTTGGAAGTTAAAAATAATCCAGTCAACTTCAATATAAATGGTCCCATTGATTTGAAAACCGCAATCAGAGTTGTTGAAAATATCAGATTAGGAAATAATTTGTACGGGAGAGAAGATGTGAATAGACCATTAAGAATGACTTTAAATCAACTATACACCTATTTCAGTGCTCATAAAGATGACAAGAGACAAGATTATTCTATACATTTAAAAAAAGTTGGAAAAACAAGAAAACAATATGCCTTGATGAACAAATATATGAGAAATAACCGTACTGGCTCTAATGCAGTGAGCAATGCCCCTAGTATTGAGCCATCGTCTGTACATCCATTTGGTACAAATTCTGTAAGATCGCTGGTACCGTCTCCTACAATTCCCACGGAAACCCGTATAAACGGAGTTAATACAAACGCTAATATGACAGTCACTAATACATCTGCTAACAATAATGAAAGCACACCTAATATTAATCTACCACTGCTTACAAGTGATAGGACTAATTCTTTTAATATAAATAATAACAACTCTAATGGTGGTTACGCATCGCGAAATTTTCTCAGAAACACCAATAACAACAGCGATAACAATCATGATGATATTATGTTGAACATTAGGAACACCTCTCCTATAAATACTAGGTTTCATCAAACGCCTTCTTTTAATGAGCATGAGAACGCTTCTGAGAGGCTTAATTCAAGTGATGAGGATTCATGGTAGTTAGGGAAAAAATTATAAGCAAATGTAAACATGTTTATAATACTAATAAAGTTGAATTATTAGGAGAAATCAATACGCTTAATCTAAATCATATTTTATATTAGGAACATATTCAATTGGGTAAAAAAAAAAAAAAAAAAAAAATTATATATATATATATATGCAATGTTAAAAGGAAAATAGGGAAAAATAGGTTGCTTTTTATTATTCATTTATTCATTACTTTATTTTACTGTGCTATTATATTTATACTTTGGCCTGGATGTTATATTTATGCAATTCAAACTTTGCATTTTTTGTTTTTTGTTTTTTTTTTTTTTTTTTTTTTTTTAAAAACTACTTATATATACATATATATATATTCTTTTTTATTTTCAATATTACTGAGTGAGTTTGCTGTCATCTTTAACTGTTCACTGAAAGAAATAATGTATACAATTCATTTCTATATATTCGTATTAACGATAATAATCCATTACAACGACAAGAAGGAACTAATAAAAAAAATAAATAACGCTTCATATGTTGACAACTATTAATAATCACTTTTATGTATTCATTTATCTTTATTTATTTTTATGCCATTGAGAACTGGTTCTTTCCACAACATCATTAAATTTCTGTAACTTTCCTTGCAACATTTTCCCCCATTCTTTCATAACCAAGCAATATTCGTGTTCATCACTAACAACATCAAATTCTTGCAGTAAAATATCACCACTATTTTCCAGATCAACACCATCTTCAATAGCACATTTTCTAGCAATTTCCACTATCTCAATTGCTATACTTTTATCTAATGTAAATGGGTCGGAACCTCTTAGCTCCAATGATTCGACAAACCATTGATTAAACTTAACAAAGTGTCTAAATGTATCCTCTAAATCAGTAATCGAAACATCGGTTAATACAATATCATAGTTTAAAGTCTTTGATAGAATTTCATTTCTGAGGGATTGTGTGATTTGAAAATTTAATAAATCCAAAATTTCCAAAACTTTAACATTAAAACCAGAGATACGGCGAATAACAGGTGTTAATTTTCCATAAGTTATATTGTTGCTACTTTCATTGACATCAGGAGCATAATTGTATTCATATTCAGAACCATTCTGTCCCCCGCCAATATCAGTATAATCTTGAACGTCGTTCCTAGATACATTATTTTGATCTTGATTATTATTATTAGACCCGCCTTTAGAATAGATTTGTTCATCAAATGTGTAATAATTATTGAAATATCTTAATTTCTTAACATATTTGATTAGTGTAGTTCTTTCGTTTTTCAAAGAAGATATTTTTTTCAGATAATTAATATATCTATTCAATAAATTGATGTAGTCACTTAAATAACTTGAATGAATGTTTATAATCTCTTGTAGATTATCGATTAATTCTACAGTAAGTTCTAGATCACGAGACATTGGTGAATTCTTTGGCAAAGTATTATAGTCAAGCTGCTTTACGTTTATCGTGCTATGTGTGTGCATGATCTTTTTTTGTCGATATTTTTTATTTACTAAACATATTTTTTTAGCCATATAAAAAAATATTCATTAGGTTAAAAAGAAAAAGAAAAAGAAAAAAAAAAAAAAAAAAAAAAATCAAAAAAAATCAAAAAATAAAAAACATATAAACAAAACCGTGTAATTTTTTTTTTTTTTAATCTTTGGTGATACACTTAATATTTCACGAATGTCGCCAAACAAATTTTAAATTTAAAACTATTTAAACATTGGAAAGTCGCTGTCATTGGACCAAGCATTATCATCCTGTATTTGAAATAAATTAATATTTTGAATATATTTATTATTGAAGTTAATAACATGAAATCAGGTAAATAATACTTCAGTGTCAAAACAGAGGGTCTATCTTATGGGAATAATTGTCTCTTGTCGTCCTAACAGAAAAAAAAAAAAAAATTCCCTATAAAAAAAAGGAGATTAAAAATAATAAGTTCTCCGAGACGGGGAATCGAACCCCGATCTGGCATGCGACAAACGCCAATTCTAACCGTTAAACTATCTCGGAAACTTGTTGGAGTATGTTATGTCGCAGAGAGGATATACTGAGAGGGGCAGGGTTAGTAAACAGATTTGATACTTTGCTATTTATATCAAGGCAGATGTAATAGTTTGTTGCTTGATCTTTTATATATTTTTAACTAATAAAACTATATAACTCATCTATTTCATAATCAACTTTCTAAATAAATCATCTCTTTATATATGATTTATTTTCACCTTTTTCCTTATGTTTGTATTAACTTTTTCTAATGTTTCTTCGTTGTCCGCTGGGCATATTTTCCTTCTTGCGGCGATCTCCGTATGTTCGGTCTTCTCCGTATTCTCGGAAGTACTTGCATCTCGTATAAAACGTGACACACACAATTCTACTTCATAACATCTTCCTCCTCTTAATTTGAAGTCTCGGTTAGCAATTGTTTATAGTTTGCTAATAAAGAGTTCAAGCGAGAACTGGGTAATAAGTTGATTTCCTCTTTTTCGTAAGTGGCAGTTAGTTCGGGATTGACATCTAACATCTTACAATAATAATTTCCTGTTGTTGTTTCATAACCTATGATGGCTGTAATTTCTGTGATTCTGTGTATTCTTTCTTCTTTCGTTCTTGGTAATTGTTTTGGGTATTTTTCTGGGTCATTGTAAAAATGTTTAATCCATTTTATATTGATAGTACGGTGTTTTTTAAAACTTGATGGTAAGTCTAATTCTACAACATTTGTACCTACTTTGACGATCTTAAATGGACCTAAATAAATTGATTGTACTTTCAAATATCTTCCCCCTGTAAAATAAGCATCTCTATGCAATAAAGCATATTCTCCAATGTGAAAATCAATTTCTTTTCTTTTAGCATTTGTAGTTTCTTCCATTTGTTCCTGTCTTAACTGTAATGAATCATTAATACGTAATGATAAAGCTTTCAAATGTTTAGTCATTTTCGTAGCATTAAAGTTTCTTGTATCTAGTTCATTAGTTGTATCTAACAACGGTGTATTTGGTGTATAACCAATATCAGCTTGAAATGGTGAAATACCAGTACTCGTAACCGGAGTTGAATTATAACAAAATTCCATATGGGGTAAATATACATCCCAGTAATCCTGATCTTGACTACAAAATGTTCTTAATAGACGGTTTACTATCTTATTCACAGCTTTAGTTTGTCCATCTGTTTGTGGGTGATTACTTGAACTGAACAATAATTTAATTCCTAATCGTTTCGTTAACTCTTCATATACGGAAGCAGTAAAACGGATATCTCTATCAGATACAATCGTTCGTGGGAAACCGTGCATTGCAAAGATATATCGGTATAAATATTGAAGTATATCTTTAGAGTTAGCTGTTTTCTTCATCGCAATCCAATGTGATCTTTTCGAAAATCGATCGACAACTACCATAATCATATCATTATGTCGTCGTGACGGTGGGAGTCCCGTAATAAAATCAATAGACAAATCTTGCCAACGACCTGAGGCAACGGGTAGTGGTTTTAACCTGCCTTGAGTAGTATTGGCAGTCTTCTTGTTCAATTGGCAATTCAAACAGTGTCTAATATATCGTTCCACATACTTATGTAATTTCGGGAAATAAAATTTATCTGCAATTTTTTCCGTGGTGGCAGCGACACCAAAGTGTCCTCCTTGTAACATTGAATCATGGAAAGCATGTAATAATTCTCTTCTTCTGTTATTTGGCACACAAATACGTTTTTCATATAAAAGAGTTTTATCTTCATAAGAGTAGCGTTCTTTAATCAACTTTGATCTACCAAATTTCAGTAACAACGTTTCATATTGTCTTTTGTCTTTACACTTTACCTTTTCTCTAAACTTTGAATCTAGGGTAACTAAGATTGCAGCAGACCATGGGTCTTTTAATAAATCTTCAAACCAATCTTTAGGATTTATATTGTCTAGTTCTACAATTGGTAATATTTCTTCTGGGCGAGATAGGCAATCAGCAACTACGTTTTTTGTTCCTTTGATATATCGTAATTCAAACGTATATTCTCCTAAATAATCTAACCATCGTGCTAATCTTAGATGGGGCTCTGTCTTATTTCTAAACGATAGCAACGAAGAGTGATCAGTATTAATCGTAAACTTTCTACCATGCAAATAGTATCTGAAATGTTTAAGATTCAATATGATACCTAATAGTTCTATTTCTCCAACTGGATATCTAGATTGTGTTTCACTTAAATGTTTTGAGAAGTATCCAATTACACCTTTTAACTTTCCATTCTCATATCTTTCTAACACACCTCCAACATGATGTAAACTAGCATCAGATGTTAATTCATAATGGTCTCCTTCCACAAATGGCACTAATACTTGAGTTGACGTTAATGCTTCTTTTAGTTTCTCAAACGCAATTCTTTGCTTTTCTCCTAATTTTGCTTTCTTGGATGCAAAATCATATAACGGTTGTGATAATTCACTAAATTTGCTTATGAATTTCCTATAATAGTTCGCTAATCCTAAGAACGTTTGCATACCTTTTATAGTGCTTGGCATAGTTAGCTTTTTAATAGCACTAATCTTATTTTCATCAACACTTAAACCTTCAGCAGTTAAAACATGACCTAAATAATTTACTTTGTCTTTTACAAAATGACATTTTGACCTTTTACAGTACAAATTATTACTCTTAAGTTTCTCTAATACTTTCTCTAGTATTTTGTAGTGTTCAGTTTTGTCTCTTGTGGCAATCAATATATCATCTAAATAGACGTATACATTCTCGATTCCATCTAATAATTTACTCATAAATCTACTAAAATTCTTTGGGGCCGTTTTAATACCAAACGGTAATACTTCATATCTAAAATGACCAAAGGGTGTCGTGAACGACGTTAAGTCCTTTGACTTCTCGTTCAACCTTAATTGATGGTATCCTGAGTGTAAATCTAGAGTTGTAAATACCTTTGCATCACCAACTTTCGCGAATAGTTCAGTGATCGAAGGAATTGGGAAACTTTCATTTACAATACCTTTATTCAATTCTCTATAGTCAACAACTAATCTCCATGTTTGATCCTTTTTACGTACTAATATAATAGGCGCTCCGCAGGCAGCATTAGATTCTGACACAAATCCTTTCTTGATGAGGTCCTCTAGAATCTTTCTACATTCTTGCTCCATCTTGGGCGTTAACCTGTACGGGTATAATTCTGGTGGATTAAAACCTTCTTTCAATACAATATTATACTCAAAATTTTCTGGGCCTGGATTTCCTGGAAGTTCATTAGTAACATGGGTCTGAAATCTTTTCCTTAGACCTTCTGGTAACTTCTCAAATCCATCCAATTCATTTTCTTTTTCATTCCTTATGTCAATAGGGCATATTCTACACAAGAACTCGGCGTCTTGTTCTATTTGTTTCTCTTTGTCATCAGTTATCATATCTACCAAATACATATCTTCGTTTTTGACATCAATCAGTTCTTTAAACACGTCACTGTGTAACTTTATAACTGGGTTACCGATCAATAACTCATATCGGAATTTCTTAACCACATAAGCAGAAATCATTATTCTCTTATCGTTAATTTTCATTGGTACTTTGACAAACGATACACAGGTTTCTGTTGTTTCACTTACCGCACCTTTAAACGTAAATGTATTACAAGGTTTCTCTTTTAACCCTAACTTTTCAACTAGCTTCGCATCTACAAACGAAGTAGGACTACCTGTATCGCACAAAGCTTGTACCTTTTTTCTTTTAATCTCACAATTGATAACCAATTTTTTACCAACTAATGGTTCTTCTTGAACTAAGAACACTAGAGGAAGATCTTCCAAATCTCTCCTCTCCTCAATATCACCCGTCTTGTGATTTTCTGTCACGCAAGGTATATTGGAATACATAAAATCATCATTCTTTACAACATCATCAATAGGAGAAGCAACGTTACCCAAATAGGTATCCTTTTGAAGTGAAGTCTCGACAGAATGTTTAGCTGCAGTAGTCATATTAGTAAGTGCAGCGGAAGTAGGAACATCTTTTTGATGTATAGTAGTATCATGGTGTGGGGCTGCGGTAGTAACTCTCTTAGTTATACCACATCGTTTACCTGTCTTGTGTCTCTTAATAGGAAGGCCTCGCATCACCAGGGCAATTAGCTCTTGCATGCTCTGGGGAGCCACAGTTGAAACACAACTTGTTTCTTCTACAAACATTGTAAAACTTCTCTTGGAAGTTATCCTTTCTATAGGAATTCTTCCCTCCTTTGTCTCTTCCGGTATATCTTCTCCCGGCATTCGAATAACCACGTCTTGTGTTATCGATCGCATTCATTATGTAATCTAAGTCCTTATCTAATTTATTCGTATTTCCAACAAGGTTACTGTCAAAATTCAATGAAACATCCAAGTCTTCACGGCAATGTTCGGTTCTTACAGCAGCATTGACAGCATCAATTAACTTGTCAAAACGGTGCATTCTCATCAATTGGCGAGTTTGAATCTTCAGTCCTTGTATGAACAAATCAATGGCAAAATCATCTGACATATAATTACGAGGTAACATGTCATAGTACGTCATAAACTGTTTAACATACGTATCGACATCCTCCTTTTGTGAAACTCGCTTCAACTTTTCCACGATCTGGTACGAGTCTATCTTGGAACTATAGTAATCCTTAAAGTCAGCGGCAAATGCAGAGTATGTCATAGCTCTACAGTCGTTATGGTTAAAGTAGTTAGTGAACCATTGTAAAGCATTATCAGTAAGATTTTGACCTACAAAACAAATTTTCACGTAATCGTCTTTAATACCACACATAGCAAATTGGGTTTCGAAACTCAACAAAAATGCTGGAATTCTGGAAACATCCTTTTTGGCTCCAGAGAACTTAAATGGGGCGATAACAGTTAGATGCTGATTCATTCTTGAAATTTAATTTTAGCGGCGCTACCAGGTGTTATGTCGCAGAGAGGATATACTGAGAGGGGCAGGGTTAGTAAACAGATTTGATACTTTGCTATTTATATCAAGGCAGATGTAATAGTTTGTTGCTTGATCTTTTATATATTTTTAACTAATAAAACTATATAACTCATCTATTTCATAATCAACTTTCTAAATAAATCATCTCTTTATATATGATTTATTTTCACCTTTTTCCTTATGTTTGTATTAACTTTTTCTAATGTTTCTTCGTTGTCCGCTGGGCATATTTTCCTTCTTGCGGCGATCTCCGTATGTTCGGTCTTCTCCGTATTCTCGGAAGTACTTGCATCTCGTATAAAACGTGACACACACAATTCTACTTCATAACAGAGTATCGTAAGCGTAACTCAGGATTAGTCGTAATAATTACGGGTTCGGATTATGGTAATTAATTTCTTGTTTTATTTCGGTCTTTACATATAATAATATATATAATAAAGATTTATTTAAAACTATAACTTAAAGACTTTTGATGAATAACTTGATAATAAATCATCTCTTTATATATGATTTATTTTCACATTTATATTTGACGTTCATATTAATCTTTTCCAACATTTCGTTGTTGTTCCTTAGGCGGCATCTTGGTTACGGTGTTTTCCTGTAAAAGTGATTTCCATTACGGAGACTTCCTATTAAGGTAATTTCCATTGCGGAGACTTCCTATTAAGGTAATTTCCATTACGGAGACTTCCTATTAAGGTAATTTCCATTACGGAGATTTCCTGTATGTTGGTTGTAATATATGTTTACTTGGTTTCATATTACGACATGGAGTTTTTCTTTCAAGGTTAGATATTATAACCATGTATTATAATTATAGAAAGGATATGGTTATTTATGATCAGTAAGCACGATTAGTAACGCATTACCAGTTAAGTATCATCAGAACCAACAATGAAATAAGGGAATAAGAATAAGATCTATAACAATTAAGAAAAGTATGAATATCTACAACAATATTCTTCATGATTAAGTTATAGTTTTAATTAATCTTTATTATTATATGTAAAGACCTAAATAGAACAAGAAAACAATTACCAAAATCCAAATTCGCAGTCACCATGAATAATCCTGAATTAAGCTTACAATAGAAGTGGCCATTATAAGATCATTTTATAACTTTAGTCTTACATATTATAAAAAAAATTACGAATGTATAAAACTCGATGGAAATGAAATGATATTAAAAGAAGTTAGCAAAAAAGACAATGGTCATTTCTGACTATTATTTTGAAAAGACAATTAGATGAGATATTTATAATATTATTGGTCAATTTGGAAAACGTCGGTCAAAATAGTTGTAAAGTTTTGAAGGAATTGACTGAAAGTGATATTATATGGATCTAAATTCCCAGTTAATCGAACCTTTTGTTTATAAATAATATTTTGCGCAATTATTTATGTTCCAACCCGGCCATTTTTATTTTATTTTTATTTTATTTTTATTTATTTTTATTTATTTTTAATATTTGGCTTGTCTGTTTGTTTTTTTTTTTTTTTTAAATACATGTTTTACAATTAAAAAATGGATCAAAAATCTAAAGTAATAAAAACACAACAAGAATAAAAAATGGAAAGTGCACTTTTTGAACCTAATTCTGATTTTAGGAGAAAGCCTAATTCAGGCGAAAATGAGTATAAACAAAATGATTTAAGTGGTATCATTGAAGATAGTGCTGGTAGAAAGCCTAATTCCTTATCGAATGTCGATAGACACACTATTACTACCAATAATAATACTCATAGTAATAATAATAACGATAATTATAACAGCAATTCTACTAATCATAATGATAATGATAATATTTATAACAATAATAGCAATAACAATAATACTATTAATAAAAATATTAATGGTTCTGAAAAAAGACTAACCAGTCGTCAATGGTTTTACGAAGATCAGCAACGATTTATTGATTTTATAATGATTTTAATCGACCAATTAACTTGGACAGACCATTTGAATTTTACTTATGCTTTAAAATTATTAAGAGAAAACTACAATTATCCATTTGTGGACAGTAAGACGTTGAAACATAGATATAATGAATTGATTTCTAATTATTATCAAAAACAGCATACCCATGAGACATTAACTGAAATTGATCACAAAGTTGGGTTGTTTTTACAAAAGAAGCATCAAAGTGATTTAAAAAGGTCTAAGAAATCTATTCCTGCTGCTAACGACAGTAAGAATGCTACGGAAAGTTATAATGGTGTTGTTACCGCACAAAAGCCATCTCTAAATAAAACGAGTCATGGTATTCCAAAAAACAACGATTCTAGTGCTATTACTGCTTATAACCCGCAGTACCAATCTTCCTTATTGCATAAATTTAAAGTAAGCAAAACATCATCGCCAAACACTAATAAAACAAGTAATTATAACAACATCATGCCCACGAATGTTAAAGCAGCATCGGCACTCTCATCGTCTCCCTCTCCGTCTTCTCCTTCACCTGCTTCCTTTCCCTCTGCATCGGTTGCAGCATTTAATACTCCCTCTGATTTTGTGAGTAAAATCGATAATTTGGAAGAATCTTTGAATGGTGTTGTTAAAATCATTGAGAATAATTCAACAATAGAAGAACTGAAGTGGGACCAGTACTTAAAAAAGGAAGAAAACAATAATATTACTTTAAACAACTTGGTTAAAGAGATTATAAATATAAACCAATTGATTTCACAGGAGTCTAGAGATATTAAAGATGGAATGAAACAGCTTTCTGAAGAGTTGAATAGCATTGGAAGAAGGATAAGTAATTTAGAGGAGGAAAGAGCAAGAGAGAGAGGGGATAGATAACAAGTGAGGGACTCTTTTCGCTGTTTTTTTTTAGTTGACTTGATAAGAGAAGTGAATGAGAGCTTAAAAGACCTTTGATATTTTTAGTTAGTGGGTGTTATATTAAATATATAGCGTTTGATGGCGGGTAAGTTTTCCATTTGTCCTGTTCCGTGTAAGTGATCATTTGACAGCGGAGTGATTTTATTCATTTTTTGTGCTGTGAATTATCGCTTTTGCGTGTTTATTATCACTTCCGCGTATGTTTTTTTTTCCCTTTTTTTTTTTGCTTTTTCCCCTTTTTTTTTTTTTTTTTTTTTTTTTAAATTTTTATTCCAACGTTGAAAGTTATCTTATAAAAAGATAACAATTTTTTGATGTTGTTTATCTACAACTCAAATTAAAAAAAAAAAAATAATAATAATAAAAAAAAAAAAAAAAAAAAAAAAAAAAAAAAAATAACTCCTTCTCATCATGAACTCGCTAGTAACTGACACACCTTTAGCTGAAATCAGACCCAAACTACTAGAATCTAAAGCTTTCCATTTGAATCATTTGGAAAACATTAATACCCCCGATGAAGAATTACAATATAGATTGCAATTGTTACGTGATTTATATTTTGTAATTAAAGATAATGAATCTGCAATTACAGATGCGCTGATCAAGGATTTTCATAGGTCAAAGACTGAAACCTACCTTCTAGAAATATCGACTCTTTTGAATAATATAACCCTTTTGATTGCTAATTTACCCAAATGGTTTAGTCCCGTTAAGAAAAGTGCTGGTTGGTCCTCAGTCGCCTTTTTATTCAGTCACGTTAAAGTTGAAAGAATCCCTCTTGGTACCGTCTGCGTTATAAGTCCATGTAACTTCCCTGTTTTGTTATCTATTGACCCCATTGCCAGCGCACTAGCTGGTGGTAACAGTGTCGTTTGGAAACCTTCAGAATTAACACCACAGACCTCAGCCTTATTAACCAGACTTTTAACAGAAAAGTTTGGTACAGGTTCTAGAAAAGGCCTCTTGAACATAGTTTGTGGTGGTGTTCCGGAAACCACAGAATTATTGAAAAATACTGATTTAATGGACAAGATTTTTTATACTGGTTCAACAAAAGTGGGTAAAATTGTTAGCAAAGCAGCTGCTGAAAATTTGGTACCAGTTACTTTAGAACTGGGTGGGAAATCACCAGTTTTTGTAACTGAACATTTTAACAAAAAAGATTTAACAACCATTGTAAAAAGAATCTTTTTTGGAGCTTTTTCCAATAGTGGTCAAGTATGTGTTGCCTGCGATTATCTATTGGTCCACGAGTCCATATATGATATTTTTTTAATGAAGGCTAAAGAAATTTTTGATCAATTTTATAAAGATATTGACAGCGAGGCGGAATTTACTCATTTGATTAATCGCGCTGCCTATAATAAAATACAAGATATTCTACAAAAAACTGAAGGTGACAAGTATTCTATTCCGGGTATCAACTCTGATGAAAAGACATTGTTTGTGCCACCCACTTTGATCTTTGATGTTACCTGGGACGATTCCTCAATGTTGGAGGAGAATTTTGGACCCATATTGCCCATTCTCAAATATTCCAATCTAACTGCAACTTTAAAGAACATAGTTGAAAAGCATGATACTCCATTAGTCCAGTATATTTATTCAAATAATGAAACTGAAATCCAATATATCTTGAGAATGTTGAGAAGTGGCGGCTGTTCTATCAATGATTCATTAGTACATGTAGGTTTTCCAGATGCGCCCTTTGGCGGCATTAAAAATAGTGGAATTGGCGGATATTACCACGGTGAAGATGGCTATGATTGTTTTACTAATAAAAGGACTATCTTCAAACAGCCCTTCTTCGTTGATAAATTGACGTTGGATGCCCGGTACCCTCCTTACGGTGATTCAAAGATAAAACTTTCTAAATTGGCTATGGAACCATCTATTTGGTTTAAAAGAACTGGCGATGTTCCCACTCATACCAAATCGTTTTTATTAAGGGGTGGCATCAGCATCCTGGTTCTGTCTGCTTCGTTATTGGTTTATTTTTTTTTTAAAAGAACAAGTTAAGACCTAGAAACCGCGTGGCTGTCTTCTGTTTATATATATATATATATATATATATTATTGAATAATACACATTATAAACAATTAAAAAACTATCTCTCACAAAACAATTACATAAAAATAGTTGGAAATGTACAAGTATATATTAATACATAAATGTAAAGGAGTATACATATGGATCCAAATCTACCAATCATCATCATCATCATCTTTACCTTCTTTTTCTTCATCACTGTCCTCTAGTCTCATCTTATCAGCCCTTGCAGCTAATGCATTTGCCAAACCAGCTGAAAAATCAACTTGAGTTTCAGCGGCTGATGTTGGCGTGGTCTCAGTGGTGATTGCAGAAACAGTAGCGCTTCTATTACTGGCACTAGGAACAGTGTTGGCACCACCACTAGTTGTACTAGCCATGGATGGTGCTGGTGGTGCTTGAGGAATGGTATTTCCCTCATATTCAGTCATGTATGCAGTTGGAACCCAACCTTCCTTTGATGCGTCCAGCGTCTTTGCCAAAGACCAACCGCTTGCTTCAGTCCTTAAAAGATAAACAACGTCTCCTTTTTTTAAAGGCAATTCATTTGGTGACCCAGAACCTGGAAAATCATAGGCGGCTATAAATTGAGGTGTGGTATTTTTAACAGCAGGCGGTGGTGGTGGTGGTGGTGGAATATTTGATTTTTGCTGTTGTTGTTGTTGTTGTTGTTGTTGTTGTTGTTGTTGTTGTTGTTGCTGGTGACGATGTTGATGGTGTTGCTGTTGCTGCTGTTGATGGTGTTGCTGTTGCTGTTGTTGATGATGTTGCTGTTGCTGTTGCTGTTGCTGTTGCTGCTGTTGAGGAGGTTGTGGTCTCGAATTTCTTTGTATTTGTGAAGCAGATGTGCCAGATCTACCGTTGGTTCTAGATTGTGGTGCAGCAGGTTTTTTCTTAGTGGAAGCATTAATATGTGGGTGTAATGCAGCATCAACCATAGACCTTGGACGTGGTGCACTCGGCTTACTTTTTTGAGATCCGCTCCCATTATAGGCAGTAGAAGCAGCAGCAGTAGCCATAGAATTAGGATCTAAAGTTTTTCTGCTAGTTGTTGCAGCATTGGTAGCAGTTGTTGTTTTTTTCGCATTATTATACTGAGAAAATGACCCACCAACACCCGAACCACCGTTATTCCTTGGCTTCTTATGTGATTTGGAGTTTGCAGGGTTACCACGACGAACTGAAATGGTACCGTGCTTGTAACTATCTCCATACTTGGGAGCTGCTTCGCTAATAGCACATCTAACAACATGAATTTTATTTGGTTTTTTTTGATATTCAATTGTTGGTCCAATCTTGATTTGAATGCCGCTGTTCAATTTTTTCAATCTTGTAACTAATTCGGTTTTAAAAACACAATTTATCAATGGGTCCGCTTGCCTAGCATTTTCAACGTATATTCCCATCCAGTCATCTTGTAAGTTGGTTAATGAGACAAAACGAATTCTATTCAATTGTATTTTATAATCAACAGTGTAGGTCACTCTATTATTAATCAAAGACTGACCAACAATATAAAGACACGATTTGGTCAATAAAAAGGTTTTGGGAACACGTTGTGCAGACCTACCAAACTTGGATTGCAAAGCCTCACCATACATGGAGAACTCAACATGTTCAGAAATACCAGATTGTCTCTTGATAAAGGAACCCTTGGTTTTGGATTCGTTACAAGATAAATAATCACCCATAAAAGCTCTGTAAGCCAACAAAGACATAGTTCTCCTCTCTTTTCTACCACCCAACAATTTTGTACCTTCATCTCTTAGCTTTTCATACTTGTTCCCACCCTTCTTTTCTCTAATAGCACGTTGGATTCTGGCTGCTGCGTCAATTCTTCTCTGCAAAAATCTTCTCCAGGCACGTTGAATTCTAGCAGCCATATTGTACCAATATCTATCTCTCATATGTTCCAATGCAAACAGTGTTTCAGGAGTTTTTATAAATACTTTACTAACACCAATTTGATACTCTGTATTAGGAATTGAAGCGTCCTTCAAAATCAATTTACAAGCGTCTAGTTCGGGACCCTGCCAAATGTAGTCACCAGCATACCCACATTTGGGAGACAATAAATAAAATCTCTCAACAAATTTCTCAAACGTCTGTCTATAGGCAAAGCCTGCTCTTCTGATACGAACATTTTCTTGTAAACCTAAATATTTAATTTGGTGTAAAACTTGTTTGTCGTCATAATCGTTTGGTGATTTTGTTTGGTTCGGCTTAATAGTTCTAATATATGATGGTGATGCCTTAGATAAAGTTTCCACTAGTTCGTTGGCACTTTTAATGATTTTATCACCAGCAGTTGGTGGTCTTCTTTTGGAATCTGGGCTAATGGTATCAGGGAAAATGGTGGATAGAAATTGATTGGTAGTGGTGCCGATTAAATCAACCAGGTCTTTTTGCAATTGGTCTTTGTTCTTATCAGATATGCCATCAATGTCGTAGGTGACATCACCTGCATAGTGCTTGATGACAAACTTATTCCCTCTCAAGTCAAAGTGCGCGTTGTTATTAAACAAATTCAAACGCTGAGAAAACGCTTGATCCGCTGCAGAGCTATCAGCGTGCGCAGTAGCGACAGCATCATTCATAGCTGCAAAAATACCAGGTGGTCGTCTAGACTCAATTAAGTCACAAACGACTTTATTGTCAAAATATTTGATTGGAGTCCATTGAATTTGTTCTCTGGCGTACTCCTCTTGCTCTGATTTCAAAGTTAGTTGAATAAAAATTTGTTGCAACTTTTCATTGACGTAATTAATACACAACTGTTCAAAAGAGTTGTGTTCAAAAATTTCAAATCCATAAATATCCAAAATACCAATAGACTTATCAGCGCCGGGAAACGCTTGCAAAGAAACATTTACCCTATCAACAATCCATTCAAATAAATTATTATAGATCTGCTTTGCTAGAGCATCTCTAACTGCAGTAGCCTGAACTACATTCAAAGGAACATGGTAGACAGACCCACGCTTCATACCGTGGCTCGTTTCCATGATTCTTTCAACAAGACATTTAACTAAAACTTGGCTATCCACCTGTAGTAAATAAGCAACGAAATCAGTAACACTGGTATCACGCACTTGGGAGTTACCCTCCTCGTTTTCTACAAAGGTAACATTACCTATCCATAAAATAGTGGCCAACATCCTAAAAATTTGGTCTTGTTCTTCTTGAGTCAACCCAATTGTGTTCATGGCATTTATAGTTTCTTTATAGTCTTTTACATCGTCAATTGTATCAACGCTGGTGCAAGTGGCGGTATAAATATATTGGTCCGGCTGCTGAACACCAAATATCTGTCTATAGTTATCAGAAGCACCTTTGGTAAATTGATAGAAAATGTGAAAGTTTCTTTCATTTTTAATTTGGCTGACAACTCTTTGTTTTTCTAATAAATAATTGGTAATGTTACCGGCAATTGGTTCGAATGTAGAGTTGAATTTAATTTCCAAATACTTACCATGTCTCGAAGAGTTGTTGTTCCTCAAAGTTTTAGCACAACCAAAAGATTCCAACAAAGGATTAGTAGCCAAAACCATATCCTTTATTTTAGTAATCGATTCATGGTGTGAAGATGAAGCAGCAGCAATATACTGCATGATCCTCTTGGCAGCTTCGGTTTTACCTGCACCTGACTCACCAGAAATAATGACACATTGGTTTTCGTTATATGCTTTTAAGTTGTAGTACATGGATTCAGCAATAGCGAAAACATGAGGTGGTACTTCTAGTCTATTTTTACCCTCGTAAGATTTTAAAATTTCATCGGTATAAATACCTAGATCTCTAAAGGGGTTAATAGATATTAAAACGTTCCCAATATAAGTATAAATAATACCATTATCGAATCTTTTATGTAAATTTTCATTAATTGCTTCGTTAGTTATTTTGGATAAAAGGGTTAGGTCTGAAACACCAACTTCATTTTTTTTACCAGAGTCAAAAGTAGCCTTTTGGATTTTTTTGCCACTTTTACCACTTCTTTTTTCTGGAGCAGCCGCCGTTTTAGTACGAGCACCTCTCTTAATAATAGCCATTGTGTATTAAGTTTATTGAGAGAAGAATAGGTGTGTTATATGTGAAATTTAAAACGTTTATATATATATATATATATATGTTTCTTATTATATGTCAGTTGATTTTTAGAATCTTTAAAGGTTCAGAATATATATATATATATATATATATATATGTTATTCTGAGTTAGAGATTTGTACAAACTTAGTGGTCGGATTCTCTAGAAAGGCAAGGTAAAACAAGATTAAAACATTAATAAAAAAAAAAAAAAAAAAAAAATGTTTTGTAAAAAGTTATATGTATTTTCGTTTTTTGTTAGCCCCTTTTTCCTAAAGTTTTTTCCTTTTTTCTTTTGTTGTTGTTTTGTTGTGTTTTTGCTGCCAAAACAAAAAAAGGTTTATATTTAAAAAGAACCGCACAGCAAAATGCTGAAAATGGCTAATAATAATAATAATTTTTTTTTTTTTTTTTTTTTTTTTTTCCAGTCCGAAACTAAAATAAAAAGCTATGCAAAGTTCCGAACGGGCAAAGAGGCCGATATAGTTAAGTACTTAACCGAAAAAGCATTGTACATAAGCCACCTTTTTATCCATTCTTTTTTTTTTTTTCGATTCTTTATTTCTTAAATACAAATTACAAATAAATAAATAAAAAAAAAATAAATAAAAGTAAACAAATAGATAAAATTGATTAAATAAATTCCCTTACATTAAATTAAAAAATCCTCAATATTTACCACCAGTACGTTTGTGGCGCAGTTCAGTCAATTCCTTTTCTGCTTCAGCGTCAAATGCAATAAATTCGTCCAAACCTTTACCGGCAGGAACCATAGGCAAAACACAAACCTTTGGTTCAACATTAACTTCTAATAAAATTGGACCATCACTGTAATCTAAAAATTCATTCAAAGCGCCATGTAATTTGCTTTGTTCTTTAACATGGATAGCTTTCAGACCCATAGCTTCAGCAACCTTGGTGAAGTTTGGGTTCTTTTGATGGGTATGGGAGTATCTATTTTCATAAAACAAAGATTGCCATTGCGTAACCATACCTTGCTCTTCGTTATTTAATAATAAAATCTTAACTGGAACGTTAGCCTGTACTGCAGAAGACAATTCTCCGATGGTCATGTTGAAAGAGGCATCTCCGTCAATATCTATAACAATAGCATTGGGTTTGGCGACTTGTGCCCCAATAGCAGATGGTAAACCATATCCCATGGTACCTAGACCACCACTGGTAATAAATGTTCTTGGTTTAGTCCATAACCAGTGTTGAGCAGCCCACATTTGATGTTGGCCAACACCGGTGGTAACAATAACTTCCTTTTTGTTTCCAAATTTCTTGGTAGACAATTTAGACAATTCAGCGATAACAGTCTGTGGTTTAATTTTAGAGCCTGGGGTTTCCTTTTCGTAGGAGTATGGGTATTCCTTTTTCCATTCATCCAACTGTTTAAACCATGCTGGTCTGGCTTCTACCTCGTTGATCAAAGGTAAAATGGTTTCCAAGTTTCTGGCTGCGTCGCCTTCAATTGGAACAGTTGCTTCAACAACTTTGTTGATATTCTTGGCGGAAATTTCAAAATGGATGATACCACCTGTTCCTTCCAGAGCAGCCTTTCTAGCAGCTGGAGCAAACTTGCTGATGTTACCAGTAACTCTGTCATCAAATCTTGCACCAATAGCAATAATTAAGTCCGCATTTTGCATGGCTAGATTGGCAGTACCACAACCATGCATACCTAACATGTCCAAAGATTTAGGATCCCTTTGATCAAAAGCACCCAAAGCTTGTAAGGTGGTAGTTACGGGAATTTGACTACGTTCACTCAAAGTTTTCAACAAACTTGGACCGGAAGGGTTATTCAAAATACCGGCACCACAATATATAACTGGTTTTTTAGCTTTGTTTATCAATGCGGCGGCGTGTTCTATGTTTTTTAAAGTGTATTGGTCGATAGCGCCTTGAGTCAATTTGGTCAAGGTATCCGAAGGCAAGGAACCTTTGACAGGAATAGTATTTCTTAAAACACCTGCAGTAACATCCTTTGGTAAATCAACCAATACAGGGCCTGGTCTACCACTGTTAGCGATTTCAAAAGCTTCGTTGATACGCTTAGGCAATTCATCAACAGATTTAACCATACAGTTCCATTTTGTACATGACCTAGAAATACCAACAACGTCTGCTTCTTGGAAGGCATCAGTGCCAATTGAGGAAGTAGCAACTTGGCCAGTAAAAACAACCATTGGAACACCATCCGCTAAAGCATCGGTCATTGGAGTAACAACATTAGTTGCACCTGGACCACTAGTGACTAAAACAACACCTGTTTTACCAGAGGCTCTAGCGTAGCCCTCAGCCATATGACCTGCACCTTGTTCATGCTTTGGCAAAACAAAATTAAAGTGCTCAGAGTTATGAATAGCATCATAGACTGGTAAAATAGCACCACCTGCATAACCAAAAATGGTGTCAACGTTATTACGCTTCATCATCTCATTAAAAATTTGTCCACCAGTCAGGCCTATCAAAGAGTCATCCATTTTATTTGAGTTTTTGGCTTTAACGGTGGTGGCATTAGGAGCAGTTGGAGTCTCAATGTCGAAGCTTGGGGCTGGGCATGGTCTATTTGATGCAGCAGCAGCGGCAGCAGTAGAATTAAAACGCATGGATAGTGATATGGTCAAGGGCCTAGTAATAGTACTGCTTGTGGCAGTTTTGAAAATAGTCCTCCGAGCCATCATCATATGGCTCGATCTCTTACAAATGGTACTCCTAATCATTATGTCTGCGTATTAATCCTTTTTTTACTTGTTAAAGTAGTTTTGAGGTCTTTTTCTTTAAACTTTTTTAGTTTTTTTTTTAGCTTTCTGGTGAGAACAAAAGCTTAGGTGAAACGAGGATTCAGTGGAAAATAAAAGAAAAAAAGAGAAATAAAATAAAAGATTTAGTAAGGAAAGTAAGATGGGGGGGAAAAAAAAAATATTATATATATAGAACTATTTTTTTTATTTTTTCTTTTTTTTTTATTTTTTCTATTTTTTTTCTTCAAAATGACTAATTTATAACTATTATTAATTTATGTTTTTTTTTTTATTTGTCGTAAAGAAAAATATATTGTGTTTATCCTGGTGGAACTTTTTTCTGCTTCAAGTCTTAATAAAAATAAAAATAAAAATAAAAATAAAAAGAAAAGAAAATGGAAAAATTATCCTTATTTTTTTTTTTTTCTTTGATTGACATTTAAAGTGCACGCGCATACATTTACTCCATCTGGCCATAAAGAACTGACTTGTTTGTCTTTTTTTTTGTTTTTGTACTATTATTGTAAATAATACAGGTAATAGGTAGATAAGTCACAGATACACCCGTATCGCAAACCAAACCGGTACCGGGCAAGTCTCATCTGCACAAATTTCTTACTATGTTGTGCTTTTTCCTCGTCACCTTCTTAAAAATTTAACTATGCACATAGTCAAAATTGATTTATTTTTCCAAAAAGTAGCTTAAAAACATACCAAGGATAAAAAAAAAAAAGCAGATCAAAAACATTTTTTTAATATAATTATAAAATTATAGCTTCCAGTGTTTCGTATAAAATGTCATATATAATGTTAAAGAAAGAAAGAAAGAAAAAAATAGTTGTAATAACAAAATGAGTCATTAAGTCACAGCTAGAAGAATAAACCAGCCTGTATAAAACGCTCTTATTTTTCTTCATCTTCCTTAACTACTAAAGCAACCACACCACTGGTTTCAAATCTAGGTATACTTTCATGATTCAAAACACGCAATATGGATTGAATAACACCCTCATGGCAAGTAATGGAAATCAACTTATTATTTGAACCACTAGCTTTTTCTCTTTCCCAAATATGCTGTAAACACTTGCTTAATCTCTTATCGATTTCATCATTGGTTTCTCTTTGATCAGCCTTCCATAACAAATCTTCCTCAGTGTATACGGGCAAATAATTCAACTTCAATCTTAAATCTGAATTTTTTTTGGCATTATTTTTCTGGTCAAAGTTAATCAAATTATACTCTTTGAAAGTTTTACTAATTGGTTGTCTTTTATCACAGGTATGTTCTCCAATAGTTTCTCTTAATCCTTCTAAGATATTTAGTTCTATGGTATCATAATCATGATCAGTAATACCACGTTCCTGTAAATTGGCTACTTGGTTCCAAGAGTTGTGGAAAGTTTCAATACATCTTCTCAATGGAGAACAATAAAAAACGTCGGGAACAACACCATCAAGCTGGCCATTGAAAATTAAAGAGCCAGTTCTTTCCACTTGTTTGATTCCTAATTCAGTCAGATGTGCATCAAACCATTCTAATTCACCATCGCCGTTCAATTTAGACCAATATCTATCCCACTCAGGTTCACCATATGTATCGACAATTAAGTTATGATACCCTTGGCCATGTCTTGCTACTAAAAACACCTTATGCCCTGCTGGTAGGGAATCCAGCAATTCTTGCCAGTTTTTCCTTTTGACACCATCATCTCCAGGGGATACTATTTTGGTGTATGCGTAATTCGTTTGGCCTGGTATTTGGGCCAATTCTTCATAATTAGAAAAATAACCGGGGACTGAAGTCAATTTCATGGTTTACTCGTTTCTTGGTTTTTATTTTTTAATTTTTTTTTTTTTCTGTCTTTTCTTCCCCTTTTAATTGAAATATTAATAATAATAAAACTATACAGGCCTTAAAAATAGAGAGCTATAGAAAAGGGAAGAAAAAAAGAAAAAAAAAAAAAAAGAAAGATTAAGAGGAATATAAGTGTATATAAAAACGTTAGATTTAATGTGGAAATAAAGTTGGCTTTAAATTAATCGAAGTAACAATTCAGCAACAAGCTTGTTATTTATATAAACATGTATCAAGTAATTAAAATGACCAACGCACCACATGTTTTTCAATTAATAAAACTTTTTATTTATTTATTTTTTTTCTTTAAATACCGAGCGACCATTTTTGCATAAGCGGATTTAAATAGCGACAAAGTATATACAATAAGATCCCAAAACAACTCCAGTATCACTATTAGCTCATCTCCAATGACATTTTATGTAGAAAAAAAAAAATGTAAAACATTAATTAAAAAATCATAGTAAATAAAACGTACAGAAAGTTAAAAAAAAAATAAAAAAAAAAAAAAAAATAGTAAAAATAAAATAAAAATTGATCCCAACCAAATAGTTCTCAAATGATATTAATAATAAAAACCCAAAAGTTAAACCTAATAATAAAATAACAATAAAATAACAATAAAAATTAATAACAAAATATAGTAATCACATATTCCCATCTTTCTTATTGACACTGTTATAAAGTTTTTCAAATTCAACAGGAGTTATTTTTCTAATGTCAACCATATAAGGTGAATTCGTTTTCATGCCAGTATCACCTTCAATACTACTAGCAGTGCTTGAAATGCTGTTTCTTCTATCACCAATAATAGTATCCTTATTGGGGTTACTATTATTAGTATCTAATGATCCCATTATCGTTTCATCTTGGTTTTTTTGCTCTAGTTTATTATCGGTAGATGGAGGTACATACTCTTTAGAATAAAGATACATTGTACCGCCTGATAGCGAGCCTGAATTTGAAGAGTTCCCCCCAAAACCAGATGAGGATGCGTGTTTTTTTGGACTATAAATTCTAAACGAATCAAAAAACCCTGTCATATTATTGCGCTTGTGTGTGTGTGTGTGTGTGTATTTTTTTTTTTTCCTTGTGCTCTATTCTGCTGTGTAGCCGTTTTGCGAGTTTGTAATTCGAAGGGGGAAAGAGAGAGAAAAAGGTGGGAAAGAAAAGTGTATGGTAAAGTTAAATTCTTGGGATAATTTGAAAATAAGAAAAACAAAATGTAATTATAAGTCTTTATATAATCTTTTTTAATGGGGTTTTATACATAAATATGATCACCCCTTCTTTTTTTGATTATTATTGTATAATTGTTATTTGTTTTTGTTATTAAAGCATACAACAAAGTGATATTTAAATGCAGACGGATAGCAGTGTTCCATTATATGGATATATATTGGATTAGTATCTAATTTGTAATTCTCCAAGTTAATTTTGTTGTTGGTGAGTTAAAAACACGGCAATTCCACATCCTTATTTTTTTTTTTTATTTTTTTGGAGTATTTACTCAGCTAATTTTTTAATTACACGGCTGTTCACATTCCCTCTGTACTTTTTTAAAACAAAACAAAACAAAACAAAACAAAACAAAACGTCAATGAAACTTAAAGCCACAATCCAACATCCGCGTAATTAAACTGTAAAGCTTACACTTTTCTATATTAAATACTTCACTACTTAATATATAAATGTTACAATCTCTTATACACATAAAAATACATTCATTTGGATTTACTCAATAAAATAATAATAACAACAACAATAAATAAATACAAAGTGTACATACAAAGCCACTATTATTCATGGCATTATCACAATTTTAATCCTTTTCTTTTTTTTTTTTGTTTTTGTTTTTGTTTTTGAATGCAAAAATTTGCATCACCGTCTATCTCTTCTATCTTGTGGTATCAACAACCATTCTACCCAAAACTTTCCCTTGCTCCATCAATTTAAAAGCTTCTGGCAATTCGCTTAAACCAATAATTTTAATTGGAGACTTAACTAAACCTCTAATAAAGAAATCCAAGGCTTCTCTAGTATCAGCTCTGTTCCCAACATAGGAACCCTTGATATTAATGGATTTGACAACATGTGAAAAAACTTCAGATTTAACATAAGCATTTGCTGGTAATCCTACCAATACAACAGTACCGGTTGGTCTGACATATTGGGTAGACATGGAGATTGCAGCTTCTGAAACAGAAACGTTTATTACACCATGTGGTCCACCGTTGGTAGCTTCTTGGATAGCAGAAACGATGTCCTTGGTTTCTCTGAAATCAATAAAAACTTCACCACCGCATTTTTCGAATAATTCTTTCTTACCTTCACCACCATCAATACCAATGACACGCAACCCCATAGCCTTGGCGTATTGGGTTGCTAGAGAGCCCAAACCACCAGAAGCACCCGAAATACAAACCCAATCACCAGGTTTCAAGTCGGCGGTTTTCAATGCTTTATAAACGGTCACACCGGCACATAATATTGGTGCAACTTCAGCCAAGTCTGTGCCTTTTGGAATCTTGGCTGCTTGAATAGCATCAGCAGTGGCGTATTGAGCAAAGGAACCATCATGAGTGTAACCAGACAAATCAGCTTGTAAACAGTTGGCCTCATGACCCGATTCACACAATTCACAACTCATACAAGAACCATTTAGCCATTTGATACCAGCTAGATCACCAAGTTCAAAATTCTTAACGTTTTCACCCCTTGCAACGACAACACCAGCACCTTCATGGCCACCAATCAATGGTAATTTAACTGGTAGTGGCCAATCACCTTTCCAAGCATGTAAATCTGTGTGACACACACCAGAATACTTGACATTAACTAAAATTTCGTTTGGTTTTGGTTTTGGGATAGGTAAATCTTTATACTCTAATTTACCACCATGTTCATAAAAGATAACCCCCTTGTGAGTTTCTGGGATAGTAAATGCAGAATTGAATCTCCTGCCAGTGGTAGCTAATCTTAAAGAGGAAAAGGCAGTATTTTTCAAAATTGGAGAAATTGTTGTTAATCTCAGCATTGTTTATATTCTTTTTTTAATTTTTGTATTCTTTATATATATTTATATTTATATATGTAATTTTTTTTTTAGCTTTTCGGTGTCCGTTTTCGTTGGAGATGAGGCTTGATGGATGTTTCGGATATTAAAGAAAGTAGGAAATAGATCGACAATACAAATTGGAACGCTTTGTTAGGATTACAAAATAAAATATATTTGCTTAAGTTAACTTTGAATATCTTTTTTTACTTTTTACTTTTTACTTTATATCTTCTTATTCAGTTTTTAAGAAAGAAAGAAAGAAAAAAGCTTAAGAAGTTTGCTTTATATATCATATATATATATATATTTTTTTTTTTTTTTTTTTTTTTCATTTTTGTCGCTTCTTCTTTTTTTTTTTTATTCTTTTTTGCCTGTATTATTAGTCCACCCTCTGGAAAAAAAAAAAAAAAAAAAAAATAAATAAATAAAATTCCGTTGTAAAATAAGATAACAAAAAATAAAAAATAAAAAAAAAAAAACGTAAATAAATAAATAAATAAAAGATTCTTCCACAAGTTATTTTTTCCTTCTTTTATCTCTACAATTTATTAGTGATATTACTACACAAATATTGAATGATATTTCACTATAAGTTTTCCGAGGCATTGAAATAATTGCATTTATTTTCTATATAACACTGTACGGTTAATATATACGAATGAAGAGATAATATATATATATATACATTTGTAGTCACACATTATTGAAAGAACGTACTATTAAATCAACACCTTAAATATCCATTACATGAATTAATCTAATTTAAATTTTGTTGCTACAGCCACTGATATTATTAAAACATTGAATAAACCCTCAGTTATTTTTACTTCTTTTTAAAAAAAAAGAAAATAGCTACTTTAACGTAAATGTTTCCACAGAATATAACTATTAGTCATTTTAATAAAGAAAAATAAATAAAGCCAACTCCGAAATTGGGGCTTTTACAGATATTTTTTCACCGTAAACAAAAATATTCTACACCCGGCGCATTTCAATTACCATCATTATTTAAAAATTAATTGCACAGATAAACCACACAGTATTTTAGTAGTATACAAAGAAATAAATCATTACACACTTAACGCTAGTAAATAATAATATACAGACACACAAATTTTCATGCTTTTAACGCTTTAATTATTCCCTCGTTAAAGTAATCAAACGAAGCATTTATCCCCCTAATACTTCTAGAAGAAAAGTCATTCTTATTAAAACAATTATTATACTTAATATTACCACTTATGTCTTTGGAAATTATAAAATTCGAATGGTCGATCTCAACAGAAAATTTAAACTTATCCTTAATAAACTTGCAATTGTATTTAACAAATTCAGTGGATTTCTGCTTTTTAGAAAAAGTATCTTTTTTGAAGGCAACATTATTCAAATCGAATTGGGTTAATGCTAACCGGTTTAGTTCCTGAAAACTCAAATTAGTTTTATGAATTTTTTTTAATACCAAATTTCTATCCGGCATATTCTTTACCGAACTGTTGTTATTACCACCGTTGGTATGGTGCAAAGATGATGAATTGCCACTGGAAATCCTGGTCACCATCTTGGTAAACCAATTAGCCTTCTTAGGGTTGTTGTTACCAATACTGAGATCATAAGAGCCAGAAACATTTTCAACTTTATATTCAATCTTAATTGTGGGCTTTTTAATGGTGTTGTTACTATGCGAAATGTCTCTTAGGGGTTTTCTTTCAACCGCCTCAACCATATTTTTATAATCAACAGTGTCACTGTGAAGTACACTATTAACGGTTTGTACTGCATCATCAGTATCAGCAACAGTACCTGTCACATTAGGAGTAGTAGGTGCAGTCTGCAAGACTTTTCTTTGTTGTTTTAAATGATGATTTTCTAAATTACCAAAAACGGTAGACTTCCCATCTTCATCATCAAATAGCATGGTAACACGTTTCCGATCCTTTTCATTATCGCCAATATTCTCATTTTTTTTATGTTCCACAGTTCCCAAATCCTTAGAAAATGATACAGAACTATTGTTTGTCATTGTTAACCTAATTCTATCCTCTCCGTGGTCCTCACCATCACCATCTTTTTCATTTTTCTCAGTTAATTGTTTATTTTCGGTTAATACATCCTCTTTGTCACAGTTTGACTGCTGCCTCGTATTAGTAAAACCATTATCGGTTGAATTAGAATTAATAATTTCTAAATCATTAACAAAAATGTCAGGTTCCATCTTCCCAAAACTTTCATCGCATTCCTCATCATCCAAATCTTTAAAAACTTTATTCACATCTAACGACTTTTCAGAGGCACAATTTGCCCTGTTAATACGTATTGGAATCCCACTATTTTTAATGGTTTTTGTTCTCCTACTAGCAGTATTGTTAGAAGCTGGTGAAGTAATTCCATGTATATTATCGACTGCTATCGAAGAGTTGTTAACATTATTATTAATTACGAATCTAGAATTTTTATCTGGAGTCAAGTGAAATTTGGCTATAATGGATTGGGTATTCTCCCGTTCTATGTTTACATTTTTATTAAAGTTGAAGGAAGTAGATGTAGCGATATTCTTATTTGTATTATTATTATTAGTAGTAGTAGTAGTAGTAGTAGTAGTAGTAGTAGTAGTATTACCATTAGTATCATCATAATTAAAATAAACATATTCATCATCAACATCAACTTTCATTAATTCCTTCCTTAATTCTGAATTCACTGGTGACTGTTTACCATTAGAATCCTTGGATAAATTCATACTCCCTTGAATCTTACCATCAGTATCCTTGTTCGTTTCAAATTGAGGAAGTTGTTGTTGCAGCTGCGGATTTACATATAAGCTCCCTCTTATATCAGTGTAAAGTGGTAATATGACATTATTATTCATGCTTTCAATAGATACAACTTTTCTGTGAATCACAGGATCACTGTCAGTTCCATCACTTTGTTCATAATTTGTATCCACAAAATATGAATCATCATCCACTGAAGACTGAGAATAACTATCTCTACTACTACTAGTGAAAATTTTGTTTCTTTCGCTATTATGCCTACCGTTATGACGACATGACTTTTCATACTCATCTTCAGATAAATTCTCAAATACATTTAAGGCGGATACCTCAGATGAAGATGTCAGACCGGCACTACTAATGTTAGTGCTATTATTTGTTTTAATGTTGCTATTTGATAATTTTTTTAAAGTAGCATCTGTACCAATAATACCATCGTAGTCGCTATAGTTAACAAAGTCCTTAGAAACAATATTTTTTGGTAATTTATCCATTTTATTGTTATATATATTGGTATCATTAGTATTAGCAGTAGTACTAGCAGTAGTACTAGTACTTGTAATAGGAACAGCATTATTTTCATAGTTTTGGACTTGATTAGTGCGGCGTATATTAACCAATTCAGCAGTAGATAAATGTGAGGGGACCTTATATGAAAATTCGGAGATCCCATCATAATCACTTTGGTAATAACTGCTTCTGTAGTTGCTATGCTGGTTTCCACCAGTATCCATGAATGAACTCTCATTTTTCTGCTGTTGCGATTGTTTCTGGTTCGATGGAGTTACAATGGCATTTCTCTGGCTGTCATCGGAATTTGACAGGCCCCTTCTTAAAGTAGGTCTAGGCGTTAAGGTGATATTATCGCCCTTAGCAGCTTTAAGAAAACTATCACCAACCCCCAAACAGATATCTTCATCGTCTTCAATATCCAGCTTATCGCCAGTACCAATGTTACCAGAACTATTATTATTGTTAGAAAAAGTAATTTGTTCCGGTATAAGACGCTCGCTGTCTTTAAAGACAGCATTATCATTTTCATCATATTCATTTTCATTTGCAACATCTGATGTATCTAAACCATTCAAATACTTTGACAAATCTTGAAACGTATCTGTTGTGTTCATCATCCCAGAAGGCAAAGAGATTAAACCACTTCTCCTTTTGTAGTCAGACATATATGACATTCTAGCAGTCCCACCACCCGCACCACCCCCGCCCGCAACATCGCCCTTAAATGGCATATTAAAGTAACGGTTACTGTTATTTTTAAAAGATCCACTAGGCTGTTGTAATAAGGATGAACGTCTTCTTATTGAACTAACATTTTTCTCTCCCCCATTCAAGGGCATTTTCCCATACTGTGTAGGTGTGCTGGTAATCACATTTGACGAAGCATTCATATTGTTAGTATTATTGTAGCTCAGCATATTATCAGTAGCAAAAGACGAACCCTTTGAATATTTTGGGTCCAAACTGGATATACCGCCATCAAGGCTATACTTTTGTTGCTGTTGGGTTTGAAAATAGTTGTTGCTAGTATTATTCATAAAAGTGGTTGGAACTTTAGTATTCCCATATTGAAAGCCAGACTTAATAGCCATATTCTGATTATTTACATTGGCACCAATAGACCCATCAGATACGTTTCGTTCATCCCGTTCATCAAACAAAATTTTATCACACATATATGAGAATTCATTTCTCAAATCTTTGTAAGTAGAAGCGCTAGACATGTTCCCATTGGTAACGTTATTTTTGTAAGCATCCAATGGTTGGCCATTTGCATAATTTTTCAAATTTAGCGATCTCCTAGAAATGGAAGTTGACGAATACAAGGATCTCTTCGATTCGGATCTCAATAAGCCATTTTGACGTAAGTTGTTGTCATTATAGCTATTAAAAGCATTGGTGTTGTTGACCGATTCATCAGCCATAAAAGATAACGGTAGTGGTGAAATAACGCGATCTTCATCTACCGGTGTATTCCGTCTGAATGATCTGATAGACGAAGAACCGCTTAATGGTTTTTGTTGTAAATTTCTTGAAGACGAGGAGGAAGCTACAAAATTTTTAACCCTCGCTGAAGATCTCCCCAATGAGCTATTTCTAGAAACAGTAGAATTCATCGATGCAAATTGAGAGTTATTTTCCAATTTGGGTGCAAAAGCAGCATTATAATCATCCTCTTCAGGATTAGCATGGTATTGTGTTCCTGGTTCGTTTATTTCGTTATTAGCAGAATCCAGTTCCTTAACTTTATGCTGATTTTCTTGGTATTGATATAATAATGAATAAAATATTTTTTCTTCAGATTTACCAGGTCTCAACAATTTTTTAACAATATCAGACTTGGGACAGCCATGCCATAAAATTTGTAAATTTTCTAAAATTGAAGGATCTACATTTCTTTTGGATTTCAGTTCAACGATTTCTGGTTGCACCGGTAAATTTGACAATAAATTATCAACCTCATCTCCTTCATTGTGCTTCTTATCTTGCTTATTAGACCCAATCATACGAATATTTGTATTTGATTTATTCATGGTAAATCTGTTATATTTAGTTAAAAGTGGATGTTCCAAAATGTCATCGATGACGATTCTTTTCTTAGGGGACACAACAATCATCTTGCAAATCAAGTCTTTGGCCTCGTTGGATAGATAACTTGGAACATCAAAGCTACCAGTTTGGACCTTTGCCAATAAAATTTTAACATCAGTGTCGTTAAAGGGTAGATGACCCGTTAATAGCGCGTATAAAATAATACCACATGACCAAACATCACTTGGACTACCATGGTACTTCTTCCCCATAACGATTTCAGGAGACGCGTAATGAGGCGAACCACACGAAGTGTCTAACATTTGGTTCGACAGTTCTAAGGCAGCCATACCGAAATCAGCAATCTTAATTTTCTTATTTTTTTTATCCAATAACAAATTTTCTGGTTTTAAATCACGGTGACATATATTAAATTTATGTAAATAAGAAACACCTTGTACAATTTGTCTGAAGTAATATATAGCTTCTTTCTCTGGTAATTTGCCCCTTGAGACTAAATAGTCAAATAATTCTCCACCGTCAATGTATTCCAACACTAAATACAATTCTGATTTATTTTCCCAAACTTCATATAGAGCCATAATATTTGGATGTGACACTAATTTCATAATAATAATCTCACGTTCTATACCATAAGGTAAGATCCCACTTGAGCCAGTGTTGACACTCCTTTTTTTTTTTTTGGAAACGATTTTAATGGCTGCCAATTGGCCAGATTCCATATGTTTAGCTAATCTGACTCTACCAGTTGAACCCTTACCCAAAGTCTTGCCCAATTTCCATGGGCCTACCTTATCTCTAGCTCTTCTTCTTCTTCTTCTAGCTCTTTCAGTAGGTCTGTGGTGATTTTCTGAGTTTTTTCCCTTGGACTTCTTTTTTTGATTTCTTTTCTTATGTGAATGTTCATCGGAATCGGAATCGGATGTTTCTGAAGGTGAAGAAGATGGATCGCTTACAGATCCCTGATCTTCGTCATACTCTTCATCGTCCTCACTATCGTCTTGTGACTTTTTTTTCAAGTGTTTTCCCAAAACGATTTTCATTTTGTGGTAATTTTTTTCTCTTTTTGTTTTTTTGTTTTGTTTTTTTGTTTTGTTTTTTTGTTTTGTTTTTTTTCTTTTTTTTTTTTTTTTCTTTGATTTTCTGGCGGTTTGTGTTAAATAATCTTGTATTTTATAAGATAAATTGGAAAACTATAATATTTGTATTAAGGTAGCTAAAAAGATTGTAATTAACAAAGGGGATGGAGGGGAAACTATAAAATGTAGACTAGAACAAAAGATTAGCGCAAGGCGAAAATAAAATGGAAAGAGAAAAAATAAAAGGGAAAAAGTAAAACTAAAAGTAAAACTAAAAGTAAAAGCATAAATGAACAAAGAAAAGAAGAAATGAAACAAAATGATAGCTTTTACTATTTAGTATATAAAAAAAAAAATAGTTTTCTCAGAAATAGTTATTTGCTTGCTTGCCTTAGCCAGATCTTTCCCGATTTAAACGTTAATACAATTTTAATGGATACTTTTATTTGTTATTATCTAAATCGCTTAGAAAAATACGTAATGCTTACTTAGTACGACTTGTTTATGTTTATAAACAAATGACGCGAAAAAAATAAATAAATAAACAAGTATTAGATTTCAGTGGTACAGTTAATAATCAATAGCCATCAAATTTGCTTCCCTTTCTTGCTAATCAACGTCTTTTGGCTCAGTTTCGTACAAAGTCGGAATGCAGTAGGAAAACTGCTAAAGAAATAGATTTTAGTTTTAGAAATAGAACAATCTTTCAATTTAAGGCAAAGTCCCCTTTTTTCTTTTTTTTTTGTTTATTTTACAGTGTCTAGCTTCCTATATATATGAAAAAGAAAAAACTTTCTTAAAATACAAATTCTACATTACTGACTAAAAATATACAATAACATATATATATTATTATAAAAGAAAAATAGAAAAAAAAATTTAAATAATCCTCTTCCCTCCCCCCCCCCTCATTAGTAACTTGACTCATTTTTAGTACTTTAACCCAAATTATTCAAGTGACATCATGGTAAACCCTATAAAACCAGAGTTAGTTAAATTTAGATAATAATATATACTTACACGCTAAGTACCAAATAAATAAAATAAATTAAAAAAATTACAATATCAAAGTAAATATATTTTAATAAAAAATAAATAACAATAAAAACAAACCCTAAACTTTTATCTCAATTTTACATCTACGAAGATGGACCTATTAATGTTGCACCCTCACCCCTTCTGACCACATTACCACTATCAGAAGAATTATCAGTTGATTGGATATTAGGGTCTGTAACATTCACAGTTACATCTTGTGTATTAAACGAGCCAGCAGAATCGGTATCTTCTTCATCAAATTCACCCTCAGTATTTTCTTGTTGAGACCTAGTAGAAACTGCACTGCCATTGTCATGACTGCTATTGCCAGTATTATTATTGCTATTACCATTATCGTAAGAAATAGAAGCGGAATTAGCACTTGCAGCAGCAGATATAGGAATAAAATTTCGAGGTTGTTGTTGCTCATTATTTTCTACATTAACATGCCTCAATTGGTTATTTATCATCAATGCGCGAACCTCAATAGCATTTATGTTTTGATTATTATTTAAACCCGTTCTAGCTCTTGGCCGCGTGACTGCAACTTCTGCAGTATTAGCGTCCATAATGGCCCCACTACCCATAGGTCTATTATTAAGACGTTCTTCCTCATTGTCATTGCTACTGTCACCATTATTATTATTATTATTATTATTATTATTATTATTATTATTATTGTTAGTATTATTATTATCACCATTGTCAGTATTATTATCACCATTATTAGTATTATTATTTTGTATGTTAACACTTACTACGGGCGTGGTGGGTGAATTTGTAGTAGCAATAGATGCATTAGCATTAGTAGTGGCATCGGTATTGGTGACGTGATATAAATGACTGCATCCAGCTTCTTGACACCAATACCTATGATATGTCCAAGCCTTAAGTTGGCAATCCCTAGAGCAATATTTGGTTCTCTTGCATCTTCTGCACTTGGCAAATTGTTTTGGATATTGTTCCCATCTTCCACAGTTAAAATTGGCACATTGCCTTACGCCAGAAAATTCATTTTTTTTGCAAGAGTTTCTCATAATAACTGAACTCCAATAAACAATATTTTTATCGTTATGTCTGTGACACGTATATTTTTCCACCAATAAAAAAATGTTTAAATTATAGTTTTTCAATAAATTATTATTTTCTATTACATGCCTGTCTAAGATGTTGGGATCCCACTTCTGTTTATATCTTTTCTGTACCTCATATTCATTTTTTAATCTTTGAAGTCTGCGTGGGTTTATATGATCTTTTAGACCATCCAAGTTTTGTTCTTTAACTCCATTATTGTAGTCTTCAAAGAAATCACCGCTTAAAAAGGTGTTCAAAAACTCGTCTTTTTCTTCAAAAAGGTCACCAGGGTGTTTGTTATAAATCAAATCATCATATTGAGTAAATTCATCGTCATCACTAGGTATCTTACATAACATATGTGGACTGACCGAAAGCTGTTTACTTCTGTTGATAATTGTTCTAAATGAGAGTCTATCGAGTAACGTGGTTGACAATAAAGATTTTTTAATTAACGTGTATTTGGATAAAAATGCTAATAATTGCAATGACCAAATAACATCATCGACTTTAGGAATAATTTTCCCATATATCATATCTCTAGGCTTTGGAAAATTTGTTATTTTATTGTCAGTGAAAAGCTCTTTATCCTTAGTTAAATCAATCTTTTCCTGGTTCAAATTCCTTTCAAACATGGAGTAAAAATCATCTGACAGTAAAAACGAATCAGCCTTCAAATATTCCACAGATATGTGTTTCTTAGAATCACTTTCTAAATACGATGTATCGTCCAATATATATGCATAGTTCTTCATATTATCCCAATTGTTAATGTCTCCAATGAAGGTTTCATTTAACATACGGATATCTAATAAAGAATAATCCAAAGTTTTATCCGTTTCGTTATCAAAATTTTTCTCAAAGATCAAATAATTGTCTAAAATCGTAGCTAATATAGGAATAACACCAGCTTCAACCAACTTTAATCTAACTTTTTCGCTGCCTCTTGTCCCAGCTAGAATCAAACATTGAAAAGCTAAGGTCCATTTCCAAGTTAATATTGATAATCTCTTTTTTATCTCCAACATTTCGACATTAGTCTTATTACCACTTGTATTATAATACAAAAATTCATTTAATGGCAAATAACATTCATTTAGTATGTTAACTAACCTTCCAATGGCACCATCCGAAGCCATGGCTTCTCTAACCTTTGCTGAGTTTGATGCATGGTACGTTAAAAAATTTAAGGAATTGATTAATGGGATATCACTATTGGTATCTAATGCTCTACGATCATAAATCGAGGTATTTATAATTACTGCTGCCCTATTATTTAAAACAAATCTATGATTGGATTCTCTCATCACAAACAAGGAAAAAAAATGTATATATATATATATGTTATTATTATTATTATTATTATTACAACAAAATAAAATTCGGTTATTTTATGCAGTTGGTAATAAAAATACTAAAAGGAATAGTATGAAAAATGAATTGAATAAAAAAAAGGAACCTAAAAAAAATAAAAGCGTGTTTAAAATGACAATACCACAAAGTATAGTGGCCAAATATTCTACTAAAATTTCCGTCTGTGTTATATTTCTATGTTTTATTTATTTTTTCTGTTTCTTTTTTTGGTTTCTGAGTCGGAAAAAATTGATTTTAATTCATTAAACTGCTTTTCCTTTCTGTTGGTTAATAAGTTAAACTATTAAAAATTGAAACTATAAGTGCGATGTTATTAGGGAAAAAAAAAAAAATTTAATAATAAATAAATCAAAGAAGGAATAAATGAAAAAAAAAAAAAACAAACGTTATTTGATTGTTCAGTAAATTGACAATTATAGACTCTTTCTCTCTATTCAAAAATTTAACTAAACTTTAAAAGTTTTCCTTTTTTTTTTTTTTGTTTTCAGATTTATTGTTATGTATTTTTTTTATTTTTTATTTTTTATTTTTTTTTTTTTTCCTTTTTGTGTTACTTCTATGGTAATCTAATATTCGTTATCCTTTATGAATGTCTTTATACTTTTTATTTGTTACTATCATCTGAGGTAATTTCCACCTATAATTTACTTAAAAGAATAAAAAGAGTCTTGATTAAATGAATCTCGAATGGATAGCAAGGTGGTGGCAAAGAGGAACAAAATAGAAAGATACTAAAAAAGAGAAAAACAAAAAAAAAAAAAAGAAAAACAAAAAAGAAGGGAAAAAAGTGAAAACCCGAATTAGCAATCTTCGGATTGGATTTTTTTAAAACATTTTAATGTGCAAAAGTATCTTGTGCTTTTATCATTTTTAAAAAAATTTTAAATAATATGTAAAGGGGAGCAACCATACATTTATCGGTATGAGTTAAGACATCGACTTAATAGAACCATTAAAGATAACTTTTGGATAACAGAAAGAAAGAAAGAAAGAAAGAAAGAAAAAAAAAAAAGAAAGACAGAAAAAGAGAAAGAAAATGTTTGAAATTAGACTAAACGATAATATCGAAAAACTTTTACTAAAAACTCTACAAAATAGAAATACTTTGATTAAAATTCACCAAAAGATAGAAGACTCAGTTACTTATTTAACCACAGCCAATATACAAAAGATTCTATCAAAAAAAAGCATAAAATGTGGAGCTCTTGCCGAGCTTCTTGAAATAAATAATATTAAAGAAACTCCATTAATCCCACAGAATAATGGTATTGATATGTCTGCTATTTTTACCCCAAAACAACCATTAGAATGGAAGTTCAAAGAAACCCCTAAACCAGGAAGTAATTATAGTCCAGAATTTAAAGCTCAATTAGAAACACTAAGAGCAAGACAACAAGAAGTAGAATATCAGAATATGGTTACTGGTGGATTTATTGGTGACAATAATGATAATAGTAGTGGCGGTAATAGAACAATTACAAATAGATTCAAAAAAGGTATTTATGCAGACAAGTCGATAAATTATAATGACATTGACGATGAAGAATTGAGTTTGGTTGAGATTAACAGACAAATAAAAGAACAATTAACTACTGTATTTAATATAATTATTTCTGTAATATCTGTTGTGTGGGCGGTATGGTATTGGGCAGGGAAATACGTTTCTGTAGAATACAAAGTATTGCTTTGCCTATTTTTTGGTATTTTGGTTTTAGTTGCCGATATTGTTGTATATAATAGTTACTTAAGAAAAATTAATGAAGCTAAAAAAGTAGAAAGATCTAAAAAGGAAAAAAAAAGGATAACCAAAAAAATAATCGTTGGAACTAGGAATACTAACGTGATTAATGACAAATAAACATGAGTATGATAATAGCGATTAGAGCAATGAATTTTTTTCTGACAAAAGTAAATAAATAAATAAATAAATAAATATATACGTATATATTTTAAACAATCGTATAATAATATATGGTCTCAATTTCTTTCCACAATGGATAGGCTTTTTGGTGGTGCAGGTAGACTTTCCAACGAGACATTATTTTGTCTTTTAAGTGGTGATTTAGAATAAAATAGCAAATATTGAAAATGACCATAGAGACTACTGTGTAAAGTAAATGGGACTTTAATTTGTTGTAATGTGGCAAAAAATGACCATTTGAACATAATAAAAAACACTTCTGTAAAGGTAAAATCCGGCCACAAAGTTGGTGAAAAAACAATGGTACTATTTTCATGTGATTGCCAGGCCATATAGTCACTTAGTCTTGTATGACCACTAGTCCTAATTAATAAGTCACATTTATTCACACAGTAATCGTCGCCTTGCTGGTAAAACATATTATTAGTTAATGTACTTTCCCCGATATCATTAATTTCCAACTCATGTTCAATGACTTTTTCAACATTTTTCTTTAAAGAATGATATATTTCATTTCTTGAAGTATATGGACAACAGACATAGAGTGTAAAGTCACAGTGATCCTTAGCAGATGATTTTTCCACACGTTCAATTTTCCTTTTTATGTCTTGTGTAAAATAAGACCTATCACCAATTATTTTAATTGAGCAGCCATAAAGTTGATCTTTTTCATCAATGGTATGTTTAACAAATTCATCCAACCGTTGCACCAACAATGCCATTAATGTATCCACCTCTTCTTTGCTTCTATTAAAATTTTCAATTGAAAAGGCGTAAACAGAAAGAGCTTTGACACCAATCCTTTTACAAATATAAACCATTGCGTACAAAGTTAACGAACCAGCATTATGACCAGATGCTATGGGTAGCCTTAGCTTTTTGGCATATCTTCTATTACCATCCATGATAAATGAGACATGCGTGGGAATTTTACCCACTTTTAAAATGTTAATGAAAAAGTTTTGCACATAATACATTATCTTACAAACCAAACCTAATGATAAAACATAATATATGAATTTAGTTTTTAAAATATGCCAGCTAAAAGAAATCTTAACTTGCTCATATCTTTTCGTATACAAAAATTTGTCATCTAACTTTGAACTAGCGGAAGATGGTGCCAAAGATACATTTTTGTGGTTATTTCCCTCTGCTTTCTGTTCTTTTGCCCCAGCAGAAATTGTGGAAGAACTTGGAGCATCAGATGCACGTAGTCTTAAAGAAGAAACGTGATTTTTAAAATGTTGCTGCTTATCGTCTAACACCAATGTTTCTATAAGGACGGAAGAATCAGATACATTTATGGACGAGGAAGATGAAACTGGTCTAGAATTAATATTTTTCTTTGCACTTACCATTATTGTTAAGTTAGATTTTTCTCTGACTATTTTAATGTTTAAAGCAAATATAATTTTATGATTAGTATTTTTTTATTTTGCTATAAATATAAATATAAATATAAATATAAATATATATATATATATATTATCAAGGAACTTGAACAAAACAGTAATTATATTTTGATTTTTTTTTAAGATAGAACAAACAAACATATATATATATATATATATATATATATAAATAGCCGCCGAAGTTGAAATGTTTCCTTTACCTCCCCCTCTTTTTTTTTTTTTTTTTTTTTTTTTTTTTCTCTTTCTTTCTTTCTTTTTTTTTTCCATATTTTACGACAAAACAAAAAGAAGGAAAAGTGATTTAAAGGTACAAGATAACTTTTATTTATAAAATTCATATAACTACAATTTTAGTAACTTTACAAAGGCCTATATTATACAACCAATTATAGAGAAAAGTTATAATACTATGCAATACAAAAAAAAAAAAATAGAAAAATAGAAAACATCTTCATCCTAAGCTTTAAATAAAGTTTCTTCAATACCAAGAACCAATTTCATTGTTTGTTCCATGAAGGTCAAACATAAAATGGTATGTGGAGCGATTCTAAATAATTGGGCACCAAAACCTTTATACAATGCAGTTACACCTTCAATCCTGACAGTTTTAATCAAACAATCAATTGGTCCACTATACAAGTCACCTTTTTGGTTATAGACTCTTGTTAAAATGACATCCCATGGATTCATAACAACACCAACACCCAAACCGGATATAGTACTAGATAATAAATGCAAAGCAGTACCCTCACGTACAATATCGTGTTTTAAAAAGAAACTTTTTGCTGTGTTGTAAATTGGTAATTGAACAGCAGAACCAGCACCCGTTCTTAAAATGGCTGCATCAACACCACGGAACAATCCTAGAAACCCGTCTTTTTTATAAATAGAGGTCAATCCATCTATAAAACTTTTATAATGTGTTTGTTCACCTATTTGGATAGAAGTGGAGTAAGATTGCATTCTTGTTTTTACTAAATATAAAGGAGAGCCAATAACAGCACCCATTATACCACTAAAAGCACCCGAAAAAACATTAATACCTACATTTTGAACTTTATGAGGATCCCTTCCTGGATAAAAAGTTTTATTGACAAAAGTTCTAACTGGCTCATAAAAACCTAATCTGCAACCATTTAGACCAATTTGATAGATATACGCACAACTCAAACCCTTTTGCAAACCTCTAATGCCTTCGTTTTTATAAATCACTCCCAATGCCTGGAATGGATTTTTGTAGATTCTTTGATTGACTGCTGATAATTCACCTTGTAATTGCATTCTAGTTTTCACTAATTCAATTGGGTTGGTGAAAGTAACTGCAATACATGCCGCCAAACCACCAGCAATAAAAGAACCTGCCTTGGAAATTTTTTGTGAAGCGGGTTTTGCGCTGTCTTGTTTGATGTTTTTTGAGAGTTGTGTTGAATTATTGTTTTTATCACTCATTTTTTTTTATTGTTTTGGATTAACCAATGAATCGCTATGTTTTGTTTTATTTTAATTACAACTAAGATATTGTTAGCAGAATGTGTGAATATTCTGTCGAACGGTTATATAAAAATACGTATATATATAAAAGCTTTTTTTTTTTTTTCTTTTCATTTTCTTCTTTTTACAATATATATTTGTTTATATATTGTAAAAAAATTCAATTTTTTTTTTTTTTTTTTTTTCCTAAATAACTTTAAACATTTCTTTTTACAATTGGAAATCATTGTGGAAAAAAAAAACTTTCTTTTTTCCTAATTCGTGAGTTTTTAGTATGTGCAAATAAAGCGCAGTGGGAAACATTTAAGGATTCAAAAAAAAAAAAAAAAAAAAAAAAAAAAAAACGATTCTGAAAATGTGTTGACTCAGATGACAAAATAAACATATTATCGCAATATATAAATAAGTATATATATATATATTATAAAAGTGATGACAAATTGGTTAGTCATTTTCAAGACATCGAGGGTAGAATGATTTTAAAATATACCAACAATAACAATATATAAGGTCAGATTATTGCATTCCACTATTTAAACTTGATAATTCCGTAAAAAATCATGCTTGGAAAATGCCAACTAAATAGAAGAAGCGGTACCGGCCCGCTAGAATTTTAAAAATATTATCATAAATAGATAATAATACTTTTTTCTCTTTTCACTTTACATTACGGCGTTTCTATTTTCTTTTTTTTTTTTTCTTTTTTTTTTCCGGAGAATTGTTTATAAATTATTTAGCAATGAAAAAAAGAAATAATAGGTCACGGATGTTGCGTTCAGATGGTTTTAACGATGATAAATAAACTTTCCCTTCTACTGTTTTCCGCATTGGAGAAATATTCACAAATCCGAAGAAGGCTTCGGTAAAAACTTTGAATTAAGAAGTTTTTTTTTATTTTTTTTTTTTCCCCTATAAATTGTAGTATCTAAAAACACCTAACTTACTAACAAGCTCTTTGTATTGTGGACACCATGTACTCGGTAGTACAGTTCAATGGATTACATAAATAGATCATTTTAAAGACAAGATGTATCAGGGAAAGGAAGAAAGAAATAGAAAAAAAAGAATACATTGTTCACTAGAAATAAGGAGAGAAGCATAAGGTAAAAAAAAAAGTTGCTACAAACATGTTCGAGTATTTATCTGTTAATTTCAAATAATATTTTTGACTCAATGGATAAAAACAAAAACAAAAAATAAATAATAATATACTCTATTTCCATAAACGTTCGGCTCTGGGGTTAGCTACTATCATTGAAATTCAAAGATTTCTGGCTTTTTTTTTTTTTTTTTTCCTTTCTTCCTTTTATTTTTCTTCAATGCTTTTATGTACTGTTAAGAATCCGTGTATTAAATTTAATAAAAAAAAAAAAAAATATATATCGTCTGGAAGAAACACAATTTTCCACGGAAATAATGAATAAAAACGTAGAATATACGAAAGACGATAATATGTGGGTTAGTAATGGAATATAACTACTTCAATGATCGGTGGTAATTACTACTCAAGAACATTTACTAACATATTGTGAACGTCGTCTCGTCTTTTTTTTTTTTTTTTGATTTGGCTTAAATCGACGTTTCGGCTTTAATGCCTAGCTGGTAACAAACACACTATGATGTTTTCCTAATCGGTTCTGTCAACGCAGCTTATGTGATATGAAGTAAGCTGCTTTTCCTTATGGCTGAATTTGTTGAATAGGTGGCGTATATAACTTAAAAAAATTTTTTTTTTTTTTTTTGTTTTTTTCATTTTCAATTGAAAATAATGTCACACGCCTCCTTCTCCTTCCTCTGTACCCGATAATTGCCTACAAAAGCATCTTTATACAATAGTCGTATTTACATCAGCATTATAAATAAATTTTTTAGCTTTAATAGCAATAATAATGTATATAAGAAAATTAGGGAAAATTACGCGTTTCATTTTAAGCCCTTAAAATAAACAGACAAAACGAATAGAAACATTTCTCTCTCTCTTTCAGTCTCTCTCTTTCAGTCTCTCTCTTTCAGTCTCTCCCTTTCTCTCCCTCGCTCTCTCTCCCTCTTTCTCTCTCCCCCCCCCCTCAAAATAAAAATAGAAAAATCTTTTGTTTTTTTTTTCTAATAACAATGTCACTTCTGTTTTCCCACGGAAAGATCCGTAGCTGTTGGCATTCGGTTTACTAAGTTCCCGTTTTTAACTGCAATAAAAAATAAAAAATTAAAAATTCTTTCCCGTATTTTAAAAATTGATTTAATATTTCACTTTAACGTTTCTTTACCGATTAATATTGCATCAATCAATCTTCACTTAAATATATACAACTTACTAATATATGTTATTACATTTCATAAAAAAAAAAAAAAAAAAAAAAAAAAGAAAGAAAAAAGGATAAAACTTTAAATCGTTAGTGAATTTATATTTTTATTGCATTAACACTGATAAGTCAAACTTATCATTTCCCCGTTCCCTCCTCTCCCTCATCTCTTCACAAATACCCATACAAACAACAAATAAGTGAGGTAGTAGATTCAATTATATTAACCTAGGAACCAATTTTTTACCATCTAGTAATTTTGTAACTAAGTTAAATCCAAATTGTTTCAAATTTACTCATTTATAAACTATCCCTATTATTTTATTTGATAATTCAACAACCTTTTGGTACCATAACACCCCCCCCCTCCCAGTTCCTTTTTTTTTTTTTTTTTTTTTTTTGTTTTGTTTTGTAACAATGGCACTATTGAAACTATTTCGCTCTTCAGAAAATTTACGATCTACTGCTAATAAAAAGAATGATGGTGTCAATGAAAAACGGAATAATACCAGTGGTGGTCTTATGAGGCGATCTACTACATTTACTAGAAGCAAATCACTTCCTAGATCTAAAAGTAATATAAATAATAACACTAATAATAATACTAATAACACTAATAAGAATACGGCCAAGAACACCACCAAGAACACCAATGATTTCGGAAAATCACAAAATAAACCAAACAACGCCGTTCATAATCATGATAATACTAAAATCAACGCATCAAATTCGAGAAAATATCAAACAAAACCCAATCAAATAAGTTCTAAATCATCAACACCGACACAGCAAGGGGACTCGACCAAGTCTCCAACAGTAAAAAACAATGCTAGAGTAACTGTGTCCAATGGTGCTACAAACTCTGCACCTAGGCAGGATACTTTAAGTAGGATGAACACCTTTACTACTGCAAAAAATATTCTTCTTACGGATATACCTGACGTTCTGGCCACGCCTGCTCACAGTACCAACGGTAGCAATCCCAAAACCGCTTATTTAAATAATAAAGATAGTATTAGCACCAGGAACACCCCCAGAGGACCAAATGCCACGAGTAGCAATTTAAGTACACCGAATAGCATCAATCCACTGAAAAAAATGCCCACCAACTCATCTTCCGCCTTAACAGACCTTACATTTTCGTCCCCTATGGATACTAGCGGCACCGCTACTGCAACGACCACCGCCACCACCACTACTACAACCAATAATAACAAACAAAATAACGAAAATAACAACGATGGGAATAATGACAATACAATTTCTGATTTGGATACACAAGCGAATGGCAATGCCATACATAGAAGAGAATTTTCCGCAGATATGTGCCCCTTACAATTCAAAATGTCATTAAATAAATTAAATAAACATTGCACTTCCATGAGTATAGATACTTCGAGAGTATTATCACCATCATTAGCTGGTAATGGCGCACGAGTCCAGGATAATGCTGCTAGCCCTTCCATACAGCACACTTCGCCTACAAGTGATAATAGCAAAAATTTACGGTTTGAGCATATTTCTGAGTCTATGCGTCCATCAATGGATTTTGAACGTATTCCTAGTAAATTTGAAAAGACAGCTTCAGGTACGAAATTGCATGTTTCAAATTTAGACCCTACCGATAGATCACATACGAATTCCTCCAGGAACATTAAAAAAATCGACGCAACTGGCAACTCTAATATATATATCAGTAAAAATAATACAAGAAACATTTCTGAAATATATAAGAAACTAGAGGACGAAAAGAAGGCTTTGAATAAAAACTATTATGGCCCCGGTGGTAATAGCCAAAATACAGGGGTTGAAAATTCCGCTGGAAATACATTATTGCTGAACCAGAATGATGATCTGATTTTATCCGATTTTAATAGAGAGGGTATTTTTAATAGTATATTCGAATCGATAGATAGAAATCAGTTTATTCAATATTTAGAAAACCCAAACCATATAAAAGTTTTCAAAAAAAAAAAAATCTATTCACCTTTATCGAGATTTATATTGGCTCAAGAACTAAAACACGATAAGCAACAACAACAACAACAACAATATCAAATACACCAAAGAAAAACATCTTCTGTCGATGATCCAACTAGTTCTATTTCCGAAAATACCATTTGGTGCTTAGAATTTAGCCATGATGGAAAATTTCTCGCTTCTGCTGGAAAAGATAACACGATTAGAGTTTGGAAAGTTATCGCAACACCACTGGAAAGAGTGGAAATGAATAACACTTGTTCCAAAAGAGACTCTTTAATCTCCTCCGGATACTCTTCTGCAAGCCCATCCCGGTCAGCTGGGTATGCAACGGGATCTTCGACAACTAGTTGTAATAATAATAACAGCAACAATAATTTAAATGTCAATGACGTAAATTTGGTGGATGATATCTTTGGCGAATCTACTTATAAAAACAACTTAGAAGATGATAACCACTATGGGCTCTCTCCAGATGAGGAAGAGTCAAACCTATATGCCCCAGTTTTCCATCCTCAACCTCATAGGATATTCACTGGGCATACTCATGATATTTTATCCTTGGATTGGTCCAAAAATAATTTTTTGTTAACTGGCTCAATGGACAAGACCGTTAAGTTATGGCATTGCGATAAAAAGACTTTTTTAAAAAGTTATTTGCATCCTGATTTTGTTACTTCCATTAAATTCCATCCCAAGGATGATAGGTTTTTTGTCAGTGGATGCTTGGATCACTACATAAGAATGTTTTCTATATTGGAAGATGAATGTGTTTATGAATTTGATGTTGGGGATTTAATTACCACCATTGAAATCTCGCCCAATAATGGCAAGTATGTTTACGTTGGCACATTTAATGGATATGTTATGGTTTTTTTAACCAGGGGACTCACGCTACTGTTTTGTTTCCACATTCCAAATTCTAAACATAGTAGTGAGAAAATTGAGATTATCAATGATAAATTAATGGCCGGCGCTAATGCTCGCTCTGCGAACCAGACAGTCTTAGTTATCCAGCCAGGACCCAAAATTACAGGGATTCAATGTTTCCAAGAGGAAAATGATTTAAAACTATTAGTAACTTCCAATGACTCCAGAATTAGAATTTTCAGTTTGTTGCAAAGGAAATTGTTGGAAGTCTTGAAAGGCTTTGAAAACGACTCTTTACAATTAAAAGCCACGGTTAGGTTGGGCACTCCGAATGATTTAAATTCTCCAACTATCGTGGTTGTTCCCAGTGAAAACCATTGGATATATGCTTGGAAATTGAAATCGTCTGAGCTAGCCAAATTGAATAGACTGAAACCAGGACATTCTCATCTCTCTGAACTAGGTGTTTCTGCCACGTCTTCATACACTCTGAAATTACGATCTTCCTTTCAGTTTAAAAGAAATAGCAATGCATTTGTACAAAACACAATGGACCCTGGGCAACAACCACCTCAAAGAAAAAAAAGTTATATTAAGAGGTTTCTCGACAAAATCAACCCAATGGCTCACAATAATAGTAATACTAACAATGGTAACAAGAATAAAAACGTCTATTACACCAAAGACCCTGCTACTGCCAGAAGCAGCATGGATAGGTCAAATCTTAGAGTACAAAATTATGATCCAAATACACCGGTTTTTAAAAATAATGATTATATTGCCTTTCATGCGCATCACCACGCAGTTACTGCTGTGTCAATTGCTCCTAAAGCGGCCCAAAAAGTATTAGCGTTGTCCAATGATTTCATTTATGAATTAACTATGCTATTAAATGATGAGGATGGTGCTTCATCGAAAACTTATAAGAGCAAAGGAAATTCAACGGCAAGCGATGGTAAGACTACAAGTGTTTTACGCGGAGTATTTTCCAGTATTAATGAGGGGATGATTGTGGTTAGTGGTGATTGTAAGGGGAATATAAGGGTGTTTAGAACAGACATATCTGATTTGACCAGAGAAAGATTGTTGTATAAATTGAAAATCTATAATAGCCACCATTCTTTAGCAAGAGCCCCGAGTGTTTACTCGAAAAATAATGCTGTTATCAATAGTGCATCAGGTAATGCTATAAATAACATAGGGAATGTTGGTTTGTCGAGGAACAAGTCATTAAATAACATATGCCATCGTCAAAATTCATTTAGAAACAAGAGAAAAGGTACTAATAGTTCCGCTGAAGATTTACTTGCTAATGTCATACATATAGGTCGTAATGGAAGTTTAAAAAAAGATGCGGAACATTATTACCTGACAGGGCCTGTAGGAGCCACTGGATCTTCTAAAATAAATAGAAGCAACACTGTTAAAAGTCTACAATCATTGGCTTCATTTAATAACACCATTTCTGATAACCATACGACTAGCTTTGACACCGGTTTTCATGGTAACTCTACTATTAACAATGGTAGTGCCAACAATACTTTATTTTCAACTTTTCTTGGCAACCAAAAAACCATTTCTCAACAGGACTCGGATTATGCTACTGGTCATATCAGTAACATTTCGAACGCACTACCATCTTTGTCGACATCACCGTCGCCGTTATCTGGATCCAAAGCCCAGCATGCTAATGGCACCATTGTGTATTCTGAGCAACCGCAGCATCAGTATGGTAGTACCTCAACTTTGCTAAGAAGCTCTAACGGACACCTGTACGATAATGTTTCAAATATAGGTAGTGGTATTAGCGCAAACACTGCAGTGACAACTATCAGTACTAGTGGTACCGCTGGTGTAAATAACATACTGGATCCGCATCTGAAGTGCAATGTTTGCGGTGGCACAAACTTTAAAGTATTCAAACCCAATTTTAGATCAGAGTCCGCACCTGTGGGATTCTATTGTTCGGACTGTGGCAATCAAATGAATAGATTTAGATAGCCTTTTCATTCATTAACTGAGTTTAGCATTTGTTTTATTGTTACTTCATAATTCCATTTTTTTTTTCAATTTACTTATATATATTACTATTATACACGTGTATATTTCCACTTAGTTTTATATAATTTTTAACTTTCGATGTATATATATATATATATTTAGCATAGACCTGAAAATGGCACTTTAAATGATTATTAATTATTTTTGTGATGTATAATCCATGTGTCATATTTCACTATTATTTTTTATTTTATTTTTTGAGCGCAGGTTTTTCGTGAAAAGTGACACTTACAACTTTTTTCTAAAAGCATTTTTTAAAAAAAAAAAAAAAAAAAAAAATACTCGAAAAATTTTTTTCTCTCTGAAAGATGAATACGACCGGCGCACTTTACGAAAGTAATCAATTTTTTATTTCCATTTTTATTTATTTTTAGATCTTTGTACTTTTAGTTTGCTTTATTCAACATTACATAATTTGCAAAAACAAAACTAAAAAAAAAAAAAAAAAAAATAATATACAGGAAATATCAAAATCATATATACAAAGTTTGAAACTGAAAACAGAAAAAATGCAACCCCCTCCAACAAATTATCCGGTTAAACCAGTTGATACTTATATCAAAAGTACCTCTAATTTACTGGAAGCAAATCCATCACAAACTTTATTAACAATCAAATATAATATAGTAAACCATCATAAGAAAAGCAAAGAAAATAAAGGCGAAACAAGTGATAAGAATACTGTCAATATTAAATTTAATACATCAGTGACATTTCAAACTAAGAATCCAGAGCTAGGTTTATTTCATGATTATACTACAAACAAGGTCAAAGAGGTTTCAAGGGTGTTAAGTGCATTGGGTCCTAAGGGGGTCACTATGAATGTTAACAATAATAAAGTTTTAAAAAAGAAAGATTTTCTCTATAGCAACTTGAAAGGTAAGAATAAAAAAAAGCAAAAAAAATCTTCCACTTCATTAATAAGTAATAATAGAAAGACAACCAAACCTATCCGATATACTACAGCTCATAAGGAATTGGTAAATATTATTGGTGGTGCCACTTTATTAACTAACACTGAAATAAAAGAACATGTGATTGAGTCAACAAAGAAACAAAATAACAAAGGTCCCAAAAGCGCCGTTGTTCCAGACACTACCATCACTACTGGTCCCTCTTCTAAAAGCAGTAACAGCAATAAGAAAAAAAAGAATAGGAAAAGCGGTAAGAACAAGAGACGCTAATTTTATTTAAATAAGCATATATATATATATGCATATGTTATTATAGCTTTATAATGTATCTGTACAATAACGCGGATTATTATTGAATTTTATAGTTAAATTAAGTTCACCAAAAATTTGAATAACTGAATCAGTTATGTCTGAAAATGAGAAGTTTTTTTTTTTTTTTTTTTTTTTTTTTTAATTATTACCATCGTTATTAATTTTATAAAAAAGAAACCTAACTATGAACAAGGTACTAAAACCTTCCCTAAATAGAAAAAGAAAACATAAAGCTGTAAATAATAATAATAATAATCATCATTAATGTTTAAAGTAAAATTTTGATGAGCAATTGTAAATATCAGTTCCTTCTTCTTTTGGTTTTCTTTTTCTTCTTCTTCTTTTTATTATTGTTCTTATTTTTAATATTATTTTTATTATTAATAATATTATTATTACTTTTATTACTCTTGCTACTATTACTATTACTATTATCATTAGAATTATCATTATCAGTATTAATATTATTATTATTATCATCATTAGCATTATTATTATTATTATTATTATTATTATTATTATTATTATTATTATTATTATTATTATCATCATTATCAGTATTATTATTATCATCATTATCAGTATTATTATTATCATCATTATCAGTATTATTATTATTATTACCATTACCAGTACTATCATTATCAGTATTATTAGCATTACTATCATTGTCATTATCAGCATCATGGTCAGCAGAAGGAGATGTAGAGTGTTCTAATTCTTCGGGAATGGTTGCCACTTCAGGACTATTAGAGGCACTTTTGGTACTATAACACGAGCCACTTTCTACCCGAATAAGCTGGTTGGAGGTGGTATCTGCTTTTGGTTCCGAGTTTACCAAGGCCAATTTGTGATTTTTTTCCTTTAAATTGCTTATTTGTGAAAATTTACCCACATTCTGACTAGACCGTACTTGAAGATCCCCAAAAAATCCCAACTCCTCATATGGATAATCTGGAGGTAGGTCATCCCCTTTTTGTAACAAAGTGCCTTTCTTTGTGGTTTCAGTGTTATAACTTGGAGGAACGCCGATACTACCAAATGGTAAACCAAATGCATACTTTTTTACATTTGCTTCAATAAAAACATACCCTATTTGCCCTAAATTAACTTGAAATTCAATTTCATCACTAGCAATGTCCTCCTGGAATGGATCATGCATTTTTTGCAACATTGGTGGGATTTCCTCATCACTGGTATCTGAATTTTTCAAACTAATATTATCAGGGTCCTCCAACAACCCTTCCCTTGTATACGTCCTTGTATAAGCCGCATTCATACATCCAATACTGACAAACATATCAACCTTTAAGTTATGGGTCAAATCCATTAGTTTTTTTCCATTATGTGTAATGAAAACAGTCCCAGATCTGTACCTATAACCGAATCCAACAACGTCACCCTCTTGCAATTTGGGCAATAACGTGTCCGCATAAAATGGATTGTTTATTCTCAATTTACCAGTACTTTCGTACGCAATAGAATATTTATTAAAACCTGGTAGCCTAAAGTAAGGATAAGGTGGGGTTACCAAACCGACACTAAACATTGAATTTTTTTTAGGAAACTTGAAAATCTTAATTTCAAAATAAACAGCATCTCTATGATTAAAAGGTAAAGGATAATTCATTATAGTAGATGAGCTTTTATTATTTTTGGTGAAAATTAAGTCTAATTTGTCCTGAACAATAAAACTGGGTAAAATGTTCCCATTTTTATCGACATCACTGCAATTTAAACATGGTAAAAAATAAAAGGCTTGAATACCCCTTTCTTCTATATTTGTCTTGCTAAAATCATCATTATAAGTATTAAAATGTTTGACTATAGGCGGGTTTAGTTCTTGAAATTCTTTACCTCTCAAATATGAATCAGATTCAAATGGAGAAAATTTACCCCCCTCAATAAATTCTATTTCCCTATCCTTTAGCGTTTCATCATCATCGAATTTCCCAGGAACTATAAAATTTTTATCTAAAGTAATCATGCGACGTCCTCTCAAATAATTTAATATGCTCAAGCCTCTATTATGGGTGTTTGTATTGCCGCCCACACCAGTACTATCATTATTATTATTATTGTTATTATTAACATCAACCAAAGCATTCAACAAACCCATTTCTTCATCATATTCCTGCTCATCATTGCCAAAGAATGCAACATAAACAACTATAAACAATAAAACAAACATTATAAAGCCCAAGCTAACTGATAATCCAATCAAAAAACTTATACTTAAGTCTTCATCATTCAGATTAGACGGAGGCCCAATATCATAGTAGTCTTGTGTTATAAGGTCATTATTAGCTACTTTACTTTGAGATTCAAAGTAATGATTCGACATTTGATTAGCGTTATTATTTTGAGTAGTATCATAAACTTTGGAAAGATCCCAGTGTTCTTCTAGTGTCATGATTTATTGTTTTCTATTTTTTTCTCTTTTTCTAACAAGTTTTGGAAATAAAAGTATTGAAATGGTAAAGATTGAAAAGATGAAAAAGGAGAGAAAAAGAGAGAGAAAAAGAGAGAGAAAAAGAGAGAGAGAAAGCAAATAGAAAAAGAGAGAGAGAAAGCAAATAGAAAAAGAGGGAAAAAGCAAATAGAAAAAGAGGGAAAAAAGCAAATAGAAAAAAAAATTAAACAAGGGGGGGCGAAAGGCGAGATCATTTGTATTACAAGAAAGTAAAAAAAAAGGTAAAAAAAAAAAAAAAACGTTTCTTAATGTCATGCCATAGTAAAAATAATAATGGTAATAACAATAATTAATCTAATTAAAAGCTAAACTACAAAAAATCTATTACATGAATACAAAAAAGAAAGAAAACAACCCACTAAAGTCATTGAAATATAAATGTTCATATATCATGTGTGTTATTTTGATATTAAACTATAATAACTATAGATAATGCTTAAATAAGTAAACCATATACAATATCCTACTTCTCTTTTCTTTTCTTTTCTTAGTCATCATCCTCACTTTCTTCATTTTCATAATCCTCACATACTTGGCTCCATTCTATATAATAATCCTCTATCTGTTTTTTAAATGTCTTCAAAAACAAAGGATCAAATGGGAAGTAGCTTTGTAAATCAATTAATTGCTGTCTTGCAGCTAATGAAAAGGTATAATTACTACCAGCATTATTTTTACCATTATTACCACTTACACCATCAGTAACACCAACCATATCCCCAACAATCCCCCTTAGCCTATCAGTATTATTCTTTTCAATAAGGGTATAACAATAAACAATGTTTTCCCTTTGTGTGATTTTAGCTAACATCAGCATTACATTTTCATTACAAAATTTTAACGGGTTGAATTTCGAAATTATTATTCTTTGGAAGAATTTATCTATATCTATCTCCCATTTTTCATCTTGGACATTTTTAAACATTTTATGTCTAAAGCAAAAAATATATGATAATGCTTGGAATGCAGCGTAGAAATGTTTAAATCGTTCCATGCCATAGTTACTTTTTGTATTACTATTACTATTACTATTACTATTACTATTATTATTATTATTATTATTATCATTGCCCCTATAGTTATTAGTACCGGTTGTTATACCATTGGTACCACTCTTGTCAAACTCAATTTCAGCTTCTCTTTCTAATAAATACCTATTCAACCAAGACGTTAAATAAGAAGAGATAAATAGAACTTGTTGTTTAGTCAAATTTTTAGCTCTAGCAATAAAGGATCCTACATATTGTAGCGCTTTAATTTTATTTTCTATTGTTTCGGAATTAGAAAATGATATATCCATTAATGTAACTAAAAAGGAGTCCATTAACTCTGGCTGTTGTTGAGAGGCAAAAAAGATTAAGTATTGTACAGATCTAGTAAAATATGTCGGTAAAATATGCGATTTAAATAGTGAAGTTAAGGTGTTGAAAACATTGATACCATCTCCATTTTCAAGATTTTCTTCATTTAAGTATGCCGATAATTTTGTTGTTATCAATGATAACAAGGAGTCCAATTTTGCAGATAAGAGTTTAATACTTTGTGTAACTTCAACTTGATATTGTTCTTCGCCTTCAAAAAAGTCTTCCTCTTCTTCAACATCACTAGCTTCATATCCATCTAAACTAATATCAGTGATTTTATCAATATCTTGATCACCAGCGTTACCAGTACCATCATCATCATCGTCATCATCATCATCATCATCATCATCGTCGTCGTCGTCATCATCATCATCATCATCATCGTCATCATCAGCATTATTATTATTTACCCCCTCTAATTCCTCATTTAATTCCTCTTCTAATTCGTTTTCTACATCCTCATCTAGCTCATCCAACTCATTTTGTAATTCGACATCAATAGAAATTAATTTTTCTATAAGCAAGGACCAAATTTGAAATCTTAACTCAGGACAATATTCACTTAATTTTAAAGCGTTATTAGTGTAATTAAACAATTTCTTGGTAGAATCGTTTTTATTAGGAAAATATTTGGCGACAGCAGAGTCAATAAACTGAGTTGAAGAGGGAATAGCTCTAATAAAATATTTTAATAGTTCATGATGATATTTCGCCTCATTTAATGAAGAAATGTTAGATAGATTATATATCAGCATGGAAGAAACATCATACCACCATTTTGGCAAGCTTGAACATAAAATTTTCAAAAAAGTGATATAACTGTGAATACAAGCTATGCTATTTAATTTCCACCAGTTGTCCAATTTTATAATATTTTCTATTAACAGATTGCAATTTTTATGTTGTTCAAGTTTAATGATGTTATTTGATAGGATATTTAATAACGTTTGAAAGTTTTGTTCGGTTATTCTATTAGTAGTGTCATTTATACTTGTAGAATTATTAGCAGTGTTTATACCCAACGAAAGTTGATCTGCTAATGCATCTAGCTGTGTAGAATCATTTTTTGTTTCCAAATCAGTCAAAGCTTTTATAACAAAAGTACCGTATAAGGAAGAAAAGTCGGTATTATTGCCATTATTATTACTATTGTTGTTGTTGTTGGTAGTTCCATTTCTATGAATATCAGTATTTTTTTTTTCAGTGTTAGATTTATTATAACCGTCTTCTAAAATAAAACCTAATGTTTTTGCTCTCTTAGTGGTGTTGTTAGTGTTGGTATGATCAGGATGATCAGGATTGGGCCTTTTGGTTGTTTTAATCATTAATAGAAGGATAATTTATATTTCGTTTGTTGGTATTGCCGAATATGTCGTTATTTTTTCTTATAGAAGGGAAATAGAAAAGATTCAAGACAGAATTATCAGTAAAAAAGAAGAGAAGAAATAAAATGAAAGGAAAAAGACAAGAGTGGGAATAGGAATAAAGACAGATAAGAAAGTTATTATAAAAGTATAAGAAATAAATCTAAAACGAGAAGAGGTGACACCCCTCGCTCTTTTTATTTATCTAATTATATTTTTTTTAATTGTCTTTTCTTTTTTTTTTTTTTCTCGTTAAAAATTAAAAAAAGAAAATATTGAAAATACTACGTATGTTTTTATTACTGGATGTGGTAACTTTAAATGCTCACTACGTAAACTTGCCTGATTTAAAAGAAAAGAAAAGAAAAGAAAATAAAATAAAAGTCAACAAAAAAACAAAAAAACAAACAAAAAAAAAAAAAAAAAAAAAGAAACGATCCACAATTACTTCAATTGCTATGTACTCAAACTTGGCACTTTAAAACAAATTATAACGCTATATACTATCTGAAAGAAAAAAACCATAATTATTCTTTCTAATTTGATTTGTTCATCTTAAAAAGAAGGTACATGAAAACCAAAAAGAAATACATAAAACAAGATAACAATCCACCTATACCAAGCAATCATATTAAAGCAATGTTCATAAGTATGCGATCCTAAATACGCATACACATGTATTGTTCAATTAATGAAAAAAGAGCAAAAAAGAGAGAGAGTTAGAGCTCAAAGAATTTTGTACGTACTATAATAGTGTATGTATATAATATATGTATATATTAGATGCAACATTTTCATTTCCCTGCATAGGTCCATCCACCAAATTCCTCTTGTATACTCTGCGTTAGTTCTATACTATTTTCAACCAGACTATCAACGGGCTTCTGCATAGTAAATTCAGAATCAAAATTTAACAGACCCGTACTATTATCATCAGTGCCACAGTTTGGAACAAATGGTGGTATATATTTTCGTTTAATTAACAAGTCCCAATCTATATTCTTGAAAAAAGCATGTGATTTAATATCTTGTGCTCCATTCTTGCATCCTAACCGCTCCAGTGGGTTTCTATTCAATAATTTAATGATCAAATCTTTAGCATCTTCATTAATTTTTATATTGCGTGTACTGATTGGATCTTCAAATTTTAACGGATCATTCAATATTCTTTTATACATTATAGAAACGTTTTCATCGTGATACGGTGATTGCCCAATTAACATTTCATATAAAACCACACCCAAGGTCCACCAATCAACTATCTTGGTATAACTTTCCCTTAAAATCAACTCAGGTGCCAAATATTCGCTAGTACCACAAAAAGTATTAGTTTTTGAATCATCCTTCATATTTAGCTTACATAAACCAAAATCACATAGTGCAATGTGACCTTGATGATCCAATAACACGTTTTCTGGCTTTAAATCTCTATAGATAACATCCATCTTATGCAAACCTTCAATGGCACACAACAATTCAGCAATATAGAATCTCGATCTAGCAGTACTGAATCTACCACACTTGCTCAAATGGTAAAATAATTCACCACCAGGTATAAATGGCAATACCAAATACAATTTGTCTTTGGATTGAAATGAAAATTTCAATGATACAATAAATGGATTGTTTATCATAGCCAATATAGTTCTCTCCGCTAGGATATGCTGTATTTCTGATTTATTATTTATAAACTTAGTTTTCCTAATTGCCTTCAACGCATATATCTTGTTAGTATCCTTTTTGCGAACTTGCATAACTTTCCCAAAAGAACCTTTGCCTATGACTTTTAATAAGTCAAAATCGTCGATGCACAGCCTTCCTGTTTTTTGAGGGGTAAAATCCATGGAAATGTTGATCTTTCCGTATTGAAATTTTAGCCATTTATGGTTATACAACCGAACAGTGTTTTTTACGTATTCAAAGTTTAGGTTCAGGGGTATTTCAAAAGAGTCTAAAAGTGTTATGCCATTATAATTCTTTTCCCTTGAAATTAAATCTCTACAATACACATCGATTTTAATTGTATCTATCTGTTTGTTAATATCAAATGAACTTAATTTATTAAATAACGGCTTATACAAAACTCCAGAGACTGGAGTAATGGTAGCAATGGTGCCGTCACATTCAATGGTTAAAAATATCAAATTTGTATTCAGTAGGGCACACGGTAAGTATTTAGTTAAGTTGGAGCCAGTAATATTTATGTTTTCAGTTTCAATTTCATTAGTTTCCAAGAAATGCTTTTGTTTAAACTTTTTTAGTAATTCAGTCTGGTTGTTGATTGATAAAAATTGTGCTATTGTATCTGTATCATACTTTATTTCCTGTGGCAACTTGATATTATTCCCCGAATATATTTTAAGATTGAGTATTCCAGCCACAGAAGTATTAGTATTTTGGTTTTTTATAGTATCATCACTAGTGGTAGTATCTGTATTATTTCTTGGAAATCTATTGTCTGATTTTAATGGTGGTCTCTTCTTTTCATGTTTGTTGACTTCTAGTGGTTCATCACTAGGTTTGGAAATAACCAATGCTATATTATCATTATTCTTATTATTTTTGGTATTGATGCTATTGTAGCTTTGAAATGGTGAAATATCTTTTAAGGTCTTGATTAAATTAGAACTACCAATGCTACTATTAGTACTACCAATTCTAACATCAGTATTATTAGGAAGTAGAAGTGTATTGTTTGTGCATTGAATAATTGTATTTGTACTACTAAACACACTATTAGTTCCTAGAGTGCCCAAGTCAGTACCACTCTCAGTGTCAGATCTTTCACGAATTGTGGTGTTTGATGAATCTGACTGGACACTATTTATACTATTGGTACTTAACCTCTTTTTAAGTTTCAACACGGAAAGCATGTATGCCTGATGTATAGTTGTTTCTATTTTATTTTTTTATTTTTTTAATTTTTAATTTTTAATTTTTTATTTTTTATTTTCTATTTTCTATTTTCTATTTTTTTTTTCTTTTAAGTTTTACTGTTTTGTTATTTTTTAATATTTCTCTCCTTTTGTTATAATATATATATACACATATATATATATATATATATACATATGTATGTTCGTGTTTATTACAAACTATGATCTATTACTCCTATTACGTACATAAGTACTTGTATTTCCTGTTTTTCCAGAGTAAAAAAAATATATATATATGTATAAATGGTCAAAAAGGTCAATTTTTTTTTACAACTCCTTTTTTTTTTATTATTATTTTATTTTATTTTCATTTATATAGATATATATATATATAATATATAAATACATACATTTAAAGAAAAGAAGAAAAAATTAAAAAAAAAAGGCAAGAACAAAAGGATAAACTCACATTGTAAAAAAAGGCATAAAATTTCAACCCTGAGTAAAAAAGCCTGCACCGTGTTTGAGTTTTCTCAAGACACGGGGCCAACATGCGTCATAGCCTAGAAAATCAAGCAATTTGACCCCCCTTGGCGAGTTGCAATATTTGTCCCATTATTGCCCAAACCATCAACACAAGTTCGTGGAATAAACAGACCTCATACAATATTATACTTAAATCCTAATAGAAAATTATCAAGGGGGGGTTTTTCTTCTTCTTCTTCATCTTTTATATATATATATATATATTAGAAACTATAACCTCAAGCTGAAGCACGGAATAAATAGAAAAAATTAAAAAGGAAAAAATCAGAACATTAAATTGAAATTCAAAAAAAAAAAAAAAAAAGGAAAAAAAAGGAAAAAAAAGGAAAAATAATCATGTACGGACAGTTGGCTCATCGGTACCAATGTATTCTTTAAACCTCAAAAATTTAACAACTGCAGAAATATCCTTCTGCAAGAAATCCTGTGCACTATGGTACAAATCTTTCTCCTCATTCGTATATTTCTCAACATACAATCTAATAGTGGCACCTGAGGAACCAGTCCCAGACAATCTAAGCACTATTCTCAAACCATCAGCAAACTTCAAATATAACCCTTGATGAGAAGAGACAGACCCATCAAGATCAGTGTAACTGAAATCACCCCTTTCAACAACAGTTCTAGCCCCATCAAACTGTTCCTCACTGTTAACAAAGTTTTTTAAGTGTGAAACAACTTTATTAGCATTTTCACTTGAAACATTTTCGTAATCGTACCTAGTAAAATAATTTCTACCATACTCCTTCCAAAAGTTATGTTGAATAACCTTCAATGAAACGTCATTGGAAGTTGGATTCTCCTTATCATAAATGGCTAGAATATTCAACCATGCCACAATAGCCCAAAGACCATCTTTTTCCCTAACATGGTTGGACCCAGTACCAAAACTTTCTTCACCACAAATACTTAATTTTTTGGCATCAAATAGAGCACAGAAAAACTTCCAACCCGTAGGGACTTCGTAGCAGTTCAGCCCCAACTTAGCAGCAACTTTATCAATAGCACCACTGGTTGGGAAAGAACGTGCCAAACCGTAAATTCCATTCTTGGCAAAATAAGGAATCCTGCTTGCGTAGGAAGCAATGATAGCAACCGAATCACCTGGCGAAATGAAGGTAGGTCCATACCCGTAAATCATATTTCTGTCACCATCCCCATCACTAGCGGCACCAAATGGAATATGCTTACTATCGACTGCCTCAACCAAAGTTCTGGCATACGTCAAGTTTGGATCCGGATGTAACCCGCCAAAATCAGGTTTTGGAACATAGTTTTGAATAGACTTTTTAGGGTCTAATCCAAACTCTTTAACAAATAGAGCTTCTCCGTATGGACCAGTGACACCATTCAAAGAATCAAACAAAAGAAATTGACCGCTACCGCTGCTTTCTTGTTTTTTCTGCAAAAACTTTTCAATTAATGGGAAATCAAAAATTCCTCTTAGCAATTCCACATAATCTTTAGTGGAATCAATAATATCAACCTCAACAGGACCAAATTTAGCACCAGTCACAATAGTGGATAGATCCAAAGGAGGCAAATCCTTAATAATTTTGTAATGGGACAAATGCAACGAATCTTCATACATTTTATTAGTAACAGATTCAGGGGCTGGTCCACCATTGCATAAATTGTACTTGATACCAAAATCTTTTTTGGGACCACCAGGGTTATGGGAAGCGGTTAAAATGATACCCCCGGTACATTTATATTTCCTAATGATATTAGAAGTAGCTGGCGTACTCAAAATACCATGCTGACCAATGATAAACTTCTTGACACCATTGGCTGCACCAATCTGTAAAATCTTGTTCATAACAACATCATTGTAGTAACGGCCATCACCACCAATTACCAAAACAGCGTCTTTAGGGGTTTCTGGGATTGAATCCATTATACTTTGTATAAAGTTTTCAACATAATTAGGCTCACTAGAAAAGACTGTTGTTTTTTTTCTTAAACCGGAAGTACCAGGTTTTTGGTCGTTATAAGGTTTAGTTGGTACGGTAATAATTTCAAAAGCCATTGTTATATGTTTGGTTTCTGTTGTTTTTATTTTATTTTATTTTATTTTTTCTATTTTATTTTATTTTATTTTATTTTATTATAAGTTTAGTTTGATTTCATTACTTGTTTCTCTTATATATATGTCTATATAACAGCGCTTAGTAAATCTTTTAAATAAATGGATAATAGATAAAGGAGGTTAATACAGTATATTAATTACTTAGTTCATCAAAAAGAGAAAAAAAAAAAAAAACAATAAACAATAAACAAAAAAAAAAGGGGAGAATAAAAGAAATGCTCCAAATTTCTTTAAAGTTGATTGGCTGCAATAGAAAGTATTGAGTTTTTGTTATTATCTTTCCAGATTCTATTATAGAAAAAAAAAAGAAAAAAAAAAAAAAAGGTGATTAAAAATAGGATTAATTGTTAAGTTTTTCATTTATAATTAAGAAAATAATAAGTAAAAGGGGGTTAAATAGCAGAGGGAAACTGATGATGGCAATCTGCGAGGAACGATTGTGATTATAATATGCAGTGATATTTTAATAATATTTTAATAATATCTCAATAATATCTCAATAATATCACCCCCCACCTTGCACACTACCAAATTATATAACACTAAACTAACTTTTATGTGGGGTCTTCCCTTTCCGCTGGGCAGATTCACCTGCTTTTTTTTTTGTTAGCTAAAAGTAAACATCTGTACATTATAATTATACAATCATAAATAATCCAGACAAAACACGCGTTCATTTATTTCTTTCATCTTCTTGTACTTTTTCCTGTATTATCACCTTCTTAATATTTAATTTTTTTCTAAATGCATCAATATCATAGTTTGCGGAAGAAGCATCTTTATTCACATCGTAGCAACTCCCAGTATGTGATGCCCTCACTGTCTCTAAATTTACACTGCCAGCACATAGCCGATTAATATATTCGTAGTTTATCAATTTCTTAACCTTTGACGGTGTTACTGATAGTGGCATTACATGATCGCTAGTCTGTACATTGTTATCAGTGGGAAAATAATTTTTATTAAAATTAATGTTAATCTTGTTTGATTTATTTAATACATACTTCATCATATAGTCATCAAGTTGTCCTGAATTAACCCCATCAATAGTATCAGAAGTAACAGCATCAGTAATTTTAGGCAACTCTGTCTTTCTTAAGTCTTCTGTATATGGCAGTCTGCACATTAAAAATATCCTACGTCCATTGTTATAATTATCCTCATTTACACCGTCATATTTGACTATATGAGGAATTAATGCACATATTTGAACTTCACTAGCTTTTCTTTGTAAATATCGAGCCATCAAACAACTATCAAATGCTATTAACGTGTCTATCAAGCTTTCGAATGCCATTAAATTGGCTAAGTTGTCAGACTGCGAACAATAGTTTTGGCTAACTAAATAGTTCATCTCTCCCATCAGGTATTCTCTTGGCAATAAGGATAATGAAAGCATGCCTATAACCAAGATGTTAGGTTCCAGATATAAATCTTTATCATTTATACAACTTTGGTCGTTCAAGTTTAATTGTCCAAGTTGCTCTGTTAAGGAATCAGGCAATACCACATATTGTGCACCGTATCTATACGCTTTAGTAATTTCATCCTTTGAAACAGAGACAAACGTTTTGTTGCTGCTAAGTGTATTATGAAGTTGATCGCTCCGCTCTCTATCGTCATCAAATATCTCCATTCTATAATCTACTACAGATTTCACAGGTTTATATCCATTAGCAGTAGACAAAACTGTTTTTCTATTGACAGCACCGACTTTTTTGGTGGCCAAATAACATTCTACTTTGATTTTAATTCCAGTTGTACCATTGATACCATTGCGTTCACCAATACCATTTTCTTCGCCGGATGGCAAAACACCTAGTATTAAATCGCCTTTAAAGATAGCTATAGCTCTTGGTAGATAATAACTTTTATCTTCGTATTCTGTCAAAAGTGTGTTGATATCTAGTATTTCATGGGACTTAATTAGGCATAAAAAAGCATTCCAATTATAAACATAGCTGGTGTTATCACTATTTCCTGATTTAAAGACATTCCCAGTATATATAACTTCAAATTTACAATGGTCTTTATTAAATTCGTTACTTAATTTCGAACTATCTTCCTCATCCAAATCAATTCTATTTAAATCATCGGTTAACACTATAATCTTGTGAATTATGTCAGTTGTAGACTTAAGATTATGAAACTCAGGGTTATTAAACAACAGATTATTAATATTGGTTTTAGTGATGATTAAACCTTGCGATATAGTCAGCTCGCACTTGTCAATTCCACATTTACTATTTTCTTTCTTAATTTTTTCAATTTCTTGCAACTTGGAAAAAATACCAGTTAAGATCTTTTCAATAGTTAAATAGTTATCATCCAATTCTATCATATCGTAAAAATCAATAAAATTTTCAATTCCATAAGAATTCATAGTATAAGGAAGGTTTGGTGTATTAACAAATTTACACGACAAATATTTACCATTTTTATATCTTGTAAAACCGCTTGCATTTCTTTTTCTTTTGTTAATAATAGTATTTTTTTTGCCTAACATATTCTGATTATAATATAACGAATAGTATAAATATTTTTTAATTTTCCAAAAAATATCACCATTGTTGTTGGGAGGTTTAACAGTTTTGCCCTTATCTGTGACTTCTGCAACATCAATTATTATATTAATAGTTTCAATTGGCATGATACTTGCTATTTTTATTTGCACCTTTGAGTCTTTTATCTTTTCTTTCATATATTTTTTTTTAAAATTCTGTATACATATATCCATTCTGCAGCGAGCAGCTAGGTGTCATATCACTGGGCATTATATATTTTTAGTCTCTAGGAAAAAAAAAAAAAAAAAAAAAAAAAAAAAAAAAAAAAAAAAAACATAGAAAAAATAATTTTTTATCATTATTGTTATTACATAATTAGTATTATCTGCTTTATACTCAACAATAAACTAGTTCATATCATCCATAATAGTATTACCTTTTTGTATTAATTTTGTTTATTTATAAAAGTTGAAAAAAAAAAAAAATACTAATCAAATGGATTGATTGTCAATAATAATAATCATTATTATACAATTTTTACTTATATATAAATATGTTCACCTCTTTCTTTGCTTCTTCCATTTAAAGGTTACTTTGCCATTATCACCTACTATTCTCTTTTTAGATCCTTTCTTCATTACTTCCCGTTGTAAAGCCATTCTTTCTTCCACTTGCTTCAATTTATTCTCTCTTTCAATGTATTGTTTAACTATTTTAAATTTCTTTAATTTTCTTTTTTCCAAAGATTCCTTGGGCATTATCAAACCATTATCTTTATTATCATAATAATTTTCCAATTGGTCCACAGTTAATCTATTTTCACTTCTTTTCAACATTTCCTTAGGTGTGTTAAAATACTCCTCTGGTTTAAAATTGTATAATTCTTCATCGTTATCTACAAAAATTTTATGTTCACCCTTGCTTTTAAACATTAATGTTTTCTTATTCTTTTCTAATTTTTTTAAACTTTCCATTCTCATAGTTCTAATGTAATTGGTATCTTGTGTTTTTAATAACTTGACTTGATCCATACTCAATGTAGAGTCTTCATTATTATCACTACCATGTCTATTCGTTATTAAAAGACCTGTCCTCGAATCAATCTTTTTGGAGTTCATGCCATAGTAAAATTCATCTGGGTTACGTTCATTGACTTTACTTCTCAATACCTTCAACGTATTTTGTTTTTCATGATAGTTTTTAGCCCTTTTCACATAATCTTTATGTTTTTCTAAAAACCCATATTTTGAACGTTCGTGAAGTTGAGAACGTTCCCGATGCTGTTTTTTTTGGATATTATGTACTAACTTGGCCATATTGTGATAGAAATTGTGAAGTTTGTTATTTATTATTTTTTTTTTTTTTTTCTTTTTTTGAAAGGTTTAATTGTTATACCAAAAGTTGTCAATTATATTACATGGTACATCAACATGGCTTCCAATTAAGATCAAAAAATTTCAAAGCGACACCAAAAAAAAAAAAAAAAAAAAATAATAAATAATAAATAATAAATAAAAATAAAAAAAGAAACGTTACCAAATATAAATATAAAAATATAATTATTTAACCGAAACTACATAATATTGGTAGTTCGGACAATTGGGAAGTATATATGTGTTTATCCAAATAATAATAATAATATACATAGTTAAATTTGACTTCTACCTAAAACTCTTGATAAAAAGCTTTCAATCATTGTTCAATATTTTTAAACAATCACCTCGCATAAGACTTCCTTTACATCCTTCCTCCCTCTCTTAGAAAACAACAACAATAATAACCACACACACACATATATATATATATATTAATGAACTATATCTCAAGTGATGTGCCGGATTTTTTGCATTGTATTGTGTTTTCCATTTTATGCAATAAGAATTTTTTAGTATATAATATTCCTAAAGCGAGACTAAGTCCAGAGAAACAATCAAGAGACGAATCAGGTAATAACCAGGATGAGAAGAACATCAGCTCAACAGAGTTAGACAGAAGTAACGATTATGCGCTAAGTTATATTTTAAATTATTTAGAAAATTTACCCCTTAGAAATGATTCCCTGGCCGATAGTAATGGTACTACCAGCCCAAATTATTATATAGTACACGATTTCGATTCTTTACCCCCTTTAAGTGCTTTAAACTGGAAATCGGAAGAAACTAATAATAATAGCAACAACATATTGGTCGATTCAATTGATAACACTATTGGAAACCCTTACAAAATTGGTGAGAAAACATCTTTTGAAGATACAAAGATAGACTACAAGTTCATAGTAATATCACATTTGCAAAAATTTACAAACATACAAATGAACCGTTTAGCTCATTACCTACAGAAATTAAAGAGAATAAACGAATTACCCGAATCTCAAACTAAATATATTACAATTGGGATTGTTAATTATGAAAACGAATCCATAAAATTTAAAGTGATATCCACCCCTTTTTTACACAAACAATTTTGGCTATATTGCTTGTTATTAGAAGAAGGCTCCTTTAAAATCACACACAGTCATTTCCCCCCACCTGTATTATTCAAAAAATATCAAAATGCACTTCTATCATCCTTTAATAACAATGACAAACATATAGTTAGATTCAACCCTAACTTGAGACAGTATATTTTGGACATCATAATACATTTACGGATGCATCGGTTTAATGTCCAAGGTAAAGGAGGCGGTTGCTCCACAAAATTTGTGTCAGACGTGATATTGTTGAGCCAATGCCTAGCACTATTTCTCGGAAACACCTACAATTCTCGAAATTACAATGAAACTTTTGATTTATTAGTTACACCAGATATTATTAAAATTGCATGTTTATGGTACCTACCGTTCCATTTGAAAACTTCTTTAGCAGCAACTGCATTTTCCCAAAACGATAAGATTGCAAGCATATTTATGACACGGGCTAATATTAGTAGCAGTACAGATAGTAGCTATAGTAGTAGCAGGACTAATAATGATAGTAATAATAGCAGTGCTGGAAATTATATAAGTAATGACACAGAGGAGGATGTTCTATTGACACATGACTTAGGTCCCCCATTGTCCTCCTATGACATATTATTAGACCCCTCCATTGCTTATGGAACAGATTTAGAAATCATCAATGATTTGGTAATAAAGTTTCATCATTTGGAATTAAATGTATTAAGTAATAATTATAAGCTTATTCGGAAAAGACGTCCACATCATTATCATCATGCTGGTGGTAGAAGTAATAATTCTGCACAAGAGACGACAAGCTTAGTAGCTGAAACATTTTTTTTTTTCGAACGTTTAATTGTAAGTGATGTGTTAAATAATGTGGTTCCGCCACTTTAACTTGCCCCTTTCCACCTTCCTTATAGAATATGTATATATATATATATATGCCCGTATACACCCAAAGGCCTGTTGACTACTTTTCATCATTGACTAAGCTTTGCCATATATCATCCAAAGCCATAAAATCAATATTACCAATTAAATCATGAATACTATCCCAGAAGCTGAAATCATGCTCATCTGCATTTTTAATAAACGAATATTCGGAGGAAGCGTTATGACTAGTGGGAAAGGTTCCCTTCAAATCCTCAAGATTGATGATGTTTTGTCCATTGGGCAACATACCTACTCTATTGACACTATTATAAAACGATTCATCTTTTTTTGCAGGCTTCTTTTGTTCCACAGAATCGTTTACCATTTTGGCAATTTTTTTGTTTTTAAGATCCTCAAACAATTTTAAATCCTTTTCATAACTGTAACCTTTGGAAAGTTTTTCTTCATAAAATTTTTTATCTTTGTCCAAATGATTACAGTATAACCCAGCAACAACTTTTGAATATGAATCACCCAAGGCTGACTTTATAGCATCTTCTAAATACTTTCTATAAGGTGCGTTATTGAACGGTTTAATGAATTTTTTAAAAATGTTGGAATTTAAACTTTTCACTTCACCGTACAAATCTCGAACCCGCAATTTTGTGTGAAAGTCATCAAAATTATTTATATTGACAACTTTTTTAGCATTATTTCTTTCATCATAAAATAGATACCCCTTGGTGCTACTATTAGCGCCCCCCTCATCGATATCAATATAATTTAAAAAGTCGGTTTTGTGGTTTTCATCGATCGAGATGTAGCTAAATATACAATTTCTTATTAAAACAATGGAGGTTCCCACTGCATTCAAAATTTTATCCTCTTCTGTTTGGGGAATAAACTTATCATAATGCAACATAAACATAAATGATTCATAGATCCATTGAGTAGCATCACATAAATCGATTAGATACTGAAGCTTCCAAGTTTTACAATTATCTAAAAAGCAAATGGCAGATACCGCCAAAGCAATAGAAATTACAATATGTGTTTGAGCCGGTAATAACAAAACAATAGTATCACCACAACGAACAGTTCTTTTACCGTTGATAGCAAAATTGATTTTATTTCCAGTATTGCTAGGTATTCCGTCATTATAATGTCCTGGAATTGTGTTATTGTTAAGTTCGTTAGCTTTATTGCAGGTCATATCTTGTAGCGATTTCATAATGGATAGACTTGCCTCTTTCATCAAAATGAAAACTTTTTCTGAAAGACCCATGACTAAGGCATGGTTTGGGAAATTACTCAGCTCTCTAACAAGCAAATTATCCATATAACTGTACAGACAGCATTTGGTGTGATTAAACGAAATGTACAATGAAAACACATCTTGATTTTCAAAAAAATTACGTTCAAACAATGTGGAAAACTTGAGATCAAACTTGTCCAAAAACTTCAATAATCTATTAATTTCAGTATTCAATTTTGTTATGATTTGACAAGAGTTGAATTGTAAAAATGTAGCATTTCCATAATGTGTAATTATTTTGTTGTAAAAAATTTCAGTTTGCGAGAATTCAATAATTTTAGACAATAATATAAGCCCAAATTTAGTAGCACTTTCTATAAATTCGTCTTCATCAGTAAAAGCATCCTTTAAATTGTTGTAAACTAAGCAACCATTTTCAAATAATTCTTCAATTGACATAGAAGCTTCTACACCTAGCTTCATTACATTTACAGGGAATAGGACCAAATTTATATCTGTATCGATCATGTGTGGTCTGCCATTCTTAATACTATACAATTTATCCCACATATTTACACTCCACCAAATATCTCTCATATTATTAGCTATTTCAGATTTTTGGTTAACATAATATTCCCACCTATTTAAGCAGGTGTTTTGTGCATTAGCAATAATCATCGGAATATAAGATGTGTACAAATACAAGTCATCAAAACTGGATAAGATCCAAAATCCATCAACAACAGGTTTTAAACTCAATAGCTCTGTATATGGAACTAATACTAAATCCTCAAACACTTCTAACCAGAACAGTAGCAATAAATTATAGGTTTCTTTAAAAGATTCCACGGCTAATATTTCAGCATTTTTTTCATAAATTTGTGGTAGTTGGAATATTAGCTTATTAATTTTTTTTAGTAAATTGCTTGGACGAATTGTAGCAAAATTATCTTGTAGGTCACTTGATTGGATAACTAATGGTGGTAACCTATTTAAAATATCACTTTTAATCGATTTTATCTCAGATTGCGGGGGAGTATAAGTGGCACCCGATGAATAGGGGTTGGATGAGCTTGTAGACTTTGTAGTGTTCTTGAAGTCTGGTGCAGCACAGGATGGCATCGAAGATTGACCAGTAAGCCGTTTATAATTTCTCATGACATTTTTGATAAAATCCATTCTCGTATAGTAGGTGCGAACCACTGAATCTTGCATTTTCAACATCAAGACAAAACTTTGTTTAACCGTATGACTAGAACAAACCTTAAATAGTTGTTTTAATGTCCAAATAATGCCCATGGGTGTAACGGTAGATTTACTTGAATATAACCCAAAATAAGCAGTCATACCAAAACTGCTGGTATTATCCAAAATTTCCTTATGGAATCTATGAAATACGATGTTTTTATTTTCAATTAAACTAGCCTCTAAGCTAGAAGAACTAGAATCGGTTTGGTAAATTTTTTTTGGATTAAACTTTAAAGTTAGATTGGCCTTTAACGAATCTAATTTTTCATTTAATTCCTTAATACTTTCTTTTGTATCTCTTGTCATTTTGCTATCACCCTCCTTATCTTTCTCTATATTAGCAAGAAATGTCTTTACCGAATGGAAAAAATTAGAAAACTCAGTATCATATGTATATAAAGACATTGAATCATCCTGATTAAATTTATGATCTTTTTTGTCATTAGAAAAGTTTAGTTTCTGCTTGCTCATATTTTGCTTAGCATTCAGTATATCGATGTTGTTTTGAATATCCGAGTCATTGATGTAGGCGGTATTTTTGGCTGCGTTAATTGGCTGATTATTCTTTGCTTTAGTTGGGGTTTTTATGGCAATATCTTTGTTATTGTTATTTAGATTTTTGGAGGTAGCAATATTTTGTTCATCAACATTTGTCATAATATTGGAAGAATAATTGGCTGTGGTAGTAAATTTATTATTATTATTGTTATTTATTACAACTGGTTTAAAATTAGGGAATTGATTAATAAAGGCCTTTTGTGAAACATTGTGATAATTTGTGACAGGATCAGTTTTATTGTTGTGTGGATTAGACAAATTAATTTCATTCATCACTGAATTATTACTGCTACTACCGCTAGCGTCGTTACTCATTATAACCGGCTTAAAATCAGAGGATTGATTGACGAAAACCTTTTGTGGAACATTGTGATAATTTATGACAGGGTCAGTTTTATTGTTCTGTAGATTAGACAAATGGCCTTCACTTATTAATGAAAAATTATTATTATTGTTTGCGGTGGAAAAATTATTTTTTAAAGTTTGTTGATTAGTTACTGTTGAGATAATCTTAGAATTTGACATATCATGAGTAACTCCATCTGTAGCAATATTGTTACTGCTGATACTCTTATTGTTACGAGTGGTAGGGTTATGCGATAAAATCATAGGATTATTAATATGGAAATTATTCGTGACCGAGGCATTAATAGCAGTAGCACTGTCGTTGATCATAAGTGGAGTTGGGGCATTCGTTCTATGAACTTCAATGTCGTCAGCGTAAGCTTGGTTTGCAAAGACTGGTTGAAATAAACGATTGTTGTTGGGATGGTGTTCATTCTCCATATGCATGTTCATGTTAATTGCAGTGTGTGAAGTCCCCTCTGGATCATAATATATACGTTGCTGTTGGTATTGATGTTCAATAGAAGTTTGTCTCTGGTTATGGTGATCATTTTGTTGCTGAGCAAGAATTTGTTGTTGATTATTGTGGTGGTTAGTAAGAACATTTTGTTGTGTCATAGAAACCGGCTGGTGTAGTGGTATTTGACCAGATGCATTATTGACAATAGTAGCATTATTAGAGTTTGTAAAATTATTTGGTTTTTCAAAGATGGGAATATTGACGTTATGATGATTAATTGGCAAGACCGGAAGTGGAGCATTATTGCCATTAGATGCATTAACGGTTAAAAGAGGAGAGGCAACAGCGAAATTCAAGGGAGGAGGTTTGTTGTTAATTGGAGGTGTTTCAAATATGCATTCTTTGCATTTATGTTTTATGCAACTGGAACATGGCTGAATACCATTGCATTTAATTTTCCTTTTTCTGCAAAAGAAACACGCATTCTTAACTTTTCCAATTTGTCTTTTATTTGTTTTATTAACTCTAGCCATTTTGTTTTTAACTTTATTATATTAATGAATATGCTAATATATTATTTATATAGCAAAAGAAAAATAAAATAAAAAAAAAAGAAAAAAAAAAAAGAAAAAAAAATTTTTTTTCTTAGTTATTCCAACGTTATTTGAAAGTTAATCTATTATATTTTTTTGTTATCAGATGATTTTGCTTAATATTATAGGGTCCCTGTAAGTGTGTACTATTTAAAGCAGCCTTTGTCAAAAGAGGCTAAAATTATTGAAGATAATAGATTCTTTAACGGAAAAAAGATAATATATTTATTAATTGTAATGAAATAAATTTAGTTTAGTTTTAACTTTTGATGTTCTATTTTGTTCCTTCCGAGTTCTTTTTTTTTTATTTTTTTTTTTTTTATTTTTTTTTATTTTTTTTTTCTAGCGTATTTTACAAAACGGAACACCAATTTTTAATAATATAATATGCAATAAGATCGATAAACAAGAAAAGAAACACTAATTTTCTTGTGTAAGTTTCTATGCAATTAATCACATTCTTTCCTTTATTTTTTTAAGCAACCGTTTATATAAATACAATGTTTCTACGCAGTGCATTTCTTTTATTTTTTTAATCTCGATAAAATCAAAGAGAATTGTAAAGAATGCGTGAAGCAGAAAAAAGAAAAGAAAAGAAAAGAAAAGAAAAGAAAACCCCTTTCTTCCTGCTAATCCGAACACTTTGATTTCTCGGGTTCGGATACAATTATATTATCATTGGATACGAAAAACTTAAATATTAAAATAATAAAATATTCCCCATTCAACTTATTATTTTTCTTTATCTTGGTTTTGTTTTTGTTTTTGTCTTTGTTATTGCTATTAGCACTACCATTTCTATCAACTCATAATACGTCTGAAATACCCTGTTTACCGCTGCTAGTCTACCAGATATTTAATAAATCATAGGCCAAAAAAAAAAAAAAGAAAAAAAGAAAAAAGGAAAAAGGAAAAAAAAATAAAACTTATACACTGAAATGCATCCTAAACCACGTGGAAGACCGCCTAAAAGAAAATATGCCGGCATAGGCCTATCATCAAATAAAAAATTCATTCAGAATAATAAGAAACTAAATAGCACAACCGCTAGTGCATCATCAAATACGTATAGATCAGATGCTAAAAGAGCAAGGTTAGGATTGCCACCATTAGATGAAAATGGTAAGCCAATACCGGTGAAAAACGATGAATATGTTTTACCTATAGATGAAGAAGGTGAAACTAAAATTGATTCTAATGGCAATTTATTAGACGGAAGAGAGTTTATCATCAAAACATTCCAAATTTTACAATCAAACACTGATACTAATGCCATTAAGAATGAGGCTGATAAGGATACACCTGCCAATACCATGACCGAACGAAAATATATGATTTCTACGGAAATTGCTCGTACCATTGGTTTTAGAGACTCTTATTTATTTTTCCAGTATAATCCCACATTACACAAGGTTGTTTTAACGCAGGAACAAAAGAACGATTTAATTAGTAGAGGGATGATGCCTTATTCTTATAAGAGTAGAGTTATTTCTGTGGTCACTGCTAGGAGTTGTTTTAGGGCATTTGGGTCTAGAATTATTAAAAATGGAAGGTTTGTTACTGATGATTATTACGCTAAAAAATTACGTGAGAGTGGGGAGGTTGTGGAAGGTGCTTATGTCAATGCCAAGTCAGGCCAATATAACACTGTTGGTAAGAAAATACATGCCAATAGTAAAGGCAGAGGTGCTTCTAGTGGCTCTGCTGGTAATGATGGGCGACACAATTCAAATAAGAACGTACATGGTGCCATTAACATTTCCTCAAGTGGTACGCTTACCAACATAAACACGCCTAATGCAGCTTCGAGCAATGGTTCCAACTTTTTAAGTAGTTTGGCCGTTAATAATTTGAATTTTAAATTACATCAAAATATGAAAATGCACAGCTACTCAGGTGTAACTAATGAATTTGAACGAGCAAGAAAAACTTTTGAATTTTTCGATAATAGACAGAATTTTTTTAATGACAATACACATCACCATAGTTCTGATTTGGAAGGTACTGCAGCTTTAGGTAAAATGGATCAAGAAAATTGGATGTATCAACACGCGGTTGCTTGTTCTAGATTTAATTCAACATTGTTATATGACAGGCAAAGAGTTTTACTTACGGAACAAAAGGGTTTAAGAGATGTTTATACCAACACTTTACACATTCCGGCAGCAACCCAATCTTGCAAAGTTATAAAAAGAACGTACAGGAATGAAAAAGGGATTGTGATTGAAACCAAGCTAACTGATTCTGACATCAATAGGAGGAAGATTGGACTAAAAGATTTTCCATTAAGTTTATTTGAAAATTGTGTTAGTGATGAGATTAAGAGACAGATACTGAAACAAAGACAATATGAACTTGAAAATTAAGAAGAGAATGACTTTTCCCGAAGGGAGAAGATTAGTTTGTTAAATTTTATTTTCTGCATTTGGTAATATATATATATATATATATATATTTGTTTTACGATGTAATAATGGCGAAGAATTTGTATATCTATAAAATTAATGACAAAAGAAGCTTATTTTGAAGACTTGTGTCTACAAGCTAATGAAAACGTTTATATCTTTGCAAAAATGAAGTTCAGTTTGTTTAATAGCAGTTAGGTTAAAAGATATAATTTTTATTTTTTTTTTTTTTTTTTTTTTTTTTTTTTTTTTGTAACAGATATTTTAAACTTTATACTGTATTTTCTAAATGCTATCTTTGTCTGGGGCATGATAATAATAAATAAAGAAATTCCATTTTTCGCTTGAAAAAAAAAAAAAAATTAAAATAAAATCAAAATAAAATAAAAAATGCTATTAAATCATTTGATGGTGGCAATCTTTTTAATTTTTTTTTTTTTTTATTTTTTTTAATTGAAGGTCACATTTTTTTTCAATAAAGCCCAACACAATAATTAGTTCCCGTCCAATAAAATTAAAGTAATAATAATAAACACCGTTGTATAAAAATAAGTAACTCAATTCAACACTATCTCTAACTACAACCTAAAAAAAAATAATAAACAATGATATTGGGGAGGTCAGTCCACCTCTTGCATAGCAATGTTCTGAAAGCTAACAGATTCGCAAACATAGCTAGAGCACTTTCCATTATAACGCCTGCAAATAATTCATTACGTATTATATCAAACCTGAACAGACCCATAAAGACAAAAAAAAACAATAATATTCCGTTGTTTCATTGTAAACTACACACGTCAAGTGTAAACCTATTAAGGAAAAACAATACTAACAACAAAAAAGGTGATTTGGATGGGGATGAAGAAGAAGCTTTAAGGAGGAAGGGGTATGATAATGCTGATATAGAGGTGGAAAGATTAAAAAGAGAAATCCAGTTTTTCTTGAATGAAATGAAGGGCATTCCTACCCAAGATTCAGAAGAATGGTTGAAAAGGAAAAGGGAAATCGATGACCGTATGAAGAAATTAGAAGAAGCCATGAATAGACAGCAACACGAACATATCTTTCAACAATCTATGAAAGATGAGACTAGCACTGAATCTTCCCAAAAAAACAACGGCAAGGATGACAAAGATAACTTAAAAGAAGCTGAGGAATCATTTAAAAGAAAACAAGAAGAAACCAAGAAAAAGGAAGAAGATTTGAAAAAAGTATTAAATGATCCAAAGAATCGTGCTTTTATTTTGAGTTTGGGATTTTTTGAGTTATCCTTAATATTTTTGTTAGGTGCTTATTTATTTTACCACTTTGCCTTACAGGAAGAAAAAAGAGAGATTTCGTGGCAGCAGTTTAGATCCAATTTTTTAGCCAAGGGCTATGTAAAAAGGTTGGTTGTAGTCAACAAACAATTTGTTAAAGTAGAAATAAATACAAATGGTAAAAATCAACCAGCAAACAGCAATGGCGATGGCTCTCTATCAGAAGATTACTATTTTTTCACTATTGGTTCGTTGGAGAAATTTGAAGAACGTTTAGCCAAAGCTCAAGACGATTTACATATTCCTGATGATCAAAAAGTTCCGGTGATTTACACGCAAGAAAGTAGTTTTGGTAGGGCTTTTTTTCAACTATTACCCACTCTATTGATGCTTGGTGGGTTATTTTGGTTAATGAGAAGATCTGTTTCCTCCATGGGTGGACCGGGCGGCCCTGGTGGTATTTTTAGTGTTGGAAAATCCAAGGCCAAAAGATTTAACCAGGACACAGATGTTAAAATTAAATTCAAGGATGTGGCAGGGTGTGACGAGGCTAAGGAAGAAATCATGGAATTTGTTAACTTTTTAAAAGACCCCAAACGATATGAAAGATTGGGTGCCAAGATCCCAAGAGGTGCTATTTTATCTGGACCACCAGGTACTGGTAAAACTTTGTTGGCTAAGGCTACTGCGGGTGAAGCTGGTGTTCCATTTTATTCCGTATCTGGTTCGGAATTCGTGGAAATGTTTGTTGGTGTTGGTGCCTCAAGAGTTCGTGATTTATTTAAAACTGCTAGAGAAAATGCACCTTGTATCATTTTTATTGATGAAATTGATGCGATTGGGAAAGCTAGACAGAAGGGGAATTTTAGCGGTGCTAATGATGAGAGAGAAAACACCTTAAATCAATTATTGGTTGAAATGGACGGGTTTACTAGTTCTGATCATGTTGTTGTTTTAGCTGGTACAAATAGACCAGATGTCTTGGACAGCGCACTAATGAGACCTGGTAGATTTGATAGACATATTAATATCGATAAACCAGAATTAGAAGGTCGTAAACAAATATTCAAAGTTCATTTATCAAAAATTAAAATTGCTGGCGGTATGACTGATTTGCAAAACAGATTGGCCGTTTTAACGCCTGGTTTTTCTGGTGCCGATATTGCTAATGTTTGCAATGAAGCTGCGTTAATTGCTGCCAGAGACAATGCCGATTATGTTAGACTGGAACACTTTGAACAAGCTGTTGAACGTGTTATTGGTGGTGTTGAAAGAAAGAGTAGGGTACTATCTCCTGAAGAAAAAAAAGTTGTTGCCTACCATGAAGCGGGCCACGCCGTTTGTGGTTGGTACTTAGAATTTGCAGACCCGTTATTAAAAGTTAGCATTATCCCAAGAGGCCAAGGTGCCTTGGGTTATGCTCAATATTTGCCCGGTGATATCTATCTATTAACCGAACAACAATTAAAAGATAGAATGACTATGGCTTTAGGTGGTAGAGTTTCTGAAGAATTGCATTTTCCATCTGTAACTAGTGGTGCTTCCGACGACTTTCAAAAAGTTACACGCATGGCATCTGCCATGGTCACTGAATTAGGTATGAGCCCTAAATTGGGTTGGGTCAATTATCAACGAAAAAATGACTACGATTATAGTAAGCCCTTTTCTGAAGAAACCGCTGCTATTGTTGATGATGAAGTGTACAGAATTGTTCAAGAATGTCACGATAGATGTGAATCTCTATTGAAAGAAAAGGAGAATGATGTAGAGAAAATCGCACAATTGTTGCTTAAGAAGGAAGTATTGACTAGAGAAGATATGATTCATTTATTGGGTAAAAGACCATTCCCTGAACGTAATGATGCGTTTGATAAATATTTGAATAGTAAGGAAACCGAAAAGTTGAAAAAGGAAGAAGATGAAACAATAGAAAAAGACCATGAAAAAAGGGGAAATGAAAAAAAGAAGAATGCTGACAGTGATACTGAAACACACAAGGAAGATTGAAATGGACTCTGTACATGACACATTTTACTTTAAATGGGAAAGTGGATAAAGAGTATTACGAGGAACGAATAAATAAATAAATTTATCATGATGTTTTTATTTTTTTTGTTATCGCTTGACTTAATGTGTATTTTTTTTTTTTTTTTTTTTTCAAAACCATACTTGTACATATATACATATATATATATATATATATTACCAATTAAAGAGAGACTGGACTCCAATTTTTATTTTACTTCTATTTTCAATTTTTCAATTCATTTTATTTTATTTTATTTTATTTTTTATATGTTTGCACTATATTAGAAGGTAAGGGATACTTATCTATCTAGTTGTAATATAGTTCATGTGATGCTCTCTGTAAGTTCCTCTTAAAAGCTGTTTAGCTATTTAATACCGAACAAGGGAAATACTTGATACTTCGGAAGTATTACCGAGAAAGATTAGGTTAGTTTGGCGTTGTAATATACAATATGTAAAATTAAACAATTATTTTTTTTTTTTTTTTTGCCATGTGCGCGTATCATGCTTGCTTTATTATTGCAAATCTCGGTATTTAAAAAAGCGAACCGGCATTTCTGAATTAGGCAGTAAAATAAAGCAAAAAAAAAAAAAATTGGACAGTTTTCCTTCTGTTAGTCGCTTGCTCTTTAAGAAATAAGAAATCTTAAATCACAATGATAAGAAAAATTATACTGCCTTTACTTTTTGCTATTTTTTTTTTTTTTTTTTTTTAAGTGTTTGTATCATAATATTCCAAAGGGCTAAATTATGACCACTAAACATCATTTTATCAGCGTAGACTGCATTGTAATGTTAGACATATCTTGACGAAGACTAAGCTGCTCTATCTGATTACTGCCTTCTATTTACGCAAAAATATGACCATGAAGACTCACCAACATTAGCTAATTTCCAGAAAAGATGGAAATATCACCTCTTTAATTCCTCGCAGTTTCAAGTTGAAAAAGGTTAAAGTAAACCGAGTTTTTTTTGTTTTTTTTTTTTTTTTTTTTTTTGTCTTTTGTTTTTTGTTTTTTCTTTTTTTTTTTTTTTTTTTTTTTTTTTTGTAAAAGGATAATGGATATGGTTCATCACTTCTCTAAAGTTAATAATAATCATTTTTTAAGGTTTTAAGAGTTTTGAAACACCTTTACATGAATATATAAATATATGCATGTGGATTTATTATCGATATAACTTATTATAGATTTCACAACATTTATATTTATTACACCATTATTTTCCTTTCTCTTTGTATTATTATAAAAAAAAAAGGAACCTCTTCACTTTCATCGAAAAGTAAAAACAAAAAAGGACTACAAAAGGTTGAAAAACTGTTTTATTTTCAAAAGAAAAAAAATTAAAAAATGAGCCGGAAAATTGATGAACAAACGCCAATATTAATACGATCAACTCCTAATGATTCAGAAGATGAGCCCAGGTCTTTGGAAGAGTTAGAACAGATTTATCATCGAGAAAATTTAAATTTAACTAAATATCCAATTTTAATTTCGTTATGGTTAGGCAGTTTTCTAGCTTCATTAGACAACACAATTGTGGCTAATATTATGAACAAAGTCGCTGAGGAATTTCATGAATCGGAAAAAAAACAATGGATTGCAACAAGTTTTTTATTAACCAACACTGCGTTTCAGCCTCTATACGGTAAACTGTCTGATGTCACTGGTCGGAAATTTGCCTTGGTCACTGCCCACATTTTTTTTTTGCTAGGTTGTTTTTTAACCACATTTTCTAATGATGTTTTCCAATTTTCTTTGTTTAGGGCCGTTTGTGGATTCGGTGCTGGCGGCATCAGTGCAATGAGTAGCATTATTGTTAGTGATATTTGCACTGCAAAAGAACGAGGTGTTTATCAGGGATATGCTAATCTAGTTTTTGCTTTGGGTCAATTTTTAGGTGCTCCTCTAGGTGGCTTTTTAATAGATAGTATTGGATGGAGAATTATTTTTGCTGCCCAAGTTCCTGCAATCTTGTTATGTTTACTTTTAGCAGTGAAAAATATTAACATAAAGCTAGCACATGTTCCTAAACATAGGTTTACTTGGGATAATATGAGTAGGATTGATTTTGGTGGTTCCTTAACACTAGTTTGCACTATTGGTGGTATTTTATTTATGTGCTCCACCAATTGGAATAAACTATTTTTGGCTATTTCCACTTTGTTTAGTCTTTCACTTTTCATTATTAATGAATTATATTTGTGCAAAGAACAGATTTTACCCTTTAAAAAAGTTTGGAGCAAGTTTGGCGTTACATCTATTTTAACCCTATTTAGTTCATTTATTGCATTTGGTGAAATTTTTAGAACTCCGATTTTCTTGCAGACTGTTCAAAACTTTTCAACTTCTAAAACCGGTATTTTTTTGATTTTCACTTCAATTTCCTCACCAGTAGCTTCTTTGTTTACCGGCTGGGTATTAAGAAGAACAAGGCTCAATTTGGAATATTGCTCGTATTTGCTATTGTTTTTTTCATTTATTATCCAGATATTGGGGTTATCCCTGGAACTGTTTGTTGTAAAATATTTGGAACCATCTCATTTTGTCAGTGACGCGGCTACTGGCAGTGGTATCTCTATATTAGGTCAAAATTATCTTTTCCCTTCCGGCTCATTTTTATGGAAGGTTTTGTTGTGTATTTCTAACATGTTGATAATGGGTGGATATTCTATGTTATTGGTTTCTACATTAGTAAGTATCGTATTCACCGTAGAAAAGTCTCAACAGGGTACCTTTACCGGTTTATTTTATTTATGGAGATCTATCGGGAATGTTTTAGGTGCTTCTTTAACTTTAACTGTTTTTGATCGATCATTATTAGTTGGTTTGTGGAGATATTTGAAAGATCAACCAGAATTATTTGACAGTTTGATACATGATTCATCTAATATAAGAAAATTATTCAGCGGCCAAAAATTGTTGGATATTTTAAATATTTATAACAATTCTATTATTATTTCATATATTCCAGCTTATTCATTATGTTTATTTTCTTTTGTCATTTCTTTTATATTTATTAGATATTTTACAAGGCTTTTGGTTAAACACGATTCATGTTAAAAAAGAGAAATGGATACTAGGGTATTGATTTTATGGTTTTTTGGTTAACTATTTCCATCTTCTTTTTTGTTTTTTTTCGTTTTTTAGTATATATATATATATATATATATATATAATTATACTTGCTATAACTATTATCATAGGTTTTTTTTAAATTGCCGATAGGAAATCGCATACATGTTCCATATTTGTGATATCGAAATTTTCCATAGGTGCCAATTTTAAGTCCGCTCGTAATATTTCCTCATCATAAAATGTTAGAGGGTCATAATTTAATATTTTTAAAATTAAAACGTTAATTTGATCAATTGTTAAGTTCCCAATATTGGTATCAAGAGACTCATTGTTTTCGCTTGAAGATAACGAAGACATCATTAGATCATATATTTTCAAGGCTAAAATCATACTAACACCACATACTAAAGGTGGTACCCCAAAATATCCAGATGCAAATCCAGGCATAATCAATAAATCAATATCTTTTGGTATATGGTTTAATCCAGCCCAGCAACAATTGAAAACCATTCTATATCCAGAATCTAGAATTGCATCTTCATGGAAAACTGGTTTTTCCGGTGAGATCATTGTTGGAACATGGATTATATATTTATACCAATGTGTATGATCTAACATAAATTTGTATTTTCTTAAATCTATTAAAATAGTATTCAATGGGGGTGAAAATGATCTATTTGTTTGAGATAATATTTCTTGTCGAAACAGTTTTTCAAAATTTATCTTTGGAGAAAAATTATCGTCAAATAAATCTTTGATACCTTTGTCAAACCCCCCACCTAAAAACCCGAATGAATTACCAGGTGCCATTATACAGACATCTGTCAAAGAAGAAGTGGGTATAGTTGGATTAACATATCCAATAATGTTTTCTTTGGTAAAATAATTGTGTAATACATCAACTGTGAACGAATTAAATTTCGTTATCTTTACCAGCTCCTTCCATATAGTGGTTAGTTCGCCGTTAGAACTGTTTAATAATATTTTAAGCATATTTATATATCAAAGATGGTATTTTCTGTTTGTTAGCTGTTTTTATTTTTTTTTTTTTTTTTTATTATTTTACAAAACTTAACATTAATTTTTACTTAAAACATGCATTTCTGAAAAGAAGAAAAAAAATACATGGAATTCAGGGCTTACAATTTATATATGCTTCGAGTAATTTTTAATTTCTGATTTTATTTATTATTTTTTTTTTTTTTAAAAGAAAAGCGAAATAAATTAAGAAAGAAGTCTGTTTGTAATTTCCAACAATAAAAAAAAAAATATATATATATATCAAAAGGAATACTTTTAAAATAATTAAATATATATAATACCAAATTTAAATACAGAAAAGCAAGAAAAAATATTATTAATTAACGAACCAGCAATTTACAACTGCTCTGAATGTTTAGAAAAAAAACTCTTTAATTTCCCACTAAACTTGTTTTTCTTTTTTTTTTTATCACCACGTATTTCATCTTGATGATTAAAAAGTCTGTTTTGACGTTTCACACTTTTACTATCCTCAAAATTATTGTTATTTGAAATAATGTTATCAATACCTTTTGCATTATTAGTAACTGCAGACTTTCTATCCTTAGTGTTTCTCAAAGTACCTGTGGTGTTCATAGGAGAACCACTCTGTATATTATTGGCAGGGACAGTATCAGGGGCAACAACTTGAGATGATGGACCAGTAGAGGAAAGACTAGAGATTTTCATCAAACTGGATAACTTTGGCGGCGTGAAAAACCCATCCCCATTATGGTTCTTATTTGGAGAAGTTATTTTGCCATTAGTGCTACCACCTCGTTTAAATAGTCCACTGAATCCAGTCATTTTTGGGTTGGGTGATTCTGAGTCAAATACTTGCTTAATTTTCTTCTTTGGCGTTGTGGAAACAGTTTCTCCACCCGTGGCATTTCCAAAAGCTTTATCATATTCGGAATCAGAATCAGAATCAAATCTGCTCTTAAAGGTGCCACTAATTGCAGCAGTGTTTGCCAAATGCTGAAGTTGACCATTCGTACTGACGGGATTATTGGCGCCAGTAACACCTTCAGAAGCCCCCATAAGTTCTTGGTTAGCAATTTCATAATCTGCCTCATTACGTAAAGACATTTTTTTGAAACCAAATCCATTGCTCCCTGGACGTTCCCTTTCGAAACTAGATCTCTTTTCCGAACCCAACCACTTTATGGTATCTTCTTGAGTTAGTGGCGTTTTATAAGATAGTTTAGATTTTTGTGTAGGCGTAACTTTAAGGTTTTTTTTATCAATAATATTATTACTTCTACCACTAGTACCTTCAACAGGTTTTTTCAAAGAAGATGGGTTTCTTTTTATACTATTCCGTACAATGACAGATCCACGTTTTTTAATGGGTGAACCACTTTCTGATAGTTCACCACAGCTACCACCGGTAATTTGAGCATTCAGCCTTGTGTTTTCGGCAGTTGCCAATCTTAGGTAAATATCATCTGCAGCAGAGACCCCACTCTCGTTGGTAACAGATTTATTATTCCTAGCATTTAACGAGCTGGAATTTTTTAAAGCTGATTTGATAGGCTTTTTCATATTATCCATGCTAGGTTGAACGTTATTCTTGGCTTTATTATTATCGAGTTTTAAACGAGAAGAGGAAATGGGCGAAGACAATAGGACAGCTCCCAAACTATCATCAGTTAGGGTAGTTGCAGTTGAAGTTTCTGTGGAAGATGTATTTGATGACAATGTATTGGATTTTTTTAGTTTGGAACTAGTACTGCTTGTATTGGAATGTTCCTTAGTTAAATATGGATTGTTGGAACGCAGCAATTGTGCCATAGTGGCAGAGTTCTTTTTAGGTGATAGGTCTTCATTAGTAAAAGTGTCTTTAGCGGTAAATAAAGGGAAATCACTAATGAGTGGTTCCTTCAAACTGCCAGAAGAAACTTTCTTTGCAATTCCACCTTCTTTTGAGTCGTCGGAAGTGTTGGTACTGATACCATTATCCCCTATAAAATTATCGTTTAAAAGCATATCAGCAGTGTCACTTAAAGTTTGTCTATATTCTATCAGTTCTTTATCAAAAGTTAAGTCAGTTTCTTCATCCGTATCTTTAATATGGTACTGTTTAATATCTCCTATATTTTCGCCGGTGGCTGTCTTCATTTCTGTAGCAACTTCTGAATCCGTTGACAAGGCAACACCTATAGGCTTAATATGCTCTTCGTTTATTATGGGATTTTCTTCAGTGGTTTCTTGTTGAGAAAGATCAGGATGCTCTACGATAATTGGGTTGATTTTAAAAGTTGTTGATTTTACGTCTTGTGGAGTACTCTTTTTGTCCATCTCTTCTTCTGCCGGACCTTCTAATGAGTTGTTATCTTTTGTTAACTGTTGTTGCTCTTCATCTTGTGATTCTTGCTCTTCTAATATCACATCTTCTTCAATACTACTTGCCAAATTGATACCTAGTACATCATATCCAGTGTAATTAGCCGCAGATGTAGATTCGGTTTCCTCGAGACTTGAAGAAAAATCGCTAGGGTCTTTAGTTGTAGACTGATTTAAAGTTGGGATTTCAAGACCCTTGGGTTTAAGATTATTATCTTGAGAACTCTGATTTTGGTCGGTAAATATTGGAGCCTTCTTACCACCATTCAGTGCGTTATTTTTGGATACAATCAAAGAGGAACTTCTTAAAACACTATTTTTCCTTTTACATGTGTTATTGCTAGTTAAGCTGCCTGATCGGGTGGTAGGACAGTTGCTTTTATTAAAAGTGGAACGCAAGTTTATTGAGGAGGAGGTTTTTCGCATGGCAGAGGCAATGGTTGAATTTCTGTGATATTGTTTTTTAGCCTCCTCGACATTAACTTCGACTAAAACCAAACCATGACCACTAGGAACATATTTCTTTATTGTCTTTGATTTATTAGAATTGGAAGAAGTATTGACATTGTTTTTTAATAGAACACCTTTCGCTTGAGGACCTCCAAAACTATCAAAAGCGTCTTGCGCGTCATAGTAAATACTGTTGCTCCTCTTTAATTTGTTATCTGGATAATTAGCAGGAGATGATGCAACGGTACTAATACTATTCATACGAACAGAAGTTTTTCTTTTAAAATTGGAATGAGACGAACTTAATGAATTTAATTTCTTTCCGTTATTATTATTATTGAGTAGAGCCGCTGAGTATTGAAGTGAATTATTTCTTGATGAAGGTGGTGTAAAAGCTGTTGAATATCTTCTGTTTAGGCCACTAGTATTAGTGTTTGTTGTCAAACTTTTACCCAATATCGAAGCAGCTGCAACAGCAGCTGAGTTTGATGAATTGCTCAAATAAACAGGTTCCCTAGATTTTCTCTGATGTAGCATATTGAGCTATTTTCGTTTTTGTTTTATGTTAACTTTTTTTTTTTTTTCTTTTCTTTTTTTTTCTTTTTTTTGCTTATTAAATACAAATACAGTGTGGTAAAGTATAGAATAAAATAAAATTCCAAAACAGCAACAACAACAACAACAACAACAACAACAATTTTGTTTTATTTCCTTTTATATTGAACACACTGGAATTTTTTTTTATTTTTATTTTTATTTTTTCTTTTTCTTTCTTTCTTTCTTTCTTTTTTTTATTTTGGTAACATGCTATAAATAATAATAACAATATTGCTGTTGTTGTTTATGGAAGGGAAGAGGCGCGGTGCGCGGGGTAAAGGTTTTTATAGCCCTTTTTTTTTTTATATTTGCATTGTTTTTTTTTGATATTTTCTGCACCGGTTTCTCAAGGGCGATGAGGGGGGAAAAGGCTGCTGTCTTTTTAAGTCATAAAAATGTTTATCACCGTTATCACACTCAATTTTTTAAACAAATGGCTTATAATGCATATTTTACCCGGGTTCCGTTCCCATTCAAACATACAAAACAACAATAAGCTATATTCTCGCTATATATCCAATTATAAAAAAAAAAAAAAAAAAAATCACTTTATGATCAATATAATATAAAAAGCCTTTTTTTTAAAAGCTAATCCCAAATCATCATTCAACCGTCACAGATTTAGCCAAGTTTCTTGGGAAATCAACATCGTAACCTTTATTAACTGCCAACCAATACGACATCAATTGTAAGGGAATGATATTTATTAATCCTTGCAAACAATCAACAGTCTGCGGAACTTCCAACGTAACCAATCCTTTTATACTTTGTTTTTTTTTATTCCAAACATCGTCGTTCTTATTACATATAATAATTGGTTTCCCCTTTCTGGCTGTAACTTGTTCAATCGATGATACAACTTTGGGAAATAAAGAATCTCTTGTGCCAAATGCTATAATTGGTAAATTTTCATCTACCAAAGCCAAAACACCATGCTTCAATTCACCAGCTAAAACCCCCTCGCTATGCATATACGAGATTTCCTTGATTTTCAAGGCACCTTCTAAAGCACTAGCAAATTGATACCCTCTACCCAAAATCAATAAAGATTTTTGATCAGCCAACTCATCGCTACTTAGGCGTTTAATTGTTTCTTCTAGCTTTAAAACTTCTCTAATCTGTTCTGGAATTTTTTTCAACCCTTGGATGATCTCGGTCCTTCTATCAATAACAGATATTCTATCATCGCTTAAAGATAAAGCAAACATAACTAGCGCAATATATTGTGAAGTGTAAGCCTTTGTAGAAGCAACACCAATTTCTGGTCCCGCATTAATGTGAACACCGCAGTGGGTGACACGAGAGATCGAGGAACCAACAGTGTTTACAATACCAACAGACAAAGCCCCTCTTTCTAAACAATAGTTTAGTGCCAACATGGTATCAGCTGTTTCACCTGATTGGGAAACAAACACACAGACATCATCTCTAAAAACGGGCGTCTTTCTATCCAAGAAGTCACTGGCCAATTCTACACTAACTGGTAGTTCAGACAACTCTTCAAACATGGCTCTAGTTGCGAGACATGAATGATAAGAAGTACCACAGGCTATCATTATTAATCTTCTGGCTCTCCTAATCGTTGGAATCCATGAATGGAGTCCGCCTAATTTAACTGTGTTGTTGACAAAATCTATTCTACCTCTCATTGTATTGAAGGTACTTTCAGGTTGTTCAAAAATTTCCTTTTGCATGAAATGTTTATATGGACCCTTCATAATTTGGGCTAATTCCATTTCTAGTGTTTGGATTGGTCTTGTTGCGTTTTCTCCAATTTCTCTTCTTGATCTATGAATATGTAGTTCCCCATCGTAAATATGAGCGATATCGTCGTCCTCTAAAAATAAAACTTTCTTTGTATGCTTGATTACAGAAGCAGCATCTGATGAAATAAAAAATTCAATAGGAATTGGAATATCGTCCTCGGACAAGAAAGCTCTTGACTGGGAATATCTTAAAGCGGTTTCGTTAACGGCTAATGGAGTGAATAAATTTCTTTCGGTGTCGTTAACATGATTGGAGGCCAGAGAAGAAGTTCCGATGGTTTTGGAAGGAATTGGTTCTTCGGGAACTTTACCATCATTGTCGGGAAACTCGACATCCACAAAATCGACTTTTAATTTTCTGTCTGATTTGACACCAATCAATAATGGGGAGCCCTTTCTGGTGGCAATCACCTCGCCAGGATAGTTTGAAGATCTACATAATAACCCATAAGAACCTTCTAGTTCCATTAAAACCTGTTTAGTTAATTCGTTAAAGTCTAACTCATAACCATCCTTTAAATTGGAATCGTACAAATGCTTGAATAGCTTAGCAATACATTCGGTATCAGTATCACTTTCAAAAGTGTAACCTTTTTGTGTCAATAAAGTTTTCAATTCTCTGAAATTGGTAATAATACCATTGTGAACAACAACAAAATGATTTTCTGGATCACTTCTTTGAGGATGGCAATTAACTTTAGATGGCTCACCATGTGTAGCCCATCTAGTGTGAGCAATACCCACATGGTTAACTAATGGAATGGTTCTATCTGGGTTAACTCTTTCAATTTCCTTTTTCAAGGCAGCAACTTTACCAATCTGTTTAATAATTAAAGTTTTACCTGGCTCATCACCATCAACGGCAATGCCCGTAGAATCATAACCTCTGTATTCTAATCTTTGTAGTCCTTCTACTAAGGTATCAATAACTTCACCTCTTGATTTTTCAACCATATAGTTGCAATAACCGAAAATGCCACACATTTTTTTTTTTTTTTTTTTTTTTTTTATTATTATTATTATTATTTATTGATATTTGTTATTTAAAATTTCCTTTCACTTGTGCTTTTTGTTATTTTTTTTTATTTTTTTTTATTATTAATTGGAAACGATAGGGTTAATATGTATACTTCTTTTAATTAAAATATATGCAGTGATTTATACTAATTGTTTCTTTCTTATATATAAAATTTTATAATCTTTGTGTTTTTTTTTTATCAGTGGCGTCTTTTTGTATTTATTTATTCAATTTTTTTTTCTTTCTTTTTGGTTCACAAACATAAAATAAATGGAAATAACCTGAATTTTTTTTTGTTGCTGTAGAAAAGAGCGCACAAACCACCAACGGTTTTTGTTTTTGTTTTCCTAATTAAGAAATGTTATTTGTTTACGTTACAAGTTATTATTCCACCATCAAGCAAAAGGGAAACAAAGGAAAAATATATATATATATATTTATATATATCACACAAAGATTGCCAAGTATAAATATAAATTTAAACTAAAAAGTTGAATTAGTTCAAACAAATTTTATTTTTTTTCTGTTTGTATAAAGAAATAATGTACGTCAATAACTTAAACCTTTTTTTTTTTTAAAAGATATTCTAAGAAAAAAAAAAGGAAAAAAGCTTCATCCATGATTTAATTTTTAAAATAATGGGTCCACTTTCTATATTGAAAAATAAGCATCGACACTTGTAACATATTCTCGAACTGAGTTGTAGGGTTGCTATTGCCTGGAATTAAAAATGTCGCAATACAACTACAATAATACTCGTTCTTAGTACAATGCTTTTTTTTAGAATTTTTTTTCATCAAAAGTGTGATTAAAAAGTAAGAAAAAGATAGAAGCAAATTTTCTATCTACAGTTTTATATGTTTATGAGCATGAATGCTGAATGAAAAAAGAAAATATCTTATTCCCATTTCTTTCTGCGTATATTTCTTACCATCATTATAAAAAAAAAAATTTTTAATAATTATTACCCGCTTTTTATTCCTTTAGGGCATTATAATTATTTCTTTGTACGAATTTTTTTTTTTTTTTCATAATTAAAAACTTATTTAATTTTTCCAGCGACAAAATCAAAATCAAAACTATAACCTGTACAATGTTATCAAATTGGAAAGAAAACTACTTTAATTTCTAAAATAAAATAAAAAAAAAAAAGAACAAAAAAAAATCAATAAAATATAAAAGGAAAGACAATTGATAAAAAAAAAAAAATATGATAATCAGATTAATAATTTGTTTATTAACACTTTGTATCCAAATAACACACTCTCTATCAAACACAGTTGATATTAAGGGTAAATTGGATTTACATCCACGAGAAATCACACATAAAGATGTTATTCAAACAGAATTCAAATTGATACAAACTTTTAACTATCACAACACTTCAACAAACACTCATAATAAAATTTATTCGTCAAGTTGTAACTTAATAAATTCAAATGGTGACTTTGAATTCCAGAATGTTCCATTAGATTTGAATAATAATTACACTTACTACGTGCTATACGCCAAATCTATGGCTTATAATCTCAAACCAAACAGAATATTAATTCAAATTGAAAATTATGGAGGTGCTAATGACACTGCTGTTATTAGAGCATTTGCTAATAATTTTGGTAGGGAGTATTTTCCCTCTCCAGATATTCTTTATCCAGAAAAATTACCAGAAATAAATCCATATATCATTATTAAACCGATAAGTTCTGCTCCATTTAGAGAATATATTCAACTAAGAAAACTAGGCTTTTTACAATCTGGTCCATTAGCTTCTATTTTTGAGTCTAAATGGAAAACAGCCTTAGCAATTGGTGCTATAAGTATGTTTTTGGTACCATTTATTTTAGAAAAATTAGATCCTGAAACCGCTAAGGCCATTAAAGAAGAAAGAATGAGAAAGCAAAGAGAAAAATACAATATCCCAGAACAATAGAATTAAGTTTGCCTTTTTTTTTTTTTTTTTTTTTTTTTTTAGTTTCTTTTCATCCACTTGGATAAGTATATTTATATATTTATTTAAATATTTACAGCCTTGTATTTGATACTATGTTTTACAAAGTACTTGGAATAAAAGATTTGCCCCATAAGATTGTCTTTTTTTTTGTTTTAATACTTGCTAAGCAATGGAAAATGGATGAGATTATTACCAGTTAAAATAAAAAGAGCTGCGTGCGTAATTTTAACAAAATAACACAGAAACAAATGAAGAAAGACAAGGAACGAGAGTGAATGGGATAATTGGCAAAGGAAAAATTGACAGTCTGAATTTTTAAAAAAAAAAAAAAAAAAAAAAAACAATAATTTAAACTTTGAATTCTTTCCCATTTAAATAAGGGAGAAAAACACATACAATTATATATTTTTTCTTTGTTTGCCTCCCCCCCCCTCCTCCCCTGCCGCTGAAAGACTCTTTAATATTCAACCAACCACTGAATTTTTCTCCTAACTTGACTTCTAGTAATGTTAAGACATAAATAACTTAATAAATTAAAAAAAAAATACCATATACATTTATTTATTTATTTATAATAATACTAACACAGTAATCGGAATATGAAAGCCTATACTTTTATTGAAACTCCCATAATAGATGATAACGACAAAATAATAAGGAATTTATGCAATAATTTTTTCAAGTTTTATGTTAACCCAACACTAGCTTCAACTACCAATCAAATTATCTCACATTTAGTTCTTAATAATGTTACCGGGAACGAATTAGAAGAATCAATAGTTAACTCCTTTTCAAATATCGGACCAGTGGAAGAAAATTTTCAAACTACTAATAAAAACGGTGAAAAAGAAAAAGAATGTATTTCAAATTCAATTACAAAATTGAAAAACAATAGGGTTATATGGAATATCTGCTTAATATTGGTTCAGTCCTCATTTTTAAATAAACAGATCTTGTCCTTTAAATATCATAGTTTAAAATCTTCCCTATTTAATCTGATATTTGTCCCAGAAACCGCACTACCTGATAAAGATATTACTATATTAAAAAATCTCTATATCGAACTTTTATCATCATATTGTGAACCCAAAAATTTGATCACATTGTATGAACACTACAATACCACGGGCAACCCACTGACAATTGATATTTTAAATGCTGTCACATCAGCAGCATCCATTTCCTCTTCTTCATTTTTGGATTTTGAAAAATACACTTTCCCAATAATGAGAGCAACAAAAAAATTAAAGTCCTTTACATTGAATATTTGTTTGGAATTTAACTCCACCACTTCTAATAGATTTTTTTGTTTTGGTAACAAGTTATTTTTAGAATTAAGAGATTCTATTATATACTTGACCAATAATGATGAAGTGATCTCTGATTTTTCTGATTTCGATATTGAATTGGGTAAAAAATACAATATTACCATTATAAGTAATTTGGAATTGGGGTATATACGATTTTTTTACGAAGGTGATTTTATTCAAGAAATATCCAGTCCCATAGTGGTCAATGATCCGATCACTTTTGAATTCAAATTAGGCTCTGAATTATCTTCATTTAAATGCTACCGATGCGATATTTGGGATATTTGTTTAAATGACGCTTTCATCAAAATTATTTCCAAACTATCTCTGTCAAACTATATCGATTTTACTCACTTGCAACATTCGTCTTTTATCTTTGAGGAATTCAACACCGATATGACCAATTTTAAGGACACGATCATGAATTCAAATATTGTTTCCTTTCACCCCATGGGAATATTCAGAGACACCAAAGAAATTAAATTGGATTATAATTCATTTACTGTTGATAGGGTGACTGATTCGTGTTTTGGAAAACTATATTTTAACGATACAAGCGCTATGTTAAAATCACTATGCGCCATTAATTTCGCCGGCTCAATCTTCGGTTATTTGAAGAAGCAAGAAGATCCCCGTGTGTTTACTCAAATGCTACTCCATCTTACCAACTTATTGGAATCCCCCATTTTGTACAATATATTTATTGAACATAATGGCCAAATTTTATTGAATGGGATTTTATTGGAGCATGGAGTTTCACACTCGACCCTTGATTCTATAGCTATCTTCAACAACTTTTTAGGATTTTGCGGTTGGAATTCGGAGACAGATGTTATTATTACACATAAAAGTTTTTATGAGCATATTATACTTGATATGAGTTTATGGATTGATGCCGAAACTGAATTGACAAGATTTTATTTTTACCATCTAAATGAATTATTAACGAGTAAATATTCGTCTTACAACTACAATCTTTTAAAAGAAACTAGACTACTTGAATATTTATTGCATTATATTGCTGACATAAATAACGTTCAGAATTATGAAGCCATTATTGAACAATTATTTATTAATTTAGTTAAACTAGATAACAAAAATTACAAAACCATAAAGTCGCTAGTACAATATTGCTACTATATGATCAAGTTCGAACAAGAAAATACCCAAAAAACTACCACAATCATTATTTCATCCATTGATATATTATTTTCGGAGGCCATAGACTCAATAGACGGTAAGCTATTGCGGATGATAGAAAAATCGTTGAATTTGAAAATGTTATTTATGCTATTAAATAGAGCTGTTTTAAAGGATAGTAATAACATAGGTGAGCTTCCCTTGGCTATTATGAGTATACTTTTGAAGTACTTACAAATAAGCGAACGCGGTAGTTTAAATTTTAAAAATGGAGATGGTCGTATCATTTTACTGAATATTTTGAAAAACTTTAATAAAGATTATGTTTCAGAATTAGCGAAATTGATATTTTCATATGCATTCAGAAAAAATTGTGATGTTTCCAATTTACCTAGTGGTTTTGGCAAGTGCACCTTTTCTGGTGAATTTAACGAACTGCAACATTTACTTTTGGAGCTTTTCTTGTGGATACTTCACAAGTACAATAGCGAATGCATTGATCTTTTTAATGATTACGTGTTGGCCATATTAGAACAATATGGAAAATCTCGTGAATATAGGATTTTTCTAGAATCAAACGACATTTTCTTACCTGTCTATTTGGTTCAAATAATAATTAAAATTGATGGGGAAGAGCGTCTTTCAGATCAAAATACCAAATGTATTGACAATGTTAAGTTACTTTTATCAAATATATTTTTGAATAATTGTTCTTTAATGATAGAAAATGCTTTTAAAACCTTTTTCAAGACGATTATAGATTACAAAGAGAATATTCATTTACAGAGACACGACTCATATTTAAAGGCTGCTATAATGTACTATGTTTTCCCCAGTATAGTTGATAGATTGGTCCAATTCCAACACACCATCCCAGCTTTGTACATGGAGAATCCAGCTATTATCTTCAATGTTTCTATTTTATTAGGTTACTTTGTTGAGACATTACCAGTTTTCCAATGGCCTTTATGTTTATATATGAAATCATTGAGACTCGTGTTTATTTGTTTGGAAATGTTAAAGAATAAGTACGGAGACCTTTACAGAAAGAAAAAAGAAACTATAGAGTTGGCCCAATATTGTTCTGCCTTTTTTACTTGCATATTATATGTGGGGTACCCATTTTCCAATAATATAACAGAATTCAATTCATTTTTCCAAGACTTGTTATATTATCAGGAACTTTTATTCGGCGGGAAGGAACCGTTATTGGAATCCTGTATTATTGTTTTCATTTTATGCTTTATCATAGTATCTACAAAGGGCATGGACAAAAATAATGAAACTATGTATGTTTGTTTATTTTCCTGTTTTAGGACTATATTGGTTCACAGAGCAGAATGTGTTCCTCATTTACTTAAGCTATTTGAACAAAACGGGGAGCGTCTGCCGGAAACTTTGTTTACTTCGTCCTATCATATGAACGATGCCGAAATGAATACTTTATTTCAACAATACAATCATGTTTTTACGGAATACTATCGAAATGTTTTCAGAAGAAATTATTTCCAAAATACTTTTTTATCTGTGTTGAGAAGTTCAAGTTTAAATCCACCGGAGTTTTTACAAAAATCCTTGAAAAACACGCAAGACTCAGTGTTTGTTCTGTTTAACAACAATGCCAACGCAATCTATGAATTGTTTATAAAAGATAGTATACCGATGGATAAATTTTTGTTATCCAATGAACACAAAAGACAGCTTAATTTTGTGGATGATCTGCATGATGACGAAGTTTACAAGAAAAACTTATTAGAAGATATTTTATTCAACTTAGAAATTTTGAAAAAGTATAATAATGGGGGGACCTTAAAAAACAATTTGGTTTCTTGGGGAGTTGATAATCTTTCAACTATAAACAAAATGAGACCCAAGCTAAAGCCAAGTCCGAAGCGTTTAATATTCCCAAATGATAAGTGGTCTACTTTAAATTTGACGATTTCACCGCAAAAATCGCCTGTCAGTGTGCTATCGGCACCTTTTATTTTTAAAAAACATTGTGATGAGAAAAGAGGTAGTGACATTTCCTTTGAAATAATTCAAGATATTAATGCTATGGATTTAACTCAAGAAGAAAATAACAACCAAAATAGGAAAATATTAAAAATGTTACTTCCTAATGAAAATATCAAATTCATCTGGAATATCTGTTCCGTTTCTGGGCTAAATATATCAGAGGGTATTTTTCTACTCTGTGATACCAATTGCTATTTTATAAGCAATTATTATTTTGATGAATATGAAAGAAAAGTTATAGAGCTTTCTGAAACAAGAGACTCTGAAAGGGATTATAACATTCAATTGATTACAGGAGATAGCATATGCCAGGATGTAGAAGAAAGACATGATGTCTTAATGTTTCCGTCAAATACTGTTTCATATGTTGTGAAAAGACCATTTTTGTTAAGAGATCTTGCACTTGAAATTATTTTGGAAAGCAAGTTTTCCCATTTTTTCACATTTGGTTCGACCAGATTAAGAGACAAATTCTACAGTAAATTAAGTAAAATCCAAAACTCTGATTTGATAATTGATCCTTTATATAAGGAGGTATTACACCGTATCAATAAGAGAAATAGTCTATTAAATGCCAAAAATGGGGTAACGATTGGCTCATATTCATTTAAGGTCACCAAACTTGTTCAGACGTTTATTGAAAGCGGAGATTTATCTTTTATTACACAGAGTTGGCAAAGAGGACAAATTTCAAACTTTTATTATTTGATGATTGTTAATTTCCTAGCAGGCAGATCTTTCAACGATCTAACACAGTACCCTGTTTTCCCCTGGATCGTTAAGGACTATGAAAGTGAGGAGTTAGATTTAAATGATCCCAAAGTTTACAGGGACTTGTCAAAGCCGATGGGCATTCAAAGTGAGAGTCGTAAGGAACAGTTCCTGGAAAGATATGAAGCTTTAAAATCTTTGCATGATGAAAATACACCGCCTTTCCATTACGGCACACATTATTCTTCAGCCATGATTGTTGCCTCGTATTTGATTAGATTAGAACCTTTTACTGACTCTTACTTGTTGTTGCAAGGTGGGAAGTTTGGTCCCCCAGATAGGTTATTCAACTCGATTGAAAGGGCTTGGAAACAGGCCTCGTCCGAAAATACGACAGATGTTAGAGAATTAATTCCGGAATTCTTTTATTTGCCGGAATTTTTGCTTAATAGTAATAATTACGAATTTGGTAAGTTACATGATGGACATGTTGTAGACAATGTTATCCTACCACCCTGGGCTAAGGGGGACCCTAAAATATTTATTTCTAAAAATAGAGAGGCTTTAGAAAGCCCGTATGTTTCAAAACATTTGCATAATTGGATAGATTTGATTTTTGGATATAAGCAACGCGGTGAGCAAGCTGTTAGAGCGGTAAACGTGTTTAATCATTTAAGTTATCCCGGTGCTATAAATATAGACAAAGTTGATAATGTAATGGAGAAAAGATCTATAACGGGTATTATCCATAATTTTGGACAAACTCCATTGCAACTTTTTGATGAACCTCACCCTGAAAAATTTTCTACTGGTATTTTTTCTGTTGATTATTGTTGGCACTATTTGCCAGAAACCCCTATTGTTTCTAAACAGATCCATGTACATGGTCTTTCTGTTTCTGGTGTCAAATACATCGAATATGAGAAAAGCGGTAATGATATATATTGGGTAGGGTTCCCATTTTTAGCTTACAGGTTAAATGCTACTTTACTTTTAAAGTTAGAAACACCATACCAATTGAGGATCAACGACAACATTTATACGGTTACTGATTATGCTTCTGGAGAACTTACTGCTTTTTGTAAGCTTGATTCCAATTCTTTTGTTTTAGGTGACTCTATGGGAAATTTATCTATATGGGAATTTGTTGTTAATAAGATAAATAAATATGAGCTAATGAGGAAGGGGCAAATATTTGGACACTTTTCTGAGATTAAAGAAATTAAAGTTTCTGATGAATTTCAAATTATAGTGACTCTAGATTCTGACGGGTTTGTTTTTGTATGGAACTTATCGGATCGTAAATATATTCGTTGTTTGGGTGGAAATGTTAAAAATTTTAGTATTTCTAATACCACGGGAAATATATACATATTGTATCGAGATAAAACAGATATTTTCAATTTAAATGGTGAATTATATCTAAGCGTTCCTATACCACCATCTACTCATTATACAAGTGTCAATTTTATGAATTTTTATGGATGGGGGCTCGATCAACTACATTGCTATTGGAATATAAATGATATTATTTTATTGGGGACAAGTGATGGTCAGATTGAGATTTATGAGTTGATGGTTGACCCTGCAAAAGGCTGGCGCTTGAAATTAATGAAAACTTTATGTATTCAAGATAAGAGTATAGAGATAACCAGCGTTAGAGGAGAGGTGAGAATAATACCTACCAGTAACGTTGAGGATGTTGTCAAAGCAGATGTGGTAAAAGTCGAAGTTGTAGCTGGTGATTCAAATTCTTACTTGCATGTTTGGAAGTAGTTATATTTTATATAATTTTTGGAAACGGAAAAAAAAAAAAAAAAAAAAAGAATACGTACTACTAATAATAATAATTAAATTTCTTGATAATACAATAATACATAAATTAAAGAACAATGTATTGCAACTAATTTTTTTTATTTTATTTTATTTTATTTTATTTATAACGATTATACATCAATAAACCTAAACCATTCAACAATAATCCCACTACCTGTAAATACGATACGCTACTGGATGTAATAAACCAGCTAACTATAATTACAATGATCTTTTTCATTAAATTCGCAATTGAATATGATAATGTCGATATTTCACCTAATAAATAATAAACAATCATTGCTTGTAAAAAATGTAACGATCCATTCACAAATAATAATTTCCATGGGATTTCTATATTATCTTTTTTTGCGATTTGAGAAAATTCTAAAGTTAAAAACCAAACTGATGATAAGAAAAAACCAACTACCGATATGTAAATCATCAATGTCATTTTATCATATTTGGGGTAGTTATTATTGGTGTTGTTACCGATAGATTTAGAATAATGTTGCTTTACTTGTCTTGGTTTGAATACAGGCAGTAAGGTATCAGGATTATTGTTGTGATTACTAGCACTACTTTGAATGATATCTATTTTATCAGGTAACAAAATGTTGCCAACTTGGTCGTCAACATGCGATGTTGACTTATATGTAAAGACCGATTTGGCATAAATGTTTTGTAAGACAAAAATTAGCATGGATACGGTAGCATAAACAACACCAGGAGTCATCTTAGTCTCTAGTAAAGCTGAATTAATGGTTTCTCTTAATGAATTTTTCTCAGAGTTCGCCACAGAAATAAGACTAGACGTGATATTTTCCATGCTTGGAATGATGGATACCTTCACTGGGTCTTTCCCATCTTGTGAAGAAGCAGAAGTGGAAGGTGGTGCGTCAACTATGGATATAGCCACATCATGAATTTTTTCACTAACATTTTTAGAGTCAAAGGTGATGATAGTCCAAACACTTGTAATAATTAAGAATAAGCTAACTAGAATCCCATAGTTCAGTTTAATGGAATTATACTTGGAAATGTTTTTATAATAGTTTTGGCCAGCACACTTGGTTAGTAAAACTTGGCCTAAAACAACAAATACTGGTGACAAAGTTTTAACGCCAGCCACAGTTGACACTGGGACCAAACTTGTAGCTTTATGGCCAAAAAATTTACCAACAAATTGGAATAATCCCAAGGGCAGAACGGTAATAAAAAGCCTCTTGGATGGTTTAACAATGACATTTTTGATATTGTTAGGAAGATTATTTTTGGTGTGAAAATATGGATTTTTCTCGATATCACCGTCTTCGATGTCGTAGTTATTGATACAATTATCTGATGGATGATATAATGGGAAAGTACCTTCGGGAAATAAATAATAAAAACTTGGAAAGTAATAAGCAATGAAGCAAACAACACTTGCCAGAAAACTGATGTATAAAAATTGAAATTCTCCCAAGAATAATGGGAAAGGAAATTGTGTCAAAATGGTTTTAGTTACTTGAGCCCCATAAGAACTTAATACATACCAGGTAAGACATACAATAGTAATTTTAAAATAGTTTGAATGTGAAGTAATAGAGAATGTTGTTGTCATCTCCATATGAGGAAGTACTTTTTGCTCTTTTTCTTTTTTTTTTTTTTTCCCTTCTTCTTCTTCTTCTTCTTCTTTTCTTGGGAATGAAACGAATGTGGTTGATATCTTTTCTTTATTTTTTTTTTATTCTTTTTTCCTTCTTTTGTATATATATATATATATATATATATGTTTATATTGCAAAATAGTTGCCTAAACGTTATAAATGTGTAAGCATTTGAAGTGGAAAATATCTAACAGAGAGAACTATCCAATAGATGAAAGCGAAAAGATAAACGGTTCTTCAGATATAGAATATAATGAGAGGGGGGGAAAAGACTAAAGGAAAACAAATCTTTTCTAATTTTGTTAGAAGAGTGTTAGTTTTTCAATTTTGAATGGTATATTGGAAGTAATATTTTGAGATATAAGCCAAGATGAAAGAAAGAAAAGAAAAAATATTATAGCAATAAAAGTTCAACAAATATTAAAATATTTTTTTTTTTTATTTTATTTTTAGGAACATATAAAAAAGAACATGGATATTACGTTTGTGTGGGGGTGTTTGGGTGTGGGTTGACAGACAAAGACAAAATTAAAAATAGTTATTATATATATATATTTTTTTTTTTTATAATTTTTAATACTTTTTGTTGTAAATGAAATGGTTAAAACAGCCATGTCACTCATCACAATCTTTCAAATTAAAACTTTTAATGCAAATTATATAGATATATAGAGAGGTGCCTTTTTTGTTTCTATCAAAATAGTTATTTACATAGTCAAAATATATATAAAACCAGTTATAGAAACTTTTTTAAGAGATTAACTTTAGATATCTCCATTTCAAACTGACCCCTGTCTATATTAGAGCTAAGCTTTTTCAACACTTGGTTTTTGTGTTTAGGTGATGCTTTCACCATAGTTATATGACATAACCCAAAAGTTTCTAATGCGTATATAAGGTCCTTGTATTCATTTCGATTGCATGGTGTCATTATATCGGGTATTGCTACTGTTAATGTGTAGTAGTAATAATCATAACAAGAATCCATACTGTAGTATAATTCCGGGTTAGAATAACTCAATTTATCATGCGGGATATTACCGCATTCCTGTTTAATTAGACAACACAACGCGATTTTTTGTTGGATATTCAAATTTTTCATTCTTTCTTTAGTGGTGTGTGAATTGAAATAGGTATTGCAAACTTTGGATACATGTGCAATAGTTAATTTCAGAGGTGTTTCGTTTGTGTTGTCAGTAGTATTCGACATTTTTTGTCTATAGGTTAATTCTAACATTTCAATACTCTTCCTTAAAATGTCAAAAACTTTCCTCAAATCACCAGTAGTTGAGGAAATTTTCCTAGATAAAAATCTAATAGCCATCGGTTGAATATATTTATCCACGTTAAAAGTTGTGTCTTTGTTATTATGCAGTTTGTTCATAACAATATCATAAATTTGGGCAGCATCGTATGGTTTAAAAATTAGCGTTTTGGGTTGTAAATTTAAACCCAATTCTAGTCTACTTAAAAATCGGTCCTTCATATCCAAGCTATTAGAAATGCCAATTAATATAAAATTAAGTTCAGGTAATTTAGCCATTAAAAACAAATTAAAAATTGTGGCTGTTGTTCTTGTATCACCTAGATTACTACTGTTAACTAATTTGTCCATTTCATCTAGAACAATAATGAATTTTAAGTTTTCCGTACTAGCTTGGTCTTTTTTTTTGTATTTTTTTAAAAAAAGCCTCAAATCGTCCATTGTTTTAACACTGTTATTTGAATTGGTATCATGCTGAGGATTTATGAATGAATGGTATAATTTCGAAAATATATCATGTGGCGATTTTAATGCAATGCAGTTTATAATACAGGTTGTAACAGCATACTTATTTTGATAAAGGCACTTGTTCAAAATTTCCCCATTATTATTATTATTATTGTTGTTGTTGTTATGATTGTTACTTGGTGGCACAATGGCTTTGTTAAAATGAGAATTGATTATTTCAGTGACTTGTGCCGTTTTACCCGTTCCAGGTGGACCAGTAATATACAAGGAATCACCTGTATCTTGTTCAATACTATTATTCAAAAAAGTCATTATCTGCTCATACTCTTGATTTCTAGAAACCAAAATAGTATTCGTTTTACCGTTTCTACAAAGGGTATTAGGGTCTGAATCAGTATTAAGTGGAACACCACTAGATTTTTGAAATATTGTTTTAATTTGAGAATAAGCATCTAGATTCTCATCATCTTGAAACATCAATTTTTTCCTGGGAAAAAAATTCAACGTGTCATTTTCGTTTTTAATTTCGGTGGTATTATGGTACTTGTTAATTAATTTTTTTTTTAATGGTGAGCCGCCTTGTTCTTCTTCCTTAATGTTACTGGAATCGATGGACTTTTTTCTTTTCGCCGGTGATTTAGAAGGAGAAATCAATCCATTAACAATATAGCTTGGTGCCTTAAGAGTGGGAAATATTTGTGGGCTTTTAAATGTAGAGGAAGAAGATGCTGAGGTTATTGAACTTTTAGTAGCACTATTTGGTGTTAGCAATACATTTTTAAAATCAAGTGTAAATTTGTTTTCGGTTTCCTCGGTTTTTAATGGTGTTTTTTGAGATATAAAAGAGGCAGAGCCTTTGTCTATGAAGTCATTAAATGAGTTGTCCAATAATCTTTTTCTCCTTTGTACCATTGTTATGAGTATTATTATCACAATGCTTATTATTTGATTTTTTTTTCTTTTTTAATGTAAAAAAAAAATAGCCTTTATGTTCTTCTATAACTATTTAACTTTGAAAACTAATTTATTGGATATAAATAATTATAAAACAAATCAAAGATATATATATATATATATATATATTCACTTTTTTTTTTTTTATTCATTTTTAATTTATTTATTATGGCTGGTTTGTTTCTTTTGACGCGTAAACAATCAACACCATAAACAATTACATTTCCTAAAACGGAAATATATTTTTTATTATGAGGGCATTTTTTATTTTTTTATTTTTTTTTATTTTTTTTTATTTTTGGCGAAATTTGGTAGTTTATTTTAATTGGGAAAATAACAACGTTAAAAGTTGCTCACTGTGGTAATACACTGGCCGGGTAAGCACAATCATGAATCCATTTACACATAAATTACCCGGATTATTACATATTGCACAGATGTATATAATGCATGGGTGTTAACTTACAAATAACAATTTATTAATAAAATGAAAATAAAAAAAAAAAAAAATAACTCTCAAATTTAATTTTAAAATTTTGTAATAAAATAAAAAAAAAAATTTATCTTTTCTGTTTTATAATAAATTTGTCTTGTTTCTAAAGGCAAGAAAGAAGGAAAGAAAGAAAGAGAAAGAAAAAAAAAAAAAAAAAAAAGGTAATCAATAATAATAGTAGCAACAACGATAACAATAAACAAGAATCTTCAAATATAATGGAATTTATATTATAATATAAACAAGGTTATAATACTCAGAAAAAGAAATACTAATATCAAACAATATATACATGTATATATATACAAATACTAAAAATTACATAGAAATTCCAATTAACCAACCTAGATTAAATGAGACAAAGAAAATATTTTTATACTATAAACAATACATCAAAATCACCAAGGCCAAGCAGCTCTTCTATTTCAAATCAAACTCCTTACATGAGAGGAAGCTCTAACGCTACAACCAATACTACCATGCCTCCAGCTTCTCCACTGCCATCTGACAACATAGTGCCGAATAGCAATCTTATTGCAAGTAACAACAAAGTCTCCACCCCAAGTACCCCTTCTCGTTTATCTAGATACAATCCTGGTTTACCAAGAAGTAGGTATAATGGTAGCTCAGGGTCAACAAGGCCTTTTACTACAGCAGTGAGTGATTTTGCTCCCAATAATGCCCCTATCACTAATACAACTAATGGTTCAACTAATAAAAAACATGACATTCTACCTGAAAAAAAAGGTAGTCTGGATACCTATGAAACTAATGATGATAAAAAAAGTAACAGTAGTGGTGCTAGTAGTAGTGCATCCAGATGGTCTGGTTCTAAACATCCGCTTGAAGGAACCAGTTTGACTCAACAATCTCCTGTAGCGTCAACATCTCATTTAACTACCAATGGTAATGCAAATTTTATAACCAGTAATATAGAAAGTTCAAATTCAACTATTATTGGTCCTTCAAGAGCTCCAAGTAGTAGCAATAACAACGAAACTAGACCTTCTAGCAGATATAATAAAAAGCAAGGACTGGTTTCTTACGGCCCTAAAGCAACTGCGGATGGCCTGCAAAGTATAGTTTCTTCAAAGTTAAAAAAAAATGCAACATTAGTCACTTCCGCCACGTCATCACCAAAGGTTGTATCCTCTCCAGTAACACCCGTAAATAATGAAAAGGTGAGTAATTCTGAATCGTATAGAGGTTTATCTATTACTGGGGGCGATACATACATTCCAGAAAATAGTACTATTAGTAGCAACGTTTTTTCCTCAAAGAGCACTGCCAAAATAGCCCATAATATTAATCATCCTCACCACCGTGTTCATATGTCAAACTTAATTTCTTCTAGACCACCATATAGAGGACGTGGCGCAAGATATTTTTCATCATTAAACTCATACTATAAAGATACTCCATATTACCTAAATGAGGGAAGAAAAAAACCTAAACCGAGTTTACTTTCCAGTAAACCACCGTATAAAGATAGTTATGTGTCGTCACCATATTCTTCCAACTCCTCTTCTTCATCCTTGCCGATAAATGATGGTTTGACATCGAAAAGAGAGTCTGCAAAGTTATCAAACATCGATAACAGTAATGCCAAAGATAACAGCAATGAGGATAAAAAAATTAACAAAGAGATGGAAAATTCTGTTAATATCGATGATGTTTCCAAAAATTACAACAGAGCCGATACAGATATGCTAAAAGCACCCAAAAAACCAGAAATAATTAAGGGAAAAAGTGATGAGTACAGTGATGATGACTCTGACGAGAATTCATATGATGGAGGTGTTGAGGAATCCAAAAACAATGAAACAGATAAAAAGCGTTATCATCTAGAAAGGGGAACTGAAATACCAGAAGGGGGAAATAAAAATGAATATAAACATAAAGTGGAAGAAACCTCTTCTTTGAAAAACACTGTTTCGCAAATAGGTGAAGATGGTGGAAAAATGTTTTTTTACGAAGACCCACTAAAAACGCAAGTACATATACCACAATTGTCAAAAGAAGAAACTGGGTATCCCGAACCTTTAACTCCAGTGGAAGGCTGTATTTTTCCTATGCGTGAACCAGAAATGAAATTATGGCTGTTGAAAAATAATAAGAGGCAATTTATTATTGCTAAGCAGGAGTATCTTTTGAAAAATCCAATAAAACATCTATCCGAGTATCCATTTTTTGAAAAGTTACTTGTAATTAACAGACAAGCCGTTCAACCTGTATTGCTTAAGAATATTTCCAAATTAAAGGAATATGAATATTTTAAAACACTAAAATTGAGGCAAAAATACGTTGCTTTTGATAAGGAATGGAGAGGGATTTGTTCCGAATTGGATGAAATTAGTGAAAATATGAAGAATGACGAGGAACATGCTAAAGCAAGTAAATCAGAAGATGCGGATATCAATGGTGAGAAGGAGGAGGAGGAGGAGGAGGAGGGAAAGGAGGAGGAGGAAAAAGAGGGGGAAAAAGAAAAGGAGAAGGAGAAAGAGAAGGAGGATGAGGGGGAGGGAGAGCTAAAAAGCACTCGGAATGAAAGCAATTTTGATGGCGCAAATAATTCTCGCAGGAAAAATGGTTTTGGTTTTAACAACAAAAGTAGTATTACAAATCATTCAAATGACCATAAAACAGATGTAAAAAATGATACAAATGATAATTATAGAAGTAGAAGATGGAGAAATAGAGCGGATTTTGTGGATGACACCGATATTGATAAAGTATTAAGTGAATTAGATCCCGTATATAGGCATCATCAATTGGCTGCTGTTATTCCACCAATGTTTCTAAATCCTGTGGAAAAATATTCAGTTAAATTTTTAGATGTTAATAATTTAGTGACTAATAAAGATGAGTGGAGCAGAAGAATGATTACTGATGGTATTGATACTTTTACTGAAAAGGAACACGAAATGTTTGTTGAAGGGTTCTTAAGCTATCCTAAAAGATTTGGTAAAATATCGCATTATATGTATGGTATTAGAACACCAGAGGAATGTGTTTTACATTATTATTTAACCAAAAAGAAAATAGATTATAAGGCATTAATTGCTGAAAAGAATAAAAGGCGGAAGATACATCATAATGTCAACTCTAGTTCTGGGAAATCTCGCCGTAATGTAGGTGGGGCTAATAATAAGAAGGCAAAACATGAAGTGAGGGAAGAAATGAAATATAGTTTGTCCAATGAGAAATTTGAGAAAGAGAAAGAAAATGGAAAGGAACGGGAGGGTGAGAAGGAAGAGGAGAAAGAAAAAGAAAAAGAAAAAGAAAAAGAAAAAGAAAAAGAAAAAGAAAAACAGAATGTTGAAGATTCATCCAAAGATGCCGATAAATGCTTGGTGAAGGTTCCATTTAAGTTACCACAAGATGCTACAGGTGAGGAATCCGCTTTGAATCCCATTGAAAAACAATTATCGGAGAATAATCTTGAGGAAGCAAAAAAATTACTTGTGATGAGAAAGGGGGAGGGTAGCATTGAAAATATGGACGGTAATGCTGATCAACTTAAGGAACAAGTTTTTAACGAGGCGACAATTAAAACAATGAAAAAGACAAAGAAGGAGCTAGTTGAGGAAACAAAGGAAACGTACGAGGAAGAACAAGTGATAATGGGGAATCCAAAGGAAATATCTGAAAAAGTACACACAGAAATAAATGGGAAAGCACAGGAGGAAATACAGGAGGAAATACAGGAGAAAGTATACAATAAGGCACAGAATGAAATGGACGGAGATATACAACTTAGAGCAAGGGAAAAGATACCGGAGAAAGAGCAAAGGGAAACCAACAATAAATTAAGCGATGAATCACCATCTTTTCATATACAATATGAGGAGAAGGAAATTAACAAAGCTATAAAGGAGCCACAAACTTTAATCACTGATAATTCCACTACTCAGAAATCTTCCGTAGCAGTAAATAGCAGTCTTACAGAAATTGAGGAATCAGCAGAAAAAGAAATCCAAAAAGAGACAAAGAACACTGATGTAGATACAGCAAACTTAACTAGAGTGTCAGATAAGGAGAATACATCCTTAGAAAAAACTTTACCAAGTGTTAATACCGTTATTAACTTTGAAAATTATCCAACTACAAATGTGGAGGAAGGAAATATCAATTCCATGAAGCGGAAATTGAAGGAAACACTGGAGGAAGACACGCAGGATGAACAACACGAGTCCGAACAAGAATTCACAGCAACTCGTTCTAAATCACGCGAAAGAAGTGCATCCCCTTCCGTAGACGTGTCGGGAATAACGGCGGTCAAACATAAGAAACAGCATCTTGCTGGCAGATCTAGTTACTGGAGTGTTTATGAGGCCAATTTATTTCCCAGCTTATTGCTAAAACATGGTACCAATTGGGCTGCCATTGCTGAAGAAATCGGTACTAAATCTGTGACTATGGTCAAAAATTTTTTCCACAAAAGAGCTAACGATGATAATGGATGGAGAGCACTTGCAGAAAAAGCTAATGCAACTAAGAACATTCCACTTCAACAAGAAACAGATCAAAATGGCATCCAATTCACTACATCAGTTCCCACCACTACTAGTGCCAATTCTGTCCCACTGCCTATTTTTGCCGCTGATGGTATTGCATCCAGTAGAATTGCCAATACGCCTACACCACCACCACCAGCACCACCATCACCATCATCATTAAAACCCAAGACGATGAGTAAATCATTTAATTTTGTGGAAACCGTCAATATCAACACGAGCAAGTTCGTACAACGCCCTGCACCAGCAAATGGGTTACCGCCTCCGCGTTTACCTTGTATACAATTGCCGCCATTGAATAATAACACCGTTACAGCAACTGATACAGCCTCCATCAGGATAGCAAATGTTAGTACCAGTAATATGGAGAGGCCTGGTGTGATTTTACCATCGATCCAACCACAACCATCCACTTCTTCGAAAAGACAAACCTTATTTTTAGGCAACCTATTGAACAATGATTATAGTGCACACACAACAAAGTCCCTTACTCCACAACAAACATGGTCATCAGCTGCACCAAGTATATCCCTGTTGAGTAATGTGGCGGTTGCTTCTTCCGTTAACACTCCTAATGGAACCCCTGCTTCTGTCAATATTCCGGCACGAACATTTTCCGGACAACCACCAAGACTAAGTTTTTTAAGCAATTTATTGAATCCCGTGAATGATACTTCTGTCACTACAACTTCTCCTTTATCAGCAAATAATGCTAATGTGGTTGCAATTAACCATAATATCCAAAATAATATTGTAAGTGACAATAACGATGCCAATAGCGACGCTAATAATGTTTCACAGGAAAATAAAATTGTTAACCAAAATTCAAGCTTACAAAGACCTAATTTGCTAATGAAACCACATCATTCTTTTTCATCTTCTCTTGATGAAAATGTATGTACATCATCAGTCGTGGAAATTAACGCTGCAAGACAACACCATAATATATCACCGCCAACCGGTTCCAAAAAAGATGAGGTAGCAGCATTAAATTCAGATTTTATAAGTTTTGAAAAAAATCCTTTGGCTGCTTTGGCAGCAATTGCATCAGCACCAGAGACAATGAGCTCCTTATTACCGGAGAATAAGGCCAATGAGAAGGCTTCTCATGGTAATGATAACGCTATCATTAAAGGGGAGCCAAAACAATGACATGAAGATTACTACTGAAAAAAAAAAATAAGAATAAAAATATTAGTGTTGATGGACTTGTAATCAACTTAGCTAACTTGTGCTTTCAATTTATTACTTAAGTCATGCCTATATACGAAAGTTAACCTGAATACAGGTTTTTTTTTTTTATATATATTTTTTTATTTGTGATTTCCACTTTGTTACTGGATCACGTGCGACCATGAATTCTCAGATTATGACGACGTCAACAACAACATTTTTTTTTTTGTGGTGATGTAAAAAAATTTTTATTGACACGAACGCACTTGCCCTGCGAGTGTTTCTATGTAAACACGATTTATCATTTTTTTCGAAGCACATTTTTTTTTTTTATTTTTTTTTTTTTGCTTTTTAGAAAATTACGTGTAACACATAACCGAATGCATTCTTTTGTTTTATCGTGAACGGTTTTTATTTATTTATTTTTTTTGTTTTTATTTATTTTTTTTGTTTTTATTTTTTTTCGTTTTCCTGTTTTCGAAAAATTTATTCAACTTTTTCTTTTGTTTTCGTTTTCGCTACTTTTTTTTTTTTTTTTTTTTTTTTTTTTTTTTCAACTTATAATGTTTACCTTGTAATGCGAAAAAACAAAAAGAAAGTAGAGACACAAATTAACCTGCTACTGTTGTTCAGGAACATCAAGTATCTGCAGAAATCCCAGAACAAAAAATATGGAGTGTATTAAAAAAATAACATCGATTCTTTTGGCTCAGCTTCCACCTCAATACGTCCCAACAATAGACCACTTTTTCTTTAATATTGATTTGTGGACCAACTTTGATTATTATATTACTCTATTCACAAACGGCAAATTCATTCCCTCTGAATTCAGCTTTATTCCCAATGAAACCCCAATTTCCACCTTGAAAGAGGTGTCTACTTATATACTTACCTATTACATTATTATATTTGGGTGTAGATATATTTTACAGAATTACGTGCCATTGAAGTTAAAAGGAGTTTCCCAAATACATAATTTGCTATTAACCAGCATATCTTTAACTTTATTAGTATTATTTGTTGAACAATTAATTCCACTTATTTATCGTCATGGGTTGTATTTTGCCATTTGCGACGCACAAGCATGGTCTCAACCAATGGTTACTTTATACTACTTGAACTATTTAACTAAATTTGTTGAATTTACTGACACTTTATTGTTAGTACTAAAACACAAAAAGTTAACATTTTTACACACATACCATCATGGCGCTACTGCTTTATTATGTTACACTCAATTGATTGGCGAAACTTCGATTTCCTGGGTCCCTATTACATTAAACTTGTCGGTTCATGTTATAATGTATTGGTACTATTTTTTGGCGTCAAGAGGCATCAGGGTGTGGTGGAAAGAATGGGTCACCAGATTTCAAATCATCCAATTTTTATTGGATATTGGCTTTATTTATTTTGCTACTTATCAAAAGATCGTTCATACTTTTGCGCCTCAGATACCACATTGTGGTGATTGTGTAGGGTCTACCGGTGCAACCATTGCCGGCTGTTGTATTATATCTTCTTATTTATTCCTATTCATTGCCTTTTATATTGATGTTTATTTAAGAAGAGGTACAAAAAAATCAAGAATCGTGAAGCGTGCTCGCGGTGGTGTAGCTGCTAAAGTCAATGAATATGTTTTAATTGATGTTGCTAATGCTGCCACCCCATCTCCATCTCCAGCTCCAAGTTTTAGAAATAGGAAATCGAACGGTCATAAAAATGGTTCTCACAGGAAACAAAGAGTTCATGGTTCTCTGAATTAAGCTTAATAGGAGGTAGAAGTTTATAACAACAAATATTGTTTAATTTATATTTGTATTATACAGTTATATATATATATATATATATATATATTATTTGGATAATTTTTTATATAAATCATTGGTTCTTTCACATGATATTTCTAAAGCTCTTTTTAATAGATGCATTGGAACATTATCACCGCTTGCAGCCATATATATACTTTTAAAATTAGTGGTAGCACTTCCCTTGTTAGTTGGTGTAGATATTATAGAAATTCTTGATAATATAGAAGATTCTTCAGCCTCACTTTCTAAATCAGCTAGTAAAATAGGATCTTCGTTACTATTTTCCACTTTTATTACGCCGAAATTACTAGCAAAACCTATGTTAGCTATATTTAATGTTAATGGTACCCTTTCATTTATATCAAAATTTAAGTCGTAACTTTCTCTGATGTTAGCGGATCTACCTCTAGTTCTAATAGGGATTTTCAAATCAATGGCTCTTTCATCAATGTAGGCACGGGGTAATTTAACAGTTTTTAGGGCTAATACTAAAGAATTCAAGCACAATTCAAAAATCGGCGAATTTCTACTGAAAACTTGTTGTTTAGAATACAACACATAAGACCATTTCCTATTATTTAGAAGCTTTCTTTCATTTTGTTCTTTTTGGGAATCATATACAATTTCTTGGGTTTCAGCGTTACGTATACCAATAGAATTAATGGATAAACTATTATTTGTTATGAGTTGTGAATTTAATATGGATTCACAAAGTTTTTGTGAGACAATCATTTCTTCATCTGTTGGTGCACCAACTCTACCTCTTTCGACCTGAACAATTGGATACACTGAGGCAAAACCAACTTCCCCCTTAGTATTTTCTTCAAAATCGGGAATTTCATCCTTAACTGTATCTATTTCAGTAACTGGCATATTTTCCTCGATTATGCCACCAGTTATGGTAGTGATTACAAACATTTCGCCTAGTCTAGATATGTTGCTACCTAAAACACAGGGATTATTTTTATTGCTCAGTTCTCCATCAGTTGTACGATATTCTCTAAACTCCTCAAATTTTCTCAAACATGGTCTCAAACCCAATTGTAAATGTCTTTGTAATGAAATATCAGGTGCGATACGGGCTAAAACCTCTGGTGGAAAGCTGATTGGTTGGTTGGTAGTAATAGTGTTCTGTTTTTCCTGTGTGTTCATTTTACAGATATTTTTTTCTTTTTTTTTTTCTTTTTTTTTTTTGACAACTTTAGATGATAATATTACCATGTATCAAGAAGATTTATAATTTTTTTATTTTTGTTTTTCCCGGTTTAAAAAGAAATTCAATTTTTATTTAAATTTTTCTTTCTCTTTTTTTTTATCCGATTGTTTTTCAGTCCAGATTAAATATGCGTTAAGACCGAATACCGAAATATTGCGCTTGTTTTCGTAATTTTTTTTTTCTTTCCTTTTTGAAAAAAAATACGAAAAACAAAAAAATTACGTAATTTTCAACACGAGGCTCATTACCACTTTGAGACAAATTCAAGGGTAAAAATTAGAAGATGTGGGTTTTATTTTGTTTTTTATTATTGATTTAAAAAAAGAAAAAAAGGTTACAAAATTATCTATAAAAATCACATTAACCTTATTTCAACCTCAAACAGAAACTAAATAAATCTACGTTAAATCAATTCACATTAGAATACAAAAAAAAAAAAGAAAAAAAAAACTAAAAATAACACCCAAGACCAAAATAGATTGCAATGTGTATCACAATCATAGGCTCTTTAAATTATGATCTGGTAACTTACACAGATAGACTACCAAATGCAGGGGAAACATTTAAAGCCAATAAATTTGAAACCCATATTGGCGGGAAAGGTTTAAACCAAACAATAGCAGTGGCCAAATTATCTAAAAACATGCCTATCAAAATGTTAGGTCATGTGGGGAACGATACGTTTGGTGACAATATACTTGGAATGTTAAGCAAATATAACGACCTTGATTTGTCAGATGTTCAAAGAGCTCCTCTTGGTCTCGGAACTGGTGTTGCAACTATTATTGTTGACCAAGGTTCTAACAATCAAAATAGAATATTGATTACTGAAGGTGCTAACATTTTAACCAACTACACTGCTTTTCAATTGGATCGAATTTTCCCCCTTTACGGCGACAGTACAAGAGTTACTGGAAATAACTCCATTGGTACCACTCCCACAACTATTACCAGTAACAGCATGGCTAATATTAATGATGACGTTGAATTTATTGTTTTACAAAATGAAATCCCAAACTCTTGTTTTATCATCGAATGGATGTTTAAGTATAGATCAGAAAACCAAATTGTTTTTAATCCTTCTCCATTTAACGATCAAATTTCATCTTCCGTATGGAATAAGAGAATTGATATTTTAATTGTTAATGAAGTCGAAGCAATTCAAGTTTTACAAGCTAATATAACTAATAGTAACTTATTCACAAATTTTCAAAATAAGATATCTCAAGATTTTATTCAGGGCTATCGAGAAATTGCCACATATTTACATCAACATTTTATAAAAAAAGATAATTTGGGTGCTGTAATTATTACATTGGGTGCTAAAGGTTGCATTTACCTTTCTAACAATACAGAACTGACCTATAAACCAAGTATTTTTGTACCTAACGAACACATAGTAGATACCACCGGCGCTGGTGATACCTTTTTGGGCGCCTGTATTTCACAATTAGCACAAGGTGCCACCTTGGACGATGCTATCCATTTTGCCTTAATTGCCAGTTCCATCGTCATACAGAAAAAAGGTGCTTCCCAAAGTATCCCAAGTTATGAAGAAGTTATGAGAAAAAGTACTAGCTTAATGTAAGTAGCTTTACAAAATACTACTTTTCAAGAAGAAAATATGTCTTTTTAATTTTATTTTGCTCAAATACACCAAGACTATAAATTTTTTTTTTCCTGTTTTTTTTTTTTTTTTTTTTTTTTTTTCCCACAATTCTATTTATGAAATACATAACTCTTATATTATTCGGTATTAAAAACTTTCTGTGGATATACGCAGCTTTTTTCTTTCATTGCTGCTATTGGAAACTTCTTCTTCATTCAACTGTTCCTTTCTTTCTTTTATATTTTCATTCAAAGTTCTATCACTATCATTGATATTGTTATTGATACTTGTTTTACTATTAATGCAGTTGTCCTTTTCTTTTGAATTCAAACAACCATTTATAGTGTCATATTCGTCATCACGCTTTCCCTCACTTTCTACGTCAGTATCATCATCTTCTTGTTTAGCATTATCATCGTCTTCGTCATCTGTTTTACACATTTCAAACTGAGTTAATTGTTGTTCTTCAAATTCCTCCATTGCTTCCAGATTCTTTAATCTATTTATTTCAATTATTTTTTTTAGATTTGCACCACCAATGGCCTCATTTTCTTTAGTAGTACGCCGTCTATAAAACAACAAATAAGCAGACCCACTAACGCTTTGTTCGGGAGAAGTTGCTGTTACTCTTGAATCGTCAAAATAATACCACTTATTATCAACGCAGTTTTTAACATATGCGGTGTAATGTCCCCCACCCAGACCACCGTAATGGTTATCAACAGCAAATAAATCATAAATCGTTTCACTTTTTTCGGTACCTGTTTGATTTCTGACTAGGTATTGCGACACGTCAAAGTCAATGATAGGGAAATCAACTACAGCATCAATTTTGTCACTGAATGACGATTGGTTTTCAAACCTTTTCAATTGTACAAGTAAGATATCTGGTGTAGACCATAATTCAATTTGTTTTGTGGCTTGTCTATGAACTTTACATTGTGGACAATACCACGAGTCATCAACACCTAATACTTCTGGTTTGGAAAATAATTTTAGACAATCGTCTAGTGTAATATGCTTGCTTTTGTTATTCTCTCTCCTTTTCAATTTAATATCGTCCAACTCTTTATTTTTGTATTTTTGTGGTTGATTCCAGGAAAAGTTTTGTTTAAATAATTCCTTAAATGTCATATTGTTCCATTCAACAATAAGAGTCGGTGTTTCAGAGGTGAATAGACATTTGCTTTGGATTTCAGTCTTAGATACTATAGTTTTATTGGGCAATGGACTAGGTGCTGTTGTAGTTGATATCAAATTAACATCAGAATCCTCAAACAAAGAGGGTGGTATAAATACATTATTATTAGCAATACTTTCGACTTCCGGCTGCTGCTGCTGCTGTTCACCTTTGTTAGTTTCCGATTCTTCGTCAATGTCCATATCAGAGCCACTCTTTGATGACTGGTCTTGTTCAATAACATCAACGGTTTCATCGTAACTTGTAATAACACCATAAAGTTCTAAAACTACAGGATCAACGTTGTCGGTTATATCAGTTATTTTAGACAGGGTAATGTGTGGGTTTGGTACGTATAGATAATTTTCTTTCAATGGGCAATCTTCATTAGATACAGTTTTATTGTGCTGATCGTCTAAATCGCCAACCGTAGTAGACGTGGTAGCAGGATCATTGTTATTATACACCTTTAATTTGAAACAACCGGGAATGCCATGTTTCCAATATTGATATTCTTTCTGTAAAATTTCGTGCAGGTTACTAATATTCGGATATTTTTGCTGCAAATAATGAATTCTTTGTTCAAATTCCTGTTTTTTCCTGATGCTCTCTTCATAAATATCTACATCACTCTCTAACAACTTTAAACCGGTCAAATTTTGCAATTTCTCAGCCATTTTGTATAAAACAGCACCAAATGAAAATAATTCGTCTCTACTAAAGTTCACAATAAACGGGTACCCAAATAAACTGGGAGTGGGAAATTCAGTTTCCAATTTAACATTTAAAACTGGAATAAAAAAATTGCATTCATCAGCAGCAATGTCACAATTTTCTAATTCGTTAAAAACTACTATATCCGTTGAGGAAATCAACTCATTTATTGGTAAATATTGAGAATCGGAATTTTCTTCCTCATAGTTTTTATAGAATTGATGATTAAAACATTCATAACCGACCAGACGTGTCATATTATTATTATTATTACTACTACTACTAGCACCACTACTAGCATTGGTAGGATTTTGCAACTTTGATTCAATGTATTTCTTCAAATCCTGATATGTTGCAGTATTTGGCAATTCAACATCCAATGTGCTGGGCTCACTATGAGACCTGAAAATTACCACGCTGCGGGACCAAAACCTTTCCACAGGTAATGGCAAAGTTAAATCATTAAAGGGATCAAAAGTAACAGATACATTTTTACATTCGGGACACGTCAAGGTAGACTTATATAGGCCAACAAATAAGTCCAAAATTATGGAATTATTTCTTAATTTATGCTTTTCCCAAGTATTTTGTGCCAAGTTTTCAATTATCTGCTGATCATTAACATTTGTCCCTGGTGGTAACTCTGACTTTTCCACATATGGTTTTTTTATAACTCTGTTTAGATCCTCATGTAGACCATCTAATAAAAAATTGATAAATTCTTGTGAATCTTGTTGTAAATATCCTTTAAACATTGAGTTACAATAACCAATAGTAGTTTTAAAATTCCTTGGAGCAAAGGAGGAATTTATTTCATCATTATCTATTTTAATAGTTTCCTTAAATAAACTTTTAATCAACCCGGCAAAGGAATTGGCTATTGCCCCCTTATAGCCTAGTGGATTGTCAACATTTAGTTCCTGCAAAAAAACATCATATAAAAAATAATCCTTTAATTCTGGGATGTGTGCCAAACATTGCAAAGCGCTATTCATATAACAAGAATTGCCCAAATTATTTAAGCCTATCAAACCATTAGAGGGCTGAAATTTGTTATAAACAAAAAAATTGGACGGCCAGTGCTTCCCAGTCTTGAATTCCAAAATAACATGCCCTCTGTAAACAGGTACATTTTTAAAGGATGAATTTAGAATTTTATTTTCATTGATATAGATTTTTTGGTCAATGGTGGCAAAATCCCAAGGTGTAATAATATATTTATCTAAGGATACAACTGGCAAAATAGCAGGGTCTTCACCTCCGTTGTCAGTATAATCTATTTCATCATATGAAATCCAGTAGCTAACATCTGGTAACTCAGAAACATCTTCCTTGGTAATATAACTGTTTAAACATTTTGTCAAAATTGCTTTAATATTGGCTAATCTCGATATACAGAAAAACGGAGCAGATTTGTTCCTAGAAAGATCAATATTCATTTCATCTGTAAAAACATGATAATTAAAACATAGCCATGACAATTCAATAATTAATTCATGAGTTTTTTGATTCTCTACTAGGTAGGTGATAATCGGTTTCCCTATTAGGCCATACCACTCGGTCAACTGGTTGAAAACAGTTTTACAGACTGCTGTGTAAGGGTGTGTATTGTAATCTTTTAATATAAAATTGTCATAATCTATAACAATGGAATCTGTATTAATAGAGCCCAAGTATAGAAAGGGGTTTACCTCTTCCTCTTCCTCTGTCACTTCCTGGGCATTATTGTTGAAATCGACATCAAGTTTAGGATCATTTAAAAATGCATTGAACCAATTATGGGGTATAATAAACATTTCATCACCTTCTTTCTTCCCCATCTCATTCAATTCGTGCAACGTTCTGATTATTTCCCTTTGTTCTTCAATAGGAGGCAATTCTATTTCAAGCACTTCTTTCGATTGTTGCTGCTCTTCATTATTACTTTCTATATTTGGTATTATGTCTCCAGTTCCATTATGTTGGCTTTCAATTGTACTTATGCTGTCAGAGCTACTACGGTCATTTTCATCTTCTTTGGCAGATTCATTTTTTATCAGCCTCCCAGAAGTATCATTGTCACTTGGATAATCTGTAGTCATATTTATACTATTATTAGTATCTGCGAGATCATTGCGATTGGTATCCGCGTCAACCAAAGATTCCGGCCTTTTAGGTAATGGGGGCAAAAAGGTAGGCGGTAATTCAGAGCTATCTTTATGTTTTTGTAGTTTTTGTTCTTGGTATGAATCACGTTGAATAGAAACATCAGAGACGGTATTATGATGGTAATGCTTATGTATATGTTTATGTGTATTATTATCATTATAAACCATATCATTTTCAGCATTGTTATTACTATTACTATTTATATCGTCTGAGTTTGACATAGTTTCATCTTCTATTAGCAGTTCAGTCATTATTTACCTTTTTTTTTTTCTTATTTTTTATTTTTTTGGGTATCTAAAGTATTAATATTTAAAATCACTTAATGCTGATTGTATTGTAAAAGAAGAAAGGTCAATCAATGGTAGCAATGAGGAAAGAAATTAGACGTTTATAGTTCAAAAGGTTTTACCAATGTTGTGGGTAAAGGGGAAGTAAGAAAGAAGAAGGGAAAAAAAAAAAAAAAAAAAAAAAAATAATATTTTCGTAATAGTAGACGAAAAAAAAAAGAAAGAAGAAATAAAGAAAAATGACAAAAGAAAAGAAAATATGAATTGGTGAAATAACAAACGAACGAATGAACGAACAAACAAACAAACAAACACACAAATTATAGAAAAAAATATGTACAACTCAATTACTAACACATACTTCTTTATAACCAAAGTTTTATATTTACCATGAAAGTATTAAAAAAAAAAAAGAGAACATTGCTCAAATAAAGAAAAAATAACAACCATTCAGTCTATATGGCAAACAACGTTCACAAAATCAAAGACAAAAAAAAAAAAGTTTCCAATCGCCATCTCTGGCTCAGTCCAAAATAACAACACGTGTATTCATCAGCACTCTTTAATGTATAAAGCTTTCCCTTGGGGGTTCTTTTTTTTTAAAAAAAAATAGAGCACATATATATATATGTATATATAAATTAATTAAATAAATCAAAAAAAAAAAAAAAAAAAAAAAAATTCTGATGCCTAGATTTAAATGACTAAAAATTTGTTGCAAATAACAGCTTCCGACTAAAGAAAAAGAAAAAAGTATGTCTATGAAGAGGATCCTCCCTTCAAGACAGAATTCATAATACCAAAACCTAAAGTAATAACCGCAATAAATGCTAGTAAGGATGCAGGAACACCCCTAGTAATAAATGAATTCGTATTTAAGTAATATTTCCCCCTATGATCAGTCATACTGACTGCAGTGACGTTCGGAAACCCAGAAGAAGCTAGGCCCATACCACATGATGCCAATAAGGAGCAACCAAAAACCAAAATAGGTGCTGCTTTAGGATTAGACAATTGGTCACCAACCTCTTGGACTAATGGAACAATAATAATCGCAGAAACCGTGTGCGACACAAAAGTTCCAAACACCAACATAATAATACCAAAGATACACAAAATAGCGTATAACGGATAATCTACAATCCTCTTTTCTAAAGAACGACCAATTAAATCTAATAGCCCACTAGATTTAACACCAGAACCCAAAGCGATACCCCCCATGGCCAATATTACAATAGTCCATGGAAAACTATTCAAGTCACTAACCGACAACATCCCGCTCCCAAAAAGTAAACATATCGGCAAACAACCAATAACACCGGCATTACCAAATATAGGCAAATCCGTTAAGAAACACCATAATAAAATGGTTCCCAACGTAACAAAAATAACAAAGTATTGTTTCATAGTAAATCTTTGTCTAATAGGCTGAAACCTAAAAATTTTATCCTTGTTAATCTTGAAAGTAAGACAACACTCAATCCAAACCAATAACATTGCAAAGATACCTGTTGGCAAAGCGACCGAAAAAAATTGGCCCCACCCAACACCATATGGCTTCAAATACTCCATGGAAATAACATTTTGTGGGGAAGAAATAGGTGATGCCATCCCGCCAATATCAGCGCTCAAAGCTACACCAATGACCAATGCTTTTGCAAATGGAGAATCAGCATCCAAGGTTCTTAATAGTGGCTGGGCCAAAGAGTATGTTAAAACTGGAGAGGCAACGTTTGAGATCCACATAGAAAGAAAAAAAACAACCGACATGATCATCAACAATACATTCCGTGGCTTGGTTCCAGCAAAGTTTAGTAGATAAGAAGCGGCAATTTTGGCAACATTGTATTTGGACAAAGCAGCACCCATCGTAAAACCAGCCAATAAAACCATAATGGTGGAAGACCACATGGCAGCGAAAACAGTGGTGGCTGCATCCGAATAATCCATAGTGGTACCGTCTGAGTTCTTGTAAACTCGTAGCAACACAGCCATAAATGGGACTAGCATAGCAGTAACAAAAAGTGGTAGCGCCTCGGTCGCCCACAACAAGGCAACACATTCAATCAACGCAATACAACGATGATGAACGGGATCGTTGAACGTCTTTACACCCAATAAAACAGCTGTGAAAATAAAAATAATACCAATTTTGACAGCCTTCATAGTAAAAAATAGTTTAGGTATTAAAATTCGTTCAATTTTAGTAAAACGTAAATTGATTGGATGGGGTAGGGGGAATTTAAAACAATCCAGTTTAAGGTCGTTACCACTTTCTAATTCAGATATATCACCATTCGCATCAGGTTTGTGGCTCTCCAAACCCAAGATATCCTTCCAAACACTATTTCTTTCCCAAACAATATAATCTCGTAAGTACGACCTTAGTTCCTCTCTGCATTCTTGTAAATCATTTAGTTGATTAGTAATCATGGCATAAAATTCAGTAATGGCCGCAATTTTGGTATCTAATTCTTCAATAGTGTCTAATTGAAACACAAAGGTGTCACGGAAAAAATCACCACTCTCAATATACTGGGGCCTAGTATGACAATTAAGCGTCTTGTCAAATTTTTTGGTGATCTTGAAAAAACCAATTTTGTTCAACTCAATGAAAGATTTCAATTGAACCAAATCCACATATAGATCAATGATTTTCTTTTTTAATATGGCCCTTTTTTGCGATTTGATGGTAAAATCAGTATGATTCAACAAGGCGGTGCCTCTCGAGCTATTAGCACGGCCATGCTCCAAATCCTCTTCTTCGAGTTCTTCGTCATCTTCATCTTCATCAAACGGATTCACGGTTCTTCCAGTGCTTGACACTCGAGAAAGAGTAGTTTGTTTCTTTAGTATATGTGTATTACCAGCCTCACTCAATAAACTTAATCTTCTTTCACTTAAACTGTTTGCATCTGGTGAAGTAAAGTTGGCGTTAGCATTTTCAATATCACTCCAAAGCAAATCAAAAGACTGGTATAATTCAGATTCTTTTTCTTTGTAGAAATCATCAACCTTTTCCCTCTCCACATACAGAGCATCCATGAATATTTTTTCTGGATTGAATTCTTCTTCGCTTGAACTCCCACTATGCGTTGAGGAAGATCCGGAAGCTAACTCGTTTTTATCAGAAAAAATATTTTTAATATTTTTAATATTTTTGATTTTCAAGTTTTTGGTCTTTGAGTTTATATTTTTGGTAATTGCATTAACATTGGTAACATCATTATTTTTTTCTTCTTGGTAGTTAGCTTGCTGCTGCTCCAAACCCGGCGTGCTGCTAGAAGAAGGATCTGCATTGTTATTTATGTTTTGCAATTCATAGGTTTCCTCGTAGTTGTATTCATCGCTGTTGTTTAAAGTAGGAGCAATCTGGACATTGTCGGTATTATTACCACCACTACTTTCACCTTGAGCAGGGAAATCTTCTAAACTTACAACATCAACATTACCGCCGTTCTTTGTAGAATCACCGGTTTTTTTATTCATGAACAGGATTTTATTTTTTAATATAGCTAATTTTTTATTCCTATCCACATTGATAATGTTTTCACCTTGATTTCCACGCTCTAATTTTAACTCCTCAGATTGCAAAGTATAGACCAATTTCTTTAACTCTGCATAATCCATATATTTATCCTTCCATTCTGGAACAGAATTATACTTTAAAGATTGTGAGAATTTCATTGCTTTTTTTTTTTTTTTTTTTTTTTTTCTCGCTAGTATTGAATTATTATTATAATATATATATATATATCAATCAAATATGTTTTTCACAATATAAATCACTTTTTTTTGCTTCTTGTATCGATAATATTCTGTGTAGGGTGTATATACAGATATGTATTATATGTTTAAATTTCTGTTAGAGCTCTTAAAAACCGGTGAAATTAATACCAAAACAAAAAAAAAAAAAAAAAGAAAAAAAAAAAACTAAAACGAAAAAAAAAAATAAAAATTCGAAGGTTTTATTTATATAATTTAATATTTTTCGAAAATATTTTAAGATGTGAGAAGCTATGTTACTTTTGCTATTTTTATTTTATTTTTTTCCTTTTTTGGTTTGAATTTTCGGTTAGCTAGTTTAATATCGCTATATTGGTACAAATGTCTGATGCTGATGTATTAATTTAATTAGAAATTGAATATTTTCGTTTCTATTATTTGTTCCGTAATATCACAAATAGTGAAGGAGAAACCGAACACTGTGAAATTTAAAATATTATGAATGATTCTTTTAGAATGTTGCAATATATTTTTAAAATTGGATGGCACGTGGGATCCAATTTCCAAATGATTAAAAATTAAAAAAAAAGAAAAGAAAAAAAAGGCTGTATGATTTGCGTGTGTGGATTTGTTTATAAAATTAAAGATGCCCCTTCCCACGTGAGCAACGTAAATAATGATAACCAGATACCCGAATCCAAATGTCTAAAATTGACACTTCTAACTCTTAATTCCTATCCCTTCTTTAAAACCTATGCTGCAAAGCCAGTAACAAAGCTCAAACTTAGAAGAAAATATACAATTCTATTCCTAAATAAACATATAACTCATAGTGATAGATTATTGACTGATCATAAATAATCCTATTTAATCTATCAGATGAGTTGCGTCAGCTCTGATAATAATTCTGTTGCGCTTTTTACAGTATCGATTGGTGTATCTATAGTTTACACCGCTGTTCTTTAGTATGGGACGTCTTGTATATTGTTATTCAATTAAAGTGTGATCTTTGTTCAAAAAAAAAAAAAAAAATTGAAAAAAGGAAAAAGGAAAAGGAGAATAAGAAGAAAAAGAAAAGGAAAAACTTGTAATAATTTTCAGTTTCCTTATATATCTTTTATTTTTAATTTTTTTTTTTTTATATTTATATATACATATGTTTTGATTGTTAGTTTTTAAGAGCTGCATTATTCCATAAACGTAATAGATAACTATATGATATTTATAAATTACGGCTTATAACCATTGTGATATTTAATAATAAATTCATTTTTAAATTACAAAAAACGTGCCGGTGACTTTTACAATATGAAAAAAAAAAAAAAAAAAAAAAAAAAGGGCACGTGCCTCAAAACGAACAAGTCCTGCCAGCCCTTTACTTTTTTTTTTTTTTATAGACGTAGCAAATGAAGAAACAAAAAAAAAAAAAAAAAAGTTATCCACGATTTTATAACAATCAAAATTTCTGTTGACGTACTAATTTCATTATTTTTTATCTTAACAATATATCTCACATATTTGTTTTTCACGTGACATGCATACTATTACTCAACAATAACATTTAAATTTTATTTTTTTTACGATAACGATCAATATAGTAAAGTACCTAAATCAAAAATTTGCAATTAGCTTCTATGGCCAAGTTGGTAAGGCGCCACACTAGTAATGTGGAGATCATCAGTTCGACTCTGGTTGGAAGCAATGTTTTGCTTTATTCCTTTTAATTTTTTTTTTTTTTTTTTTTTTTTGTATCTTCCAAAATTTCCATCGGAATTTCAATTTTTTTTTTTTTTTTTTTTTCTTTTTAAAAAAAAATTTTAATTTTTAGATTCCTGTCTTTTTCAATAAATACGCAGAAACTCACTCAAAACTTTTATTCAAAAATATGACTCAAATTTTTATAGTTTAAAATTGCGTATGAAAACAGTTTACAAAATAAATTGAGTGATGATGGGAATCAATCAATAAAGAAGTTTAAAGTGTATATAAACAAAGAGATAATTTAATATATTTTCATATCTTTTCTTTTCTTGTCTATTTTTCTTTTTTTTTTTTTTTTTTTTTTTTTTTCCAACAAGCTTTGTATAACTTCTTCATAATCAAAATCTTTATTAGTACGTGCTCGGCTTCGACCATTTATTTTTGGAAATATTTTTTCGTATCAGAAAAGGGAAAGAAAAAAAAAAAAAAAAAAAAAAAAAAAAGAAAATATATATAATTCACCGCCATTAAAATGTTGTCCATTAGGTACACTTCGAAAAAACGATTAACCATTTTTGCCAGGTATGCCTCTTCGACTACCTCATTTCAGGTTCCACCAAGTCTATCCACCCGTGTTCCTCCATATGCTAAGCTAATTGAGAATTTAGAAACTATTAAAAAACTAACCAACAACACTCCATTGACCTTGGCTGAAAAAATTTTATATTCTCATTTATGTAATCCAGAAGAGCCTTTTGGAACAGTAACCAACAAAATACACGATATTCGTGGCATAGAATATTTGAAATTAAACCCAGATAGAGTAGCAATGCAAGATGCCTCTGCCCAAATGGCTTTGTTACAATTTATGACAACTGGTTTACCAGAAACCTCAGTTCCTGCTTCCATTCATTGCGATCATTTAATCGTTGGTAAAGATGGGGAGTCCAAGGATTTAACCAAGTCTATTGCCACAAACAAGGAAGTTTTTGATTTCCTACAGAGCTGCGGTAAGAAGTATGGCATCCAATTTTGGGGTCCTGGTTCCGGTATCATCCATCAAATTGTTTTGGAGAATTTTAGTGCTCCCGGTTTAATGATGTTGGGTACTGATTCACATACTCCAAATGCTGATGGCTTAGGTGCCATAGCTATCGGAGTGGGTGGTGCTGATGCGGTCGATGCTTTAACCGGCACTCCTTGGGAATTAAAGGCCCCAAAGATTTTGGGAGTTAAATTGTCAGGCCAATTGAAGGGCTGGTCTTCTCCAAAGGATGTTATTACTAATTTAGCTGGACTTTTAACTGTTAGAGGCGGTACTGGTTATATAGTTGAATATTTTGGTGAAGGTGTTTCCACTTTGAGTTGTACTGGTATGGCTACAATCTGTAACATGGGTGCTGAAATCGGTGCCACTACTTCAACCTTCCCATATCAAAAAGCTCATAAAGATTACTTATATGCCACTAACAGGGGACCCATTGCTGATGCAGCTGATGTCGCATTAAACAAATATAATTTCTTGAGGGCCGATAAAGGTGCCGAATACGACAAAGTCATTGAAATTAATTTGTCGGAATTGGAACCAAGTGTCAACGGTCCATTTACCCCAGACTTGTCGACTCCTATTTCTAAATACGGAGATAAAGTCTCTAAAGAAAAATGGCCATCCAAGATCTCTGCTGGTTTGATTGGTTCTTGTACCAACTCTTCCTACCAAGATATGACACGTGCTGCTGATCTAGTCAAACAAGCCAATAAGGCCGGTTTAAAACCACGTATTCCATTGTTTGTTACTCCGGGTTCGGAGCAAATTAGAGCTACGTTGGAAAGAGATGGTGTAATCAAGGTTTTCCAAGATGCTGGTGCTATTGTTTTAGCTAATGCCTGTGGACCATGTATTGGGCAATGGGACAGACAAGATATTTCTAAAAAGTCACAAGAAACTAATTCCATTTTCACTTCCTTTAACAGAAACTTTAGAGCTAGAAACGATGGCAACAGAAACACAATGAATTTCTTAACCTCTCCCGAATTAGTCACAGCCATGACATACTCTGGAGAAGCTAGTTTCAATCCACTAACTGACTCTGTTCAACTAACAACCGGTGCCGAATTCAAATTTGAACCACCAAAGGGCCAAGACTTGCCATCCAGTGGCTTTACTGCGGGTAGATCTGAATTTTATCCAGAAGCGGACCCAAAACCCGATTCAAGTGTTTCTATTAAAGTTCTTCCAACCTCTGATCGTTTACAATTATTGGAACCATTCAAACCATGGAACGGGAAAGAATTGAAAACAAATGTTTTACTAAAAGTTGAAGGGAAATGTACTACTGATCACATCAGTGCTGCCGGTGTCTGGTTGAAATATAAAGGCCATTTGGAAAACATTTCCAATAATACTTTGATCGGCGCACAAAACAAAGAAACTGGTGAGGTCAACAAAGCTTATGATTTAGATGGTACTGCTTATACAATCCCTGATTTGATGATTAAGTGGAAGAAGGAATCAAGACCATGGACTGTTGTTGCTGAGCACAATTACGGTGAGGGTTCTGCCAGAGAACATGCTGCATTATCACCAAGATTCTTAGGTGGTGAAATCATTTTGGTTAAGTCTTTTGCTAGAATCCACGAAACTAACTTGAAAAAACAAGGCATGTTACCATTAACCTTTGCAGATGAAAAAGATTATGATAGAATCACACATGGCGATGTTTTAGAAACTGTCGGCTTAATTGATTTGGTTGCAAAGAGAGGCGATAACGGTGGCACTTTAGACATTAAAGTTACCAAGCCAAGCGGCGAATCTTTTGTAATCAAAGCAAAACACACTATGTCTCCAGATCAACTTGAGTTTTTTAAAGCTGGCTCTGCAATTAATTACATCGGCCAATTGCGTCGTACTGAAACACAATAAATATAACTAAATGCGTATTTAAATTATTAAATCCATTTTTTTCGTTTTTTTTTTGTTATTACCCTTTCTTATTTGTTTGTTGTTACATGATGTACGGTGCATTTATTTATTCGAAGAAATTATTCAATTTTAATTCCCATTTTAAATTTGTATATTATATATTATTTATTATTATATATAACTGATTATTTATGAAATTGAATTTTCTATTATTTATTATATACTTAGAACATTGCCAAAAAAAAAAAAAAAAAAAAAAAAAAAAAAAAAAAAAAAAAAAAAAGGAATTTTAATTGTTCATTTATTTCAACTTTAATCTCTGGGTAAAAATTGAATACTCATGTTATACCCTCTATCAGGATCCTCTGTGTACAACAAATGAACTCTCCATAACTCATCCAATATAAACTCTTGTAATAGAGGCAATGACCTTATACTTTTATCAGAGCTTTTATTAATACCATTGCCAACAGAATGGAAACTAAAAACCGAATTTCTCTTTCCATAAACTTCTGGGCTATTAGTAGTAGATATTATCGATTCAGAAACGATAGCATTAGCCAAGTGTTGTAATTGCTGAACAGACCCGATAACTTTTGTCACCTTTATGTATTTGTCGAAATTAATCAAACGGTGAAGCCTAAACCCTTCTTGATTTCTATAATTACTATTACCATCATAAATAAACGTTAAATCTTGTAAGTATAGATTAAAAAAGGGAATTATCAATTTTGAAGCACCACCTTTGGTAGAAGAAGCAAGGTCTGCACCTTTTTTAGAGCGTGTGATCAATTCTTGCAATTTCCTTCTATAAATATTATAATTATTATGTGGATGAATAATTTGAGCTAAATATTCAAACAATTCCATATCATCGGTATCCAAATTTTCCCAAACGACATACAATCTTGAAATAACATGACTCTGCAAGGCAATAATAATAGATGCCAAGGAATTAAAATTTTTAAAGTACAAACACGAGAGCGAAATCCTCATCCACTGTTTAATTCTTTCTGCCTTTTTTTCAGCAGAGACAGATAATCCAACAATTGATTCTATGACATAGTTGGACAAGGAGTTGGTAAAAGCCAGCAATTTCCTAATGTTGGATGACAAGCCCTTTTCAAACCTGTGTGGTAAAAAATTCTCGTTTAAAAATTCATTAGGTGTAATTGAAACAAATAGACGTGTTTCAATCAACGTTAATTGTTTAGCAACCTCCAAGGGATTTAGTTCACAAATATTAAAATCATTCATGTTAAGTGCGAGATCCTTTCCCAAATTTTTAGCTGTATGATCTACATTGACTAACAGTGTGTACCACATGGAAATCATTTCATCTAAATTTTCTGCAAAATTATCGCTAGTCTGTGATGAAATACCAATACATTCTCTGTAATTCGCGACCGATTTTTCTAGTGTATGAATATTTTGTTTGGATAATAATGCAAAAGAGAGCAGCCCAGAGGGAAAAGTGCCGGATAACAAAACAGAATTTGTATGAGGCCCAGGTATTTTGGTCAACTCATAGTTTTTTATAATTCGTTCGTCAATTTCATTATCAAAATCATTGCCAAATAAGGTGGGATATGAGGTACTGTTTTTAGCTGCATTGTCATTACTAGTACTAGTACTAGTACTACTACCACTACTACCACTACTAACATTATTGTTATTAGTATTTCCCGAATATTTAATATTTCTTGGTACCAATTGTAGGTTATTTTTTGCTATGATACTTTCATTCTTGGGCGAAATGCTAATTAGCTTCGAAGCTATTATAATTAAAACTCTTGTTTCTGCTGGCAAATACAATATAGCTGATTCATTCAAAAAATTTATAATTACAGGTATTATATTAAAATCATTTGCATAATCCCAATAACTTTGCATCCAGATTTTCATGATTTTCAGAACCAATCTTCTTCTGGATTTTATTATGGAGGCCATTGAAGGAAAATTGCCTCTTGGGGAATTAAATTCATTGTTCGGAAATCTGTTATCAACATCAAATCTGGCCACTAACTCACTCATGAAATCACTGGATGTAGCAAATGACTTAAAATTCATTAAAAATACAGAAACAAAAAATTCAGTTGGTTTATTCAGTTCATTGGTTAGGTGATAAACCAAAGCCCTAAAGGAAGCGCCAATTATCGTCTTCTCATCTGTATCCAACAAAGTTTCATTATTCATTAATTCTGTGTTGTTAATTTCGTCTTTATCTTCTTCTTCTTCCAAAAGCAACTGTTGCGAAAAGGGTTCATCTATTTTAAATGGCTCAAAAATAGAACTTCTAGAAAAGGACTTTCTACTAGGAGTAGCACCGGCCAAATTATTAGATTCAGATAGTTCAAAATCATACAAAAATTGAGTACCCTCAGCTGTCAAGCAAATGGCATTGCCGTAGTCCTTTTGATCCCCATTGGTTCTAATTGCAGAAAATCTAGTCAAGTTCCTGCTATATCTTTTTTGGGAATTATTTGTGACATATGTCGAATCTCGTGTTAATACATTGTTCAAAGGAGTCTCAGTTTTACTACTGTACGTCGTGTTTCTACTATCCCCACCAGAGGGAACTGTCGAGGTGTTTTGATGTATCCAGCTTCTTCCAGATATATCTTTCAATAAAGATGTTGAACAAATTTTGATAAATTTCTGTGGAGTAATACCACTTGCATCAAAATCAGGGTAACTTCTGTCACTTCCTAGTTGAAAGTCGCCAAGTAATCTTAAATAATGATCACAACTCCTTATTGCTGTATCTATCAATTTAGTCATTTGAGAAACAATTTTGATAAAGTTACTACCGTCTTCTGTATGTAAAAAAGGACCAGAACCAACAGTATTAGCAGATAACACCAAAATTCTTCTCTGTGTTTCATTCATATCTCCAGTGTTTTGTATGGTTGGAGATGCATGATGTAAGGTTTTCGTAACAAACACTTTAACGGCAGAAACTAATTCAGAAACTAAAGATAGCAAGGGGTCTAGTGTGTGATCCAGCATATTGTCATAGGAACTGTTATACTTGACAGTTATCATGGAGGAACACGATTTGCTAATGTACAACAACTCTCTTAACAATAAAATTATCTGATGGACTAGATATTCTAATATTTCACAGCCTGCAGTATTATTTTCTATCATATCCATTCTACCCAAAATCAAAGAAAGATAACGAATAAGATAAAAACTAACATCAGCTAATCTTTGCGAGGTCATTGGCGGGGAGTCTAAATATTTAATCTCTGTGGGTAACATTACCGAGTTTCTGGGTTTGTTATTGATGGCTTTGATTTTTTCTTCAGGCGTGGCGTTTGCAGTGTTTAAAATTTTCAATTTTTTCTCATTTTCAAAAGATTGTTTTTCAATGGCCCAAACATCATAAAATAAAAATGCCCTTTTCACAATCTTGTACACAATAGTCAAAAGTAAATTAATTTTCTCCCGGTCAGTGGTGTTTTTATAGGAATCAGCTTTAACCATTAATGAATACCAAGTTGCCAATAACCTTTTTCTTGTTTTACGTAAGAGTGGCTTGGTCCTCACCAAATCGTTTGACCTTGAAATGGAACCGGTTTTTTCTAACAAAATTTTAACACCATCTCTAATATTATTAATATCCTGAATGTTAAATGTTTTAGAAGCAGTGTCTTCGTCATGGTTGCTGCTAATACCATTATTAATTGTCTCCGTAACTGGCTTACCATAGGGGTACAGTAAAAATTTACCACACTCACTTAATAAACGATCCATTGGCTCTCTACTAGTAATTTTAATTTGTAAATCGGAAAGCGTGGAATTTCTATTTTTATTGCTATCACTATTATATTTTACCACATCTGTAAAGTAATTAAATGGGACCCAACCATTTTCGTTATTTTTGATTAAGGTAACCTCTCCCCAACCACTCTCATCGACCGCATGAACAAACGCCACATCGTCTTTTTCAAAAGATAAGCATATATGCCTGTCTTCTTCGTTATCTAAGCTTTCCTTGTCAAAGGAATGTGTAGCTACTATAAATAAATAAGAGTAATTTTCTTCCTCTATCTGTAAATCTGTGTTTTTCATAACGCTTGACTTTCTAGTGGGTGTTTCCGTTACCAATTTATTAGCATTTGAAAAAATTTCGTTATTGTACTCTGTGTCATTGCTAGAGTTGAGTAAAAAGTTACTGCTATCGATAGTGTCACCTTTTGAAGTGTTTTCCGTGGCTAACGGCGGTGACCATTCGTTTGAATTGTTATCATGGGCATTATTTTTAGAAATTTTATTTTTTGAAACCAAAAATGTACCATTATGAGAATCTACTCCTTCATTTGTAGTTTTTGTTGAATTTTCTTTAAACAGTAAATCTTTTTCTTCATCAATAAATGGATACATTGAGGCTGTTTTGGGATTCTCATTGATCATAAAAGTCTTAGGGGCCTTTTCGTAATCAAGAGCATCTTTATGACCATTATTTAAATCACTGTTTTGATTGCTATTGACATCATGAGTATTATTAAGATGGTTTGTTGGGTTGGTTGAAACAGGAGAAGAACGATAATTCTCGTTCTCGGTATAATTTTTTGATTGGTTCACCGTATAATCTTCACTAGTAACGTCGGCAGGAGATATAGAAGATGAAATGTACTGGTTGACCAGTGGTGTTTTATCTTCATCAAAAAATTGGTTTCCATTTTCATCGACAGTAAATTGGTTACTTTGGTTTAAAATTGGTGTCATAATATCTTTAGAAGTCGGTATATTTGGACTCGTAGCCGTACTAGTTGGGGTTGTTGTGTCCTTCGAGAAAGATGTTAGATCTGATTTTTGTCGTCCCTCTAGTACTGTATTAAAAAGAAAGGATGATTGGTTTTTTTGTAGTGGGTTTTGGTTTTCATTTTCATTTTCTTCTTTTTCTATTGAGAAGTAAGTGGATCTTGCTGTTTGAAAACTAATATCAGAAGAAGTAGAGGAAGAACTATATATTGTGTGATCAAATTGGGAACTCATTTCTTTATAATATAATATATGACCACTTGTTTCCTTTTTACTAATGCTTTTGTGGTTTTGTGTTTTTTATCCCTTGGATTATATTTTTATTTTTATTTTTATTTTTTTTTAATATGCAGTTTTTAGTCTTATATTTTTATACTATTTTTAAATCTTTATACTTTCTTTTTCATTTTTATATTTAATTAATATTATTTCCCTTATTGGCAATAAATAATATGGTGGTTGGTTTTTTTTTTTTTTTTTTTTTTTTTTCATATTATATAATGTATATATAAATGTATTGTTATAGATGTTCAAAAGTTTCAACTAACAATGCCATTATTATTATTTTTTCTTTCTTTCTTTTTTTTTGAACATTTACGTTTCAGATTTTTTTTTTTTTTTTTTTTTTTTTTAATAGTTGTGTTTCAATTTAATTATTTATGTATGCCGAATGTCCGTGTATTCAACGGACACGGACAACTAAAATGAAAAAAAATAAATAAACACGTGACAGTGCCGTTACTCTCATTTATTATTTAAATTAAAAATCAACTTAAACTCAACTAGCAAAAAATGACAACTAATTAAAAAGGAAAAAGGCAAGCACATTTTACTATATAAGGTTAAAAATTAGCATTATGCACTATTGTGAATTAACAATTACTAAAAAAAAAAAGAAAAAAGAAAAAGAAAAAAAGAAAAAAAAAAAAAAAATAAAAAAAAAAAAAAATAAAAAAAAAAACACACACACACTTATATATACAATCGACGACAACTATTTTCCCCGATATTGTTGATGCGTCTTTATATCATTAATAATATTTAAACCTTGTATTCTTTCTTCGTATAATGCAGCTAATCTACTAACTTTATTTCCCTCCTTAAGGTCACCATATCCTTTCGTTGAAAATTTGTTTGTTTGATTAACTTTCACTTTGGTCATTTTCTGTTTCTGTTGCTGTAGCATTTTATCAAAGTTTTGTATAGTTTCGTTTGATTGTAATTGTAATGTTTTAATCATTTGTCTATCCTTTTCTTTATCAACTGTAACCAGTTCCATATCTATAGGTTTCTCAGTGATTCTTTCATCGTCTGCATTGGTCACCATTATGGCCTGTCCGCTTTCTTCATTATTACCAATTGGTGCCATACTTTTATCATTAGCCTTTTGTCTAAGATTTTTATCCGGTGAGCATATTGAAAAAGAAGATGTTAGTCGTGAAGTCTCTGATGCCTTAGGCAATAACACAACTTTAGGTAAAGCGGAAATAGAAGGCTTTGGTGAAAAGGATCTTGATGGTGGCGGAGTCAAATTTTTAATAGGAGACACATTTTCACTATGTCCAATACTACCAGTTCTGTTCTTTCTGGGTTTCGGTATATCTGGAGGTATACTGCTAATACTACTAGAACTACCATTGTTACTCTTTTTTTTCAAGACCAAATTATTGCCAACAGTATCACCAACATTTCCAGTTTGCATGCTACTATCCATTTCAACCCTAATGTTCTCAAAGTGTATTAATACATTTTTAATAAATCTTTTACCGATAGCTAATCGATTTTCACTTTTAATAGACACTTTCTCTTTGCAAAAAGTGGTAACCAAGCTTTTACTTAAAGTGTGATACGTGTGCTTTGTGACGTTTTGATGCTTTAATAAATTTAAAAAAATTGGAAAGATAACCACAATTAACATGTAATAATCATTGAATTCTACCATTTTTTGAAAAATATTAAGTGTATATTCAAGGTCATCGCTTATTGGCAACGTAATCATATCAATAGGGAAAAACGGCTTGCTTTTATTTTTAATAAAGTTCAAAAATACAGTTGCTAACGAGTAAATGTCCCATTGCGACAAATCAACATAGTTATTACGCTCAATTACACCTAATAAAATATTAATTTTTCGGAAATTCCCCGGTTTCGTAAAGACCAGCTCATATTTGATAGATTCAAGCTTCAATTTATTGAAAATTTTATCAAACATGCTTTGCCTATATTGTCTATTCAATATATCATTTTTGGAGCGTAGGTATTTGGTGGGAATGTCAATGCATTCCTTTATGCTGTAATCATGTAAATAGACGTTTAAAGATATCCTTAGTTTGGTTATATCAATATTTTTCTGTAGTGATAATTGGCTTAGATCAGACACATACTCAATTATGACTTCATTTCCCCCCACAGTTCCCGTGGCTAAATTTATTGGATTATTGTTTAAAAATTTAATATTCATAGCATTTTTGAAGACCTGATAAACGGTTCGAACCCAAAATGATTCATGTACTATATATAACCTTTGCAAATAATTCTTGGAGTGTTGAGGCAATTTAGAATACATTTTAATGCCATATATCCAACTAATATTATTTTTACCAAAACCGGACGTGAATGCAACCAATGAGTACGGGGTATCTGGCAATTTACTAATCAGTTTATCCGTAATTTTATCCATCAATAAATCAAAGACCGCTTTATCACCAATTAAATCGTACGAAGGCAAATATGTAGAATCAAAAACGTATATTAGGTTGTTATTATTATCGTATGCATAAGATTGGTAAAATATATTGTTTATATTAATGTCAATTCTTTTTTTATTATTATTTGAAAAGGTGTGTTCGTTGCTGGTATCACAATTTGTAAGCCGATGATCTGCAGCTGAAATGTTTTTTTTCTTCTTCTGAGTAATATTATTATATTGGTCATTTAAATTAAGCAAAGATGGTTTTTTAGTGATATTTCTATTTTCACCAATATTATTTCCCGATTTGGAATAAGAATTAATATAACTCATTTTGTTGTAATGGGTGTTGTGCTATTTGGCGATTACTATTATTCTTTTTTCTTTTTTTTGTTTTTTTTTTTTTTTTATTTATTTTTTAACCACCCTTGATCTCCAGATTAGTTATAGAATTACTACTTTTAATATACTATTTAATTGTTGAAAAGATGTGTTTTTATTTTAAGATTAACATTAGAGGTGAAAGAAAAAAAAAAAAAAAAAAAAAAAAAAAAAAAAGGAAACATAAGAACAGAACAGCATATAAATATTTACATTTCTTTTTCTTTTTCTTTTTCTTTTTTTTTTTTTTCTTTTTCTTTTTTTTTTTCCTACTTTGTCGGTGTAGCTCTTTTTTTTTTTTTTATAATTGTTTTTGTTTATCTTTTTTACCTTTTTTGTAAAACTTAAAAATCTTGACAATTTTTTTAGATACAAAGAAAAATGGAAAAAAAAAAAATTAAAAAAAAAAAAAAAAAAAAATAAATATAAGAACTCCTCATAGGGGGCTCGAACCCCTGACATTTCGGTTCCTTGCAATCTCATAGCTTAAAAGCCGAACACTCTACCAACTGAGTTAACAAGGACGAGTTCTCTGGAAAGTTTCAAAGGTGAACTGACCTAAACTTATTATTGTGTTAAACACGTTGTAAACCCATTTTTTCTTGTTATTATATATCTTCTATATATCTATATAAAATATTTAATCACATAAGTCTAAACCAACTTATTACAAAAATGAACAGTATGCTTACAAAACCCAAAACTCTTCAGTGTGATGTTGTTAACTTCGATACTACTGTGTTATAACAGCATTAGCTTTGTTAGCGTTAATACAATTAAGCGTAACATCTTTGTGCAGGTTCACTTATGGATAAATCATAATAATATAGTATCTCATTATTTACAGTTATTAACACGTGATTTATCTTATTATAGGGTCTAGCTTATGACGGAAGCTCGGAACACTTTGTATCGTATTATATATAATAAACAAAATAACTATAATTATATATTCGTATTTTTTTCTTTTTCTTTTCTTTTCTTTTTTTTTTTTTAGTTGGAGGATAATCTGAGCTTGGGGACTAAACAGGTGAAATACGAAATAAAACCGTACATAATTGTCAAATCTGTAGATCTAAAAATAATAACAAAAACAAAAACAAAAACAAAAACAAAGACAAAAATAAACAAAATTATTAGCAAAAAAGAAAAACTCTACCTAAAATAAGGAAACACAACAATACCTTGGAAAACAAAAAAAAAAAAAAAAAAAAAAAGGAGTTCTATTTTAATTTATTTTTTTTTTTTTCCATTAATTAAAAATTATTAAAAAATTATTATTAAAAAAAAAAAAAAAAAAGGCATTACAGCACAATGAGCTTTCTGAAAAAAAAAAAAAAAAATGTATAAAAAGACCAACTATTTCCTCTTATTTTCTTTAATTACTAACCATTGGTTTTAAGTTTTTTTTCTAACTTTTATTTTAATTTCTTTCCTTTTAAATCAACATGTCTGTGCTAATATTAATTAAAAGGCACATATCAGATACCCAACGCAAACGCAAGACCACGTTCGTTTCCCTATTTTTTTTTTTCTCTCCTTCCTCACATTTTTAACTCCAGGCAAAATACCCCCTTTCTCTTTTTGAAATAAACAATTGTTTATTTATGTATAAAATGCTTCAACTATTTTTATATTTATCATTGTCATTTTTTTTCATAAAATCGTCACATGCATTGTCACTTGATGTTAATTCGAAAGATTCGATCTGTTCAGCCACTGCTCTAATCCAACAAGGTATGTTGAATTATTATCTGGGTATAAGAAGTGGTGGTACAATTGGAATGTTTCAACCTCCATACTATTGGTGGGAAGCTGGTGAAGCTTTTGGTGGTATGATTGAAAACGCTTATTTATGTGAAAATTATACTTTTAAAACATTAATTGAACAAGCTATTGTCTATCAGTCTGGCGATAAGTATGATTTCATGACCCAAAATGAATCTAAAGTTGAAGGCAACGATGATCAAGGTATTTGGGCCATCACACTAATGACTGCTGTTGAAAGAAATTTCACAACACCATCTAATTTCACCCATTCTCTATCACAACCTGTCCCTAGTTATGAGAATTTTACTGCTGTTCCTGACTTTTTAACTATGGCTGAAAATGTTTATAACTTGATGGGTAGTAGATGGGATAATTCTACCTGTAATGGTGGTTTAAGTTGGCAAATTTTTAATTGGAATAATGGCAGAGATTATAAAAATACCGTGTCCACTGGATGTTTGTTTAACTTGGCTGCTAGGTTGGGTAGATACACTGGTAATGCCACTTATTTGGAAGAGGCTGAATATATTTGGGATTGGTTAGAAACCACCGGCTTTATTCAATTAAACGAAAGTGTTCCAGCCGTTTATGATGGAGCTTCCACTGAAAGCAATTGTACTGATATTACCAAATTACAGTGGAGTTATAATATGGGTATTGTTCTGGGTGGTGCTGCCTACATGTACAATGCCACAAATGGCTCCAGGATAGGTGAAGTATGGAAAACTAGAATTGAATATTTATTGGAAGGTGCTGTGACCATTTTCTTCAAAAATAACATCATGTATGAATCTGCCTGCCAACCTTATAAAACTTGCAATAACGATCAAAGAAGTTTTAAAAGTTTGTTTAGTAGAATGTTGGGTTATACCAGTATTTTGGCTCCATTTACCGCCCAAACAATCAATAAGTTAATCCAGAAATCTGCCATTGCTGCAGCTGCTTCTTGTAATGGCGGATATGATAAACATACCTGCGGTTTAAACTGGTTTAATGGCACCAATGATGGATATTATGGGCTAGGTGAGCAGATGAGTGCTTTGGATGTCATTCAAATGTTACTGATTGATACCAGACCAGGTCCTTTAACCGCTGACGGTTACACTGTTGATATTGAAGATGGATTAGAATATTTAAATAGTTCAGGCGCAAACGCTAATCATGTCACTTATTTAGGTTTGATTTTATCCACATTTATTTCCGTCTTTATCATTTTTTTTTCATAAGTAAACTATATAAAAGTGTGCAGTTTTTTTGTAGTACTATATATATACACATACCCTTCCCTCCGGCAATCATTAATTGTTTGTTAGAGTTTTGATATAATTTTTTTTTATTTTCTCTGTTTTTTTTTTTTTTTTTTTTTTGATGTTACTTTCGTGGTTGGAGGTATTTTACACTATTTTTATGACCATCCCATAAAATTTTTCGTTTCTTTTTCACCATTTCAGTCGTAGTAGTAGTGTCATCTTTCAGTGATTCCTTTTGGATCAATTTCTTGATGTTTTCATATACGTCCTTTTCTGATAAATTAGTTAACTTGTTTTTATCCTCATATTTCTTTATTTCCTCTCTATGATTTGGATCATGCAATAATGTTCTTAAATGCTCTTCAAAATGAACTGCAGGTATGGATTTGCCGGTTATTGGACACATTACCTGTTCAGATAAATCACTATTGTCATTTTCGACTGCTCCATTAATTGATTCAGAGGCTTGTAAAGTTAATCTGGTTGCTCCTGCTTCCTTAATAATGATATTTCTTTTCTTTCTTCTTCTTCTTTGTTTGTTTTCCATTGCAATCTTTAATAGACCATCTTTTTCGGTATCTTCAAAATATTTGGATAGTATATTTGACTGTGAACTCAACAACACATTTTTGGCTAAATCGTCAAAATTTAATGCAGGTTTAAATTTCCCAGAAGTCTCGAGGTCTCTTCCCTTCTCTTCTACAGTATCTTCAAGAGTAATTACATCTATTACCTTAAAAACATCCCAATCTATTGCAGCAAACCTCAATTTGATATTTTCTTTGAAGTTATTATCACTTATTCTTTTCTCCTGTATATACTCATTATAATATGCCCTTTCGAAACACTTTTCCATAAAATTTTCTTTAAAAGGTGCAGTTTTCAAATCTTTAATTGTTTGAATACTTTTTCCTTTATTGAACAACAATGTATATTGATCCACAAAAGATTTAAAGGTTGAGTACAACGAATGTTCAGCTTCCATAAATTCAAATTGTGGATTATCTTTATATCTTTCGTATATTTTGGAGTAAGTTGTTTTTCTATTGGTGAGTTTGGTAGTGTCATCGTAGGTAGCACACATCACAGCTGTGGCCTTGATAATTTCCAAATCTTTTTTAGAAATATAGGTGTTCTTATATGAACTAAATAATGAATCATGTGGTTTTATAATGTTAGGATTCTGCCTTTCTTCATTTGAATTCAAAGAAAGATGTGTGTCCTTCTGTTCTCCTGTGTTTGCTAATGAATGGTCAGTGATATACCTATAATACTCGTAGTACATATCGCCAGGGTTTATAAAAGAGAATTTTCCAGGTTCCTTAGAGTAAATATTTTCTTCAAAACTAGAGCCATGCTGTATGACGTATAATACGGTTTTCAGAATGTTTTGTTTTATGTTATTATCGCTTGGAATCAATATTTCCTCTGGAGTAGTTATTTGCTCTAAATCTTGTAATGTTGGCATGATATTCTAGAGTTGATTTATTGTTGATTTTTTTTTTTTTTTTTCTTTTGTTTTAATGGATTTCTTTTATCCTTTCAAATAATTATGTATGTGTACGTATTTGTTTATTTTAGTACTCGGATATGTACCTTATCATCGCATAAAAATTATTATGAAACAAAAAAAAGAAAAAAAGAAAAAAAGAAAAAAAGAAAAAAAAAAATAAATGTTCAGCTTAAAAATTTATCAAATTGGCGTCCATATTTGTTGAAATGTTTTATATGTAATACTCATACTGTAAGTATATTTAAATATTATCCATCTTTTTTTTTTTTTTTTTTTTTTTTTTTTTTTTTTTTTTCTTCCCCTTGTTATTAGGTTAAATTCAAGCTAATTTCTTTTTATTTTTTTATTGTTAACAATATCAATTTTCTATCTCTCTCTCTCTTTATTGTCTTTCCCAGCTTTTCAAAATTACAATTGTATCACTGATAAGCGTTACTTAAAGGATTATAGGAATCCTGAACAGGTTTATGCCAAATATAGCGGAAACAATGTCAAATATTGAATTGATAGATATACTAAGAGTGAAAAGAATCCTAGAAATAATATCAAGTGATTTAAATACAAAAGATTACTTAAATTTCCAGCTTATTAATAAATTGGTGTACAACACCACTCAAGAGTTTATTGAACCTGAAATATGGCTTAAAAAATTGCAATTAATGGGATTAAAGTATACTATTGATCCCGAATTGTTCAATTTGAATTTGGAGGATCATACTGATCCCTTGAATTCGGCATTTTATCCGGATACCGCACTAGATAGTATTATCAATGGAAATAGTACAGTTTATTTCAATAAATCGCAAGGCAAACAGATATACATTGCCCTTTTCAAGTGTTATTCTCCATATATCGATAAATTATACAATAATGATATAAATAGCAGCATTTTCCCATCTGAATATTCTCAAGATCCATTGAAACAAGCCAAGATATTAAACGGTATAAATTTGTTTAACGAATCGAACTCATTATCGGACTATTCGTATTATATGAAAATTAAGGAAAAATGGAGTATATTTCGAGAAATTTTTATTAATTCAGTTTTAAGGGAACTGGATTCGGATTTTGGCAACAAATCTATTTTTATCGAGGTCTTATTGGAATTGAAGGAAGAAAACTTATGTATTGAATATTTTAAATCTTTGGGTGACATAACTTCAGAAGTACTGAAAAAGGGAAACTATCTTGAAACATTGTTTACAGAAACTGTTACTAACACAGATTCTAAAGATAGTTGCAGGCTTGACCAATCAAAATTAGATCAGTTTTTTAAAGATTTAACTAATTTTTTTAATAATAGAATCAAACAATGTGATGATCTTTTTCATGATAAATACCCTATTATAGTAAACTATTCAGAAGCTGTTATACGTGATAATCTAACTGTGTTTACCTCGGAGCTATTTGCTTCTGATAACAATGATAGACTTAAATACTTTCCCAAATTCTACACCTATCTTATCAAAGATTGTATAGTGAAAATTAATAAAACGCAAAATGGTGGTGAAGAATATCCTAATATTTTAAAATCCTTTATACACTTATATTTTGAACCCATTGTATCCAAATATTCAGAGTATCAGGTGGAAGCGTTCCGAGCAGACATTACTCAAAGATTGGATGAATTTCAATCAAACGTTAAAAACCGGGAAAAGGAGCAAAACGAAGAATTGTATAATAACATTAAGAATAAGCATGATGAGAAGACGAAAAAAAGCCAGCAGGATATAACTGAAAGTAAAAATAACTTTTTGACATCTTTTACTCAAATTTTAAACATAGGCCACAATAATAATAGTAAAAGAGAGGAGGAGCAAATCAAAATGGAATTTGATCTAACTAAGATGACTAACACTTTACAAAATATTAAATTATTAGTTAGTTTGGATTTATGCATGAACGTTCTTTCTTTAGCAAAAGATGATATTGATAACATCTGTACTTTTTTAGGGTTTGAAAACATTAAACTGGAGCTAAAAGTTCATTGTCAAGCAATTTTTAAAATAATGATTGATGAGATCAATGAAAAGCACATCAAGCCCGCATATATTCGAGCACTAAATTTATTAAATGAATATGATCCAGATGACACAATAGAAAAGCAAGAACCTGTGAGTGTGAGGGGGCAGCAACTGACTGTTGTGGAACCGTTGGTAAAATTCACCGAATTAATGAATATTGGAGATATTATTTTACAGATGATTTCTATTTTTTACAAAAATGAATTGGTTCGAAAAAAAATAATAGATAAAAATAAAGATTTTTTAAACGATGTTGTTTACAAAAAAAAGTCGTTTGAAACATTAGTGGATGACTTTGTCGCTGATGGTTTAAACACAGGTATTAACAAGCTCATCAGTGAAATTGAGTTTGCGTTTAATACTTTACAAATGGCAGATGATTTTAATCCTCCCAAAACTAGTTTTGCAACAACACCGACTTCGACGAGAGATCTGAAACCTACAAAGTGTGCGATTACAGTTGTAGAAATGCTATTTCATCATTGTTTTCTTTTAAATGGGGTTACTGATAAGGGTACCACAGACGTTTATCAGCAAGAGATTGGAGAAAGATTTTTTCAACAAGTGGTTAAAAATATAAAAAAAAATTTAATTTCTGTAGATGGTGCCGTATATTTGATTTGTGATTTAAACTATTATTATGATTTTATTTGTTACAAATTAAAACAGAAGCAAATTGTGAAATTGTTTACTGGATTGAAATCTGTAGGGCAATTATTTTTAATTGATGGTAAAGATTCTAAGGAGTTAGGTAGAATGATTTGTGATGTGGGGAAGTTTAATGGTATATTTTCACAGGAGGAAGTATATGAACTTATTCAAAGGAGGGCTGATTGGTATAGAGTTAAGAAAAATGTGGAAAGAATAATGTATGGATTAGGATTTGGTGAATGTATAATAAGCTAAGTATTGCTGTTCCCCTTCCACAATAAAAGTAATAATAATAATTATTATTATTATTATTATTATTATTATTATTATTTTTTTTTTCTTTCTTTCTTTCTTTCTTTAAAATGATAACCATTATTTTCCCTTCTTTCCACATTATTAATGCATATTAAAGCCTGGCACTATTATTATGTTTCCATATTTTTTATACAATTTTATACACTCCTACATGTAAGATAAAATTGATAAGGAATGGGAGGGGAAGGCTATATCAAATTTCTTGTAAGAAACTGCTATAAAAAACCTTTACATCATTTAAGGCAATATAATTCAAGCAATTATCCAAATCGTGTTTAGAAAAAGTGCATAACGTTTCATTGTAAATATTTCCCAGAAATACTAGTTTTTTCAATGTTGGAATCATTTTGATTAAATGTGTTAATTGTACAGATAGAGTCAATTTTAAATTTTTTTCTACATTAATAATGCTTAGAGTTTCTAATTTCATTAACCCTGGGTTAGTTAAAAACAATCTAAATCTTTCACTTAAAATGAATGAATTTGAATATTTTAAACTTAAACTTTTAATCTTAGTGGAGCCAAAATTTTTCAATTCAAATGGGTATGACCAGTTACAATTGTTTAAGGCTATAATAGATAAATGGGGGCAAATTTGTTTATTTTCCTCAAAAAATTCAATCTCATAGTTGTGCAACTCTAATTCTTTTAAGTTTCTAAAATTTATCAAGTGCTCCTGGCTGAAAACTAAATTGCTTGTACTTGCTTTGAGGTTTAAGCTTGTAAAGTTATCGCAATTGAAGTGATATTTAAAAAAATGGGTAGATCCACCGGTAGTCAATTCTAAGGACCGTAGATTTGGAAAATCGTGCTCGAAAAGTGTTGAAAATTGGAAAGTCCATTCATGACTAGCACAAATGTCAGTTATTCTTACATTTTTAGCGTATAGGAAGTACGGGGAGGTACATTTTAGATTTTTGACATTATATTGTAAAAGAAAATCCCAAGATAATTTAATGTTTGCAAAAACATATGGTGAAAATTTTATCCTAGTATATTTTGATAATGATGACCAACTTACTATATCTTTTTTGGATAAAAGTTTAAATATTAAAAACAATACTTCAGCAGGTATGATTGATAGAAAGTTTAAGTGTGATGGTTTGCTGTTGGTGGTTATTTGATCTTTTTTTAGTTTTTTTGGAGAAATAAAAAGAGGATCTTCATTATATGATCTTTTATTCATTATTTTTAGTTTGATATTTCATTTTAACTTTTTATTTGAAAATATTTTTAAAAATGAAAAAATAAAAAAAAAAAAAAAGAAAAAAAGGGTGAATTATATATGTATTTAAAATATAATAAGCATATGCCGTAAGACTTATTGTTTTTTGTTTTGTTTTTTTGTTTTTTTTTTTTTTTTTGTTTTTTTTTGTTATAATTTTAGATTTAAACTCTTTATGATTTAGTAAGATTTTGAGTAAATAAATATATATATATTTACATATGAATAAAATAAACGCACAAAACTGTTTTTAAAAAAAAAAAAAAGTTATTTTGTGTCTATTACCACTGGTATATATTTATTTATATAATCCGAACTGTAATATTTAACCAATAACAATGACGATTTTAGAAATATGGATTTGGGGTTGAGAGGAGATAAAAATGAAAAAAGATATATATATATATATATATATATAAGACATCATTCCATTATAACATTATTCATTAACTCCAAATACTCTTCGAATTTTGTCATTTCTTCGTTAAGTCTACTTTCGTTGCCTTCTCTTTCATAATTTACAATCTCCCTGCATTGACCAAGTATTTTTATATTTTGGCACTGTGCGGTGTCAGAACCCAAATCTTCATCTTCTCCCGAAACCTGACATATATCTATTAAAAATGGTTGAAAGTTCCATTTCATTTGAACTTTCTTCCCAATAATTTTATGGCCTCTTAAATATCTAGCCTCATATGCAATTTCCCCATCTTTAACAACCTCTTTATCAAAATTACCGGGTAATTCTTGTGTAGGTCCATTATAATCAATTAAACAAGGAACCAAATGCACTGAAAAGGCTTCTTGAGATGTAGCCAGTTTTGCTTTTTCCAATACAACGGTCTCATTATTAGGATTGAAAGGTGTACCTTGATTAATTATTGTCATTATTTATTTTCTTAAGCAAGGGAAGGTATTTTTTTTTTTTTTTTTTCCTTCGTCTCTCCCCTCAGACTTGATAATATAATTAATAGCAAGTCAATGATACCTGACAGGTGAATATAACTCATAAGAACATTGCTACTCTAATAAAATTATTTTTATTACATTTTTCCAACAGAGATAAAAAAATAAAAAAAAAATAAAAAAAAAAACACGTAAAAATATTAAGAAAAGTTTGTACGAATTGTTATCATTATAAAGTCACGTGATCAAAAGATCATTTGCAATACATTTTATCTTGTATCCGAAGGATAATCGGACTGCATGCATAAAAAGAAGCTGTACACGTTGTATTTTTTTTTTTTTTTTTTTTTTTTTTTTTTTTTTTTTCCTTTTTAACCAATAAAAAAATAATATACACATAAAAAATATATACTTTTATTTCCACTATTTAAACTAACCAATTTAAAAAAAAAAAAAAAAAGGTGATAAAAAGCAAGAAATGGTTCAACCAGCTCCATATTTATTAGGTCGTTTTTTGGATCCAATTTTTGCTATTGGCGTGGGTACCCTAAGTTATATCCAATACGAACGTAATACCCATCGAGAACCTGGTCATACTTTATATGATTTATTACAAAAGAAATTTTTTGCTACTAAGGAACAAACACAAGAAAAGAAATAGGATTATCCATAGGTCTTCCAAGAAAGCTTTTGCCTGCATAGGTTGCAATTCCCCCCTCCCTCCCAATTTTTTTTTTTTTTTTTTGCCATCGTCAATAATATTACATATGGTTGTTTAGGTCTGTAGAGGAATGACACAGTTCATATGATCTTTATAGGAGATTAGTATTTTGTACTGAAAAGATAAATATATATATATAGATATACTTGTCTTCTTTTCTTCTTTTCTTCTTTTCTTCTTTTCTTCTTTTTTCCCACTTTCACCATCGCGGTTCCGTTATTGCTGATGTACATATTATTTTTACCTCGTTTTCTCAACCTCACCGGATATTTCCCTTTTTAGATACTTCCGTGTGGTTGACTCATTGTATATAAAATAAATTCTAAAAAGAAAAAAATAAATTCTAAAAAAGCATTGCCATTTTACCATCTCATATAAAACAAAATAGTTTGAAATTCGAACTTCATCTTTTATAAATTCAAATAATTCCAAAAACATCTAGAACAAAAAAATAAAATAAAATAAAATAAAAAATATGCCCAAGGAAGTACCATACTTTTCGATATTTTCAACTAATAAGCAAAATGATACCGTAGTACCAGTTAAGAAAAAAGTATCCAAAGCATGTGATTTTTGTAGAAAAAGAAAGATCAAGTGTGATGGACAATCACCTTGTGATAAGTGTCAACTTCGCTCCAAAATATGCACATATGCATCTAAAAATCTGGTATTTAAAAATGCAACCAGTCTTAATAATAATGTTATCATAACTGGTCAGCCAACTCAACCCTCCCTGATTGCTGGAAACAACAGTACCAATAATACTAAAAGTATTACAAAAAAAACTAACTCTAAGAAAAAAGTTACTAAATTATTGAAAAATCATCAAAAGTTACTCACAGCACGCATCAGTAATCAATATATTAAAGACAAAGATTCCAATAAAAACAATACAGACCCTAATTATAAAGAGATTTTGCAATCCATTTTCCCCAGAATTAATTTTAATTCAGAAAATTTTTCTTCAAAGAAATTACTTAACATTCTTCAACAATATAGGATTTCTTCTCCAACGGAAACGGAACTTTTACCTATAAATTCAATCAGTTCTCAATTTGAACAACGAGCAGATACAAACAGTCTCCATTTAGATGCCAATAAGAGTATCAACGCCGTTTTTAATGGCAAAATCAAGAATAGTATAAAGGAACCCTTGACCGAATTGCCTCCTATAGATTTGGCCTTGAAGTTAATTTTTAAAACATGGGATTCTGCTTGTATTTTATTTCGATTTTACCATAGACCCTCTTTTATTAAAATATTGCACAGTTTATATGAAACTAATCCAACGGATTATAATGAACAACAACGGAAAGCTTTGCCATTGATATACTCTGTAATAGCATGTGGTGCCCTATTCTCCAAAGAAGATATCACAGATGAAAATACTAGAGTTTTTTATGAAGATGAAGGGTATAGATATTTTACACTGGCTAAAAACTCGATAGACCTAACCAACTCTTCAGACATGTATACAATACAGGCATTTTTTATGATGACCTTATTTTTACAGTGCTCCGCTAATCTAAGCAATTCTTATTCTTATATTGGAATTGCTCTTAGAGGTGCATTAAGGGAAGGCTTACATAGAAGGATCGGTAATAATAAAATAAGTCCCCTTGAGGCTGAAACCAGGAAAAGATTATTTTGGACGGTATATAAAATGGATATTTATATGAATTGCATTTTGGGATTACCTATTTCCGTTAGGGATAGTGATGTTTGTCAAGAGCTACCCTTGGATGTGGACGATGAAAACATCTTTGCTGACATCATCATACAGCAGCAATGGGGCAAAGTTAGTAGCTGTGGGCTAAATAACGAGCACACAAAATTAATTTTGATCTTAAAAAAGATTAATGATGTGGTCTATCCCACAAAATCTTCGAATAAGCATTTACCTAGTCTAGATAAAATTTCTAAATTGGAAATTGAGTTAAATAACTGGATGGAACAATTACCGTTGCAGTTAAAGCCAAAGTATCAGTTAGATTTGCAGCAACAATTGAAACAACCGTCCTTAAGTGCTGACGTAGCAACACACAAAGAAAATATTAATAAAATAAAATTATATTTGAAGGCTAATAATTTGTTGTATTTGGATTACCTACATGCCAGGATTTTTATTTATAGACCCTTTATTCATTATATAGCTTTACACCCATCAAAATACCCTCAGTTCACCGAACAATTTACCTTGGCACAAAAGTGTATACAACTTGCTAGAAAAGTTGTTCATGTTGCCCAGGATATGATTGCTGACAATTTGCTAAGTGGTTGTTATTGGTTTGCCATTCACACTATATTTTTTTCCGTTGCTTGTTTACTTTATGCAACACATTACAATATAGAGAGTGGAGAAGATATACGGAGAACTGATATTGTAAATGATGCCAAGATAGGGTTTGGTATCTTAAATAAAATCAAGAGTTCAAGTATGGCGAGCGAAAGAATCTTTCAACTTTTAAATAATTTGTTTGAAAAATTAAATGATGATACTGTTCAATTATATAGGGAAAAATTGCATGAGTTGAACAGCCATAATAGTGACAATTTTAATGCTGCTAACAATTTTTTAGGTTCAACTACCATCAGTTCAATGGACACTAATTCTGTTTCTAGACTATTGGATATTCCACAACTAGTTGATGACAACACATTTATTAAGAAAGTTAAAACAAACTCTTCATCTATTGCTTCTGATAAAGCACGTACTGAAAGTGGACAATTAAAAGATATAATAAAAATTGAACCAAAAGATAGTGCTGACACTAATAATGCTGATCAAACATCAAATTATGTTAATTATATACAACACCAAAGGCATTCCATACCAAAATTGATTAGTTTATTTAATTCCAGATCGGATTCACATATTTCGAGCACTATAGGTACAAACCATACAGGGGCAATTACAATGCATTCGGATGCGGTTACTAGTATTAATAGTAATATGAATAACACTACTAACAATAACGAAGAAAATACACCAATTACAACTGTCGATGGAGATGACAAAATGGTAGAAAATACGGACTTGTCAGCCAACAATTATTTACCTGGCATATTTGATGATTGGGATTTATTATTAGGTAAAATTTTCCCATCATATATGATTATGGATGACTATTTGAATGATTCTGGTACACCTTCCAATAAAAGCCTGTGAAATCAAGGGGGCTTTAGTGAATATTTTCCACTGATGAAAAACTATGTAGAGTAAAGAGCTTACTACGATAAATAGATTTATAAGATATGTATAATGATAATGATATACTTGTAGACTTTGACTTTTTTTAACTGCAAAAATAAATCAAACTACAGTCTATACGGCTAGTTGAAAAAACCTCATAGTTATTTTGGCTGCATCAGCATAAACTTTGTTTCTTTTATTAACCATGAAATAAATGATTTTTTGTTATAAATAAACTCATCATTCTAAGGATTTTCAATAAAAGGATAGAGAAGACAAAGCTTTTACCTTACTTTGTTGTGTTTAACCCGGATAGGATATTTTATCCAGGCAAGAAAAACTTCTTTTTTTTTTTTTTTTTTTTTCATTTTTCATTTTTTTTTTTTCCTTTATAAAGAAATCAAAACTCAATTCTTACTATCTAAATATAGTTAACTTGTAAGTTACTTTTAAAAATACAAAAATTAAGAACAACCATTAAGAAAACAGAGAAAATCTATAAACCAGTTCGATACTTCACCAATTAATTAATAAATAATTCAAAGTTGAACGCACTTTTTATTTATTTATTTCTTTCTTTTCTTTAGTTGTTTTTTCATTTCTTTATATTGTTTTTTTTTTTTTTTTTTTTTCCCTCCACCTTCTTTTGTTTAGATATTAAATAACAAGTTTTATTTCACCACTAACTTTATCATATTCATATAGCAACATGGATTCAGAAAACATTGAATCCAAATTAAATAATTGTGCCAACAAAAAACAATGCTTAATGGCAATCTTAACAAGCGTATTAGAGAAATTATACAAATATCAAGATGAAGATGAAATTATAGAAGAAGAACAAGCAGCAACTGGATCAAACTCAACAAAATCCCCTCCAGCAACAGATTTCACAGAAAAGTCTTTAAATAAACTGTACAGTCAGCTAATTGAAATATTATCTTATGCAGTGAAGCAACAATATTATGTCAATATCAAGGAAAGGGATATGTCTTTCATGACCCGACAAATTCAATTACAATTCAGCCAAACTTTAACTACGTTGCTAACCAGTTTATATAAATATTCGCCTGGGAAAGTTTACGATTCTTCTATGCTTTTTTCCAATATTTTTTGTGAAGAAAAATTGCCTGATATTGAGTTGGATTCAAACAAAAAGAAGATCTCAAAGATAAAAAAAAATTATCAATATACAGAGTTAAAACATTTGTGTGCAGTCTCATTGATATCGATAATTGAATGCTATGGGGAAGAATTATCTTCTCTAATACCCTTGATTTTAAATGGTATATTTAAAAACTTGAAAAAAATGGATGAAAAAATTAAATATTTTCATTGTCCTTATGCTATTGATCTAATGAAATTACTAAGGGCTATTATTCACAATTGTGACTCTAATTTTATTAAACCAGATTTTATAAGAAGCTTCCACAAGATTTATAAGGATTGTTTGGTTGGTGTTAACACCGATCGTTATCCAATTGAATTTGTTTCCACTGCAATAGACTTGGCACATATAGTTCATTATGGGCATACTGCAAAACATGGACATTTAGTGGAGGAATTATTCGTTGATTTGATGACTGATATTGATGTCGGCTTCAAGACTTGTGCCGAAACAAGATTGAAGACTGCTAAAATGGTATCATATGTATTATTTCATTATAAAAATATTGGTAGTCTAAGAGTCACCGAGGTTTTGGCTTTTTACTCTAAATATTTCACCAATTTTAGCTCCAGAGAAATTAAAATCGGGTGTATCGAGTCAATAGTTCAATTTTTTATGCTAAATTTAGTTGCAGATCCCAATTTTTTGAAAGAGGTAAACTATTTAAAGTACTTGAATTTTTTGAATACAAGTGTTTTTGGCCATTTAAATATATCAACACAAAAACTAGATTTAACTAGCAGATACTTGGATTATTTTGATCATTTAAATTCCTTGATACTTCCGTACATTTCTGAATCATCCAAAAAGCTAATCATTGCTCAAATTTTTGAAAAAAAACTACTGAAGGATACCGCCGAAAATCTAAATCAAACATTAGTATATTTAGGTTTCACCAAAAGATTGCTTAAAGATCTATCCACATCCTTTAGTAATGACGATCAATTTATTGTTTTATTCAGACAACAACTTTTAAAGTTGTGCAAATCTAAAAATTTCCAAATTAGAATTGAAAGTAATGTTCTTTTAAAGGAATTCCTCAGGATTTTTCCGGATTTATTGACCGAGGTTTTGGAATCCTCATTAACTGTACTTGATTCCAATTTTTCAGCTGTAGATAACTTTGATTTTGCAACAAATCATGGTTATTCCATGCTCATTGCTAACTTTATGGAAATAGCTGATAAAGATTATGTTTCAAGTGATTTGGTTATGAAAATCACTTTGTTTGCAACCTCTTATTTAAAAAAGGGCACCCTGTCAATTGGTACAACCAGTTATTATAAAGAACTAATTACGTGGATCATTTTAACTGGATTAATGAATTATAAGGATAAAAACTTTTTGAAAATGCAAAAATCGCAATTATTTTTGTTTTGGAAAAATGTACTAACTAATTCGACTACGTATAATAACGAAGATGAGCTATACAAAATTCTAGAAATCAGGAATCATGCATTGACATGTTTATTGGCTTATTTGAATAACGAAGATTTGGTGGATAAAGAAACTGCAAGGGAGGTTTCTCAATTATTAAGTAAATGTTCCTCCTTTAACAACCAATTGACAATCAAATCCAAAACAATTGACAACGCTTTGTTGTACAATGAACACAGAATATTGCAAGTTTACTTAAAAATCAAAAATTATGTTAAACATGACTTCAATAGTGTCATTTTGATTTTAATTTTAAAGAATTTTTCAGACCCAAATTTATACAAAGAAATGACATCTTCGGTCTTGGAGTCTATTAAGGCATTAAATGAAAAAAAAAAGAGGAATGCAAATGTAGAAGAAGCAAACTTACCTACTTTAACAAAATTGTTGAGGTCAGATGATGGTTTTGCTTATGGTCTAACAAGTTTGGTTTCCGGAAATAATGTTGGTAGATTATGTCAAATTTCCAACGCAAAAGAAAGAAACGTTGAGGCAATTAAGGTTGTAAATTGGATAAACAATGAATCTAATTGGTACTATCAATTTGAAGATGATTTATTAAGACCTTCTCCCAATGTTTTATCCTACGATTATCTTATTTTGTTATACAATGGTTCAAGTCCCTACAGTTCTTTTGAAAAATACTCTCCCAAGATCACCACGTCTTTAATTAATTACTCAATGGATATTTTTTCTGAAATTTTGCCATTTTTAAATGATAAAATTCAGTTTTCTGTTTTAGAAAGTTTAAATTCGTTTATGGTTTCCAAAAACTCTACTCCTGAAAGGTTAATGGCTATTGCATTAAACACTTGCATTGCTTTGAATAATGCTTTATTAATAGCATATAAACATAACATTGGATTAGATTCTCTTGTTGGGAGACTTTTATTGGAAATGATAAAAACGATGGATATCAGGGATAACGAATTGTTGATTAAAATTAATGCTGATTCTGTTGGTTTATTGTCAGCCCTAGTTGATAAGAAGGCTAAAGAAAAGAACAATGCGTTTGGTTTGGAAAATATTAATATTTGTATAAAAAACATTGTTGACAATGAGGATTGTTTTTTTAGAGTTTTTAACGGGTTATCGTTGGCATCCATTTACAAGTATAATCCGCAGTTTTACTTTTTCAATTCAATAGTTGAAATTCTAAAGCAGCTATCTTCTGATCCACATCCAGTTGTTCATACATGGTCCCTAGATGCTTTAGCGTTGTTATTAACTAACCACACAGTGGTCGATGCCACTGTATTGTCGGATATTGCGATTCATTTGGAAACATTACTGTTGGATGATAAGTATGGTAGTTACACAGATACAACCTGGAAATGTGACTACTATCTAAAGTACAATTCCAATTTAACTATTTTATATACTACTAAAGTGTTGTCAGACATAGCAGGACCTGGTATTTTGGATTTAAGTAGAGCTGGGTTGACTTCTTTTAAGAATTGTACTTATGCCTCGTTGAATGATTTTAATGTTTATAAAAAGCTAATTTCGTTGGATATTTTCAAGAACATGTTCACCTTCAAGATGGATGGTGTTTTCCCATTGTCGATGATTTCCAAATTGGCAAAATGGTTATTAAATTCTTCCGTTTTTATCGGTTGTGGAACAAACGAAACTAGCAATTTTATGATTGACTCAACAAAGCAATTTTTCCCGATTACAACATGTACAATTGTGATTGGTTGTATTTACGATTTTTACGAGCAATTAATTAGATTAGATAAGTTTAGTTTGATGTTTAAAGAAGTTGAATATATGACTTGGGTTTTATTATCATGGAAACCAAACAATGAAAGTGTTTTAGTTGTGGTAAATGATTGGATTTCAAGAACATATGAGAACGATTTATCTTGGTTTGAGAAATTATATCAACTAATAAATACATCTGAAAACAAAATTTTGTCACGATTATATAGAAGATATGACAAATTATTAAAAGACAAAAATATCAAAATCATTGTTGAAAGAGACACAAAAGTGGAAGAAGAAAAATCTATATCTGAAGGACAGAATCATGAAAATAGGGTAGACATTAAAGCAGTTGAGGATAATGATGGTAATAATAATGGTAATAATATTAATGGTAATAATATTAATAGTAATAATAATAGTAATAATGGTAATAATAATAGTAATAACAGTATAGCTATTAATGCATCTGACAATGATACTTCTAAAGATTTTATTGGCTGGAGATTCAAATACAAGCTTTTAATTCTGTTAAATAACTTGGTACATTTTTCCCAGGATTCATCAAGATATCATCTATTTTTATTTTCAAGGTTGGATAAAGTTGTGCAAATAGCCTTTTTGGCATCTGCAATGAATGTTACGGAGGTTAGAGAGTTGGGCATAGATATTTTAGGTTTTATTTTGAGCGAATTCAAAAAGGAAAAGGACGAGAGCAATCCGCATATATCATGTCTTTTACAACACCAGGCCCAAATTACAAGTGCGATAATGCCGGCTTTTAGTAGAAATACACCAATAAGTGTAATTATGCCAGCATTGGAGGTTCTATCCCAGTTTATTTACTCTGAGGTTGCTCCATTACCCAGCTTAGAAAAATTGACGAATGTTTTGGTTAATTGCTTGGTTGAATTATCTCTTAAATCCAATGATTCTATTAAAATTGTTGACGTCAGTGTTAAAACAGAATCTTCCAGAAAAAAATTAAGACTAGTTATTTTGGATGCATGGGCACAACTAAAAATAAATGGCAATGAAGAAGTTCAAAAATTTGTTGATCAATATTTGTCTGGGTTGATTCCGTTATGGATTATAGCTCTTCGTGAGTATGCTATGGAAAAATACAGTTTTGTTTCAGAAAAAAACAGCTATATGATTACTCTTCCAGACACCTGGTTAAATTTAGTTGATGCAATTGGATGTGTGGCTGAAAATAATTATGATCTGTTGTGTAGTTGCTTAAGCATGTCAGATCTTCAAAGTTTCATGTTTGTTTTGTATGCGGAATGCATGGAATCCTTAATGAAAAATTTTGAAAATCCCTTAAAGAAGACTAAAGTGTTACAAGCATTGCACAAAATATTACAATGTCATGTCCTATCAGGTCCCTTTTTTGAAGACGATATCCATCATGAGTGTGTAAATATTTTGGAAAGGTTGGTTTTAACAGGTTCTAAAACTGATAAAATGCAAGTTGTTGAGATTATAACCGACTTGTCAAAAGCATTTATTGCCGAATTTTCCGCAAGTGAGAGTGCATTTTTGAGCGGGGTTGATAATTTATACGAACTTTTCAGAATTTTATTTTTGATCGTATCCAATATCTTGCCCTTTATCAAGGAGGAAAGCAATTTGAATTCCGAAATCGAATTGAACGATTTTGACTTTGCATTGACGAAGAAAATTTTTGGATTATTAGCGGATTTATCAGCGAGCTTACCAGCTGAGTTTAGGCTGGATTTATTTTCATGTTTATTGTTTATTGCCACAAAGATCATAGCAAACAGTACTGAAGCTTATGATTATGTGGCTATAGTTTTACCAATGATGAAAACCATTTTCCAAAAAAATGAAAACAAGGATTTAGTGGGCAATTTTTATAATGCAATTAAGTTTAATATTTTTAATGATTTACCCTTGGAAAGTGGAGTGGTCACGTTTATGATATTTGTTTCCAATAATTTTGCAGAGTTTACCGAGAAAGATCTGGATTGGTTTTGTAATAAAGTATTAAGTTTGCTAAACGAAAATGAAGTGATCGCAATGCAAATTATCAAATCTTTAAGTAATAATGATTACTATGCGGGTGATCTGATATTAAAAAATATTATTAACAAGGGATTGTTGGATAATAATGTAGCTGCAGACATCACTGCAAGTACTCTTTGTGAATTGATGTATATTTTTGTCGAATCACGTGCAAAGATTAATTTTGATTCTGCAATATTATTGGGCTTACTTTACTTTGATAAGCTGTGCGAAACTCATTCTGAGATGGGTGCCATAGTAAGGCCGTGGTTAACAAAAATGGCTTCTTTGGATATATCACGATTTCAAGAGGTTGTCAAAAATAAATTGCCTCCAGAAGTACGGGAAAGAATGAAACAGATAATTAAAGATGGTATAAGTAAGCCAGATGAAGATGAAAAGGACAAAATTCAATTAAAATCGTTTACATGATTCAGTAGTATATCTTTTTCCGTATTTTATTTCCATTTAACATTCCCATATGTTGTATTGTATAATTAATGAATTTAATGTATAATACAAAATTTAACAAAAAGATTTTAATTGGCTGGTCTTATAATTTTGAATTGTGTCCGCGATGATCTTTCGGTTTGGTTAATCAAGAAAGAAAGAAAAAAAAAAAAAAAAACTTCCGAATTTTTTTTATTTATTTTTATTTTTTTATTTTTTTCTTATTTATCTGATTTTTTTTGTTTTCATCTAAAGAAAATTCTAATTGGATACGAAAATTAAGATTTCAAAAAAATTTTTTTTTTTTCTTAACGAAAAAAAACAAAAAAAAAAAAAAAAAAAAAAGGAAAAAAGAAAATATGAGCATTAGAACAACTGTTAGCGGTTTGTTGGGCATAGGAGTTGGTACAGGTATTGCTTCCTTTTTTTGGAATGGTAGTAGTAACAGTGGTGGTACACCTACATCTACCGAAACACCCGTTAGTAGTGGAAACCTACCAAGTCAGCCATTGCCAAATGATAAGTTGAGACTAGTTGGTTCTAACGTTGATCCATCAAGCTTTTTCCAGTATGGATTTCCAGGTCCCATTCATGATTTGCAAAACAGAGGAGAGTTTATTTCTTGTTACGATCGTTGTAAGAGAAATCCGTATTGGGTTCTTGAACATGTTACATCAGAATCTATAAGTGTTTCTAATGCTGACCGTAAAAATTCAGTATTCAAAGAAGATGAACAAATCCCAGAAATTTTCAGAGGGAAATTAAAGGATTATTTTAGATCTGGGTACGATAGAGGACATCAAGCGCCAGCTGCTGACGCTAAATATGATCAGAAAGCAATGAATGAAACCTTTTACTTGACCAATATGTGCCCACAAGTTGGTGATGGTTTTAATAGGGATTATTGGGCACATTTAGAGTATTTTTGTCGTCAATTGACTAGTAGTTATGACAGTGTTCGTATCGTTACTGGACCATTATATTTGCCTAAATTGGACCCAATCGACGGAAAATATAAAGTTACTTATGAGGTAATTGGAAATCCACCAAATATTGCTGTTCCAACACATTTTTTTAAATTGATTGTTGCAGAGTCGCCTAAAAAACAAACAAACAATGATAACATATCCGTAGCCGCATTTGTTTTACCAAATGCCCCTATTCCAAATGAGACAAAATTAACTGATTTTGAAGTTCCAGTTGAAGCTTTGGAGAGAAGCTCTGGTTTACAATTTTTGACCAAAGTTCCTGAAAAAAAGAAGAAAGAATTATGTAAAGAAGTTAAATGTCAGATTGTTGTTAGAGAATTTCAAAAAGCCCTACCCAAACCAAGTAAGCCATTATCTTTACCTTCGCCTAAAGGCATTTGATAATATAGCCGGTTTCATCTAATGTTTTATATATATTTTTATATGTAATCCTGTTAATATTTAACTGGCAAAAAAGGAAAAAAAAAAAAAAAAAAAAAAAACACAGTATGCGTGCTTGTAATATAAGAATGATATTTTATTTTTATTTTTTTTATTTTTTCCTCCGGTTAATTGCAATGTAAGTATATATATAATACACATTAAATATCATTAAAAAAAAAAAAAAATTAAATCTCCTCGGGTAACAATGCAAAGTTGGTCAATTCCCTAATAGTCCACCTTTCTAAAGTTCTACTTTCATGTTCTATAGCAGCGTTTTGTATTAAACGTAAAATAGGGACTCGGTTTTTATTATTAATTAACAAAACATTCTCTAACAGCGAATGATCTGTGCCAAATGGATTTTTGGTTATTGTATCTTCTAATGCATATTCATTGAGTATAATTTCTTTTTTTGGATTCAACTTAGATTGAGATAAAACATAGTTCCATCTAAGTAGTTGTAAAAAAGAATCATTTTTGTCATTGAGCGTATGTTTGGTAGCGTTATATCTAATCGATTTTCCTTTTGTTTTAATTATGTAGTCAAAATATATGGTTGATATTTTACTATAAAAATTTTCGTTAATTAAACCATTTAAATTTTGCCATTTAGCACAAAGATCCAATAGTTGATTGACAGTATTAAAGGCCCAAATTCTATCACCATTATCGTCAAGTGAGACGTGTTTTTGCTGTTCATATATAACGTTTAAACAAGCTTTAATAAGTAATGGAAAAACTGTAGGGAAATATTCATGTTTTTCATAAAGTTCAAGGTTCTTGGTGATTTTTTCAAACATGTAGATAGCTTCTTTGATCTTAACCACTTTACTATTAATATTCTTCGTTGATACAGTATTCGTTATTTCATTTTCTGATCTCATATTGTTGTCAGTAGAATACAACAAGTGATGGACTAAAACGCCCAGATCACTTGGAGATAATCGGCCTCTAGTATTAACAATTTTCTTTAATAATTCATCGACAGCTGCTGCATCATTAAAACTGATGTGTAACATCAACAAACTGCTGTAAAATTTTTTAATCAAAGTATTATCAGTTGTTTGTTTCAAACCATCTATAATTGGAGCAGCTAAGTCCAAGTTATTTGATTGAGAGGCAAATTTTAAAAGCTGCTTTAATATTAGTAGTGAGCTGATTGAATAATTTGTAGGTAATTTGCGAATAATACGATGAATATGTTCATCTATGACGCCAGTGGGGTCTTTTAATCTATTATTTATAAGTATTTTTAAAACTTTACTGATGACTACGGGATCATGCTTATTTAAGTTTTTATCAGAATAAAAGTTTTCAATTTTGCTCCAATTTTGAATAACGCCGTTAATATTTTTAGTTCCACAATCTATTTTGATTAGAGTATAGATATAATTTAAATATTTTGTAGTTGATTTGTCCTTAAATACTGGTAAAATATGATTGGCAACCCTTTTAATGTAGACTGGATTAACGTTGCTTCCACTTTTTAAGGTGAAAAGAATAGAAAAAATTCTGTGGCAAGCATCATCATTAAGTAGAGATAATTGAGGATATTTTTTGGAATAATTTATTATGAAATTAATTATGGCAACTTGGTAGGAGGGTAATTTGAGGCTTAAAAATTGAGGTATTAACTTTTGAGTTAAATATACCGGATCAATTAAATCCGAATCAATCTTGAAAGCAATTTTAACGACTTTAAAAGCAAACAAATAGTCATTAAACTTCAATATTGTATCATCAACGAGCCATTGTAAGATTTTCCTTTGCGTAGTACCATCACTACTGTTGCTTTTCTTGAATAATTCTTTGTAATTGAATATCGTATTGAAAAATTTATTTATTAAGGAAATGTCATGAATATTGTATAGTACTTGTAGTTTAATAAATTCATTAAATTTGACTGAATGTTCGATATTTTGTTGGATTTGTGAGATAAGCTGATTATTAGTAGTGGCAGTATCATCAGGAAATGTTTTTACCAGTTCTGGTAAAATATTTGTTTTTATAATGGTATAATCGCTGTTTTTAATAGACTGAAATAAATTTAAAAAGTGTTGGGTTTTTTGTTCAATTAGAGAAGTAAGGTTGATGTCACTGCTGGAAGAAACGGTAGTATAAAAATATTGATTTGAAATAATTGGAAATAGTACAAATGGATGAAAAGAACTAAATTTGTTTATTTTATATCTGGTTAAAAAAGCATTTTTTAATCTTAACATTATTCGATTTGTATTTTAGAACACGTTGCTTAACCACTTTTCCTTTCTTTTTTTTTTATTATAGCAGGAATTACATAGAAATGGAAAGAGAAAAGAAAAGAAAAAAAAAAAAATTTATATTTAATTGAGAGGTTTTTTTTTTTTTTCTTTTTTTTTTTTTTATGTATTTTGGGTTACCCGGGTATTTTTATGCATCAAAACTGAATGGGGAGATAATCACACGGCTTCAATTTGTTCAATGTAAACATCAACACTACTACAATTGGTACAAACCCCCCATTCCAAAACTTTACAAACACAATAATAACAATATTGTGATTTGCAACATTCTACGCGACATGCATTAAAAGGTACATCCATGCATAGTAGGCAAGTCACGCAAGTTGTTGTTGTTTTTGATGTTGTTATGGTTTTCTTTGTAGTCGAATATTGCCTCTTCTTGATAAATTTTACTAGAACGTCACTTATTAAATCAGTACTAAACAATTCCATTATATTATCTAATAAAAACTGAGTGGATTGGAAATCTAAACTGTATAAGGCTATCATATCATAAAAATCTTGTTTTGAAGTGTTTACTTTACATTGGATCCCAAATATTCTGTCGTATATTGTTAGATAGGCATAATTTTTGACCGAAATCAATTTAACAAAATTACTAAAATCAATGATTTTAAATATAGTTAATAATAGTTTAATTAATTTGTGTGTAGTAATGGTAATAACAGAGGAAGAAGAGGTATTACTATTGTAGTAGCATTTAGATAATTTTCTAATGGAATAGGTACTTAATATCATTGAACAATATAATTTCCATTTACTTGAGTTTGTAAATTCAACACCACACATTTCCGAGCCACTTGTTGATATACTGTTTTCGGTGGTAGATGTGGTGGTAAAATAATATATTACTGTTTTTAACAATAACTTACATTCATCGATTATATTATTGTTGCATCTAACCGGTATATTGTAAATTGAATTATAAAATAAACTTTCTAGTTTATCGTATATAGCATTATCCATAGATAAAGTATCTATTTTATTAACTGATATTGACATTTTTCTTTTTTGGTTTTTTTTTTTGTATTTATCAATAAGATTATTTGATTTAAAGCAAGATATTAAATTTTTGAATTGTATGATTTAGTTTTTATGGCTCTTTTGTAAGTTGCTGTAGTTGCAAAAGTAGCGGAAGGGAAGGCGAAAAGGGCTGCGGACATTTCCTTCGGATAAGTTTAATAAAAAAGGATTGTTAATTTATTTCACGTGCTTTGTTTGATTCGTTTATTTCCCTTTTGACCGTGTGTGTGTTTTTTTTTTTCTTTTTTTCCTTTTGCTTTTTCCTTTTGCTTTTTCCTTTTTTCCTTTTTCTTTTTCTTGTTAATCCCTTGTGGTATTTTTTAATACCCTTGTGTTTCTCCTTTGGTTGTGCGTGTGTATTTTTGTTTTTCCTCTCCCTTTCTTTCTCCCCCACAGAAATTCAAAATTCATTTTTTTTTTTTCCGGAGAATGTTAAATCCGATAATCGCATTAAAATAAAATAAAATAGTTAAATTAAACAATGAATTTGAGAAAGTAGACAAAACAATTAAAAAAATATCGCTTGTTGGTTGTGCGTGGGATAATCACAAATATTAATATAATAAAAATTGTGATCAAGAAACATGCAGGTAGCCAGTAAAAGGGGGGAAAGGAAAAAGACAAGAACAAAAGCAAGATGATGAGCTCAATTATTTTATTTTCTTTTCTTTTATTTTCTTTTAAATAAAAATAAATAATCTATTATTTCATCACTATATAACTGTATACCCTCCTCTCCATTGCCTATATTAATAATATAATGTACACTAGTTCAAATCAAATCTTCATACATATCTCTTAAGCAAATTTATAAAGCCTACCTCTCTTCCTTTTCCCTCCCACTCCCTCTTCCTCCCCCCTTGAAGAAAAAGACATCTCCAGCATGTCTTGCATCATCGATAAGGAGAATACTACCGCTAAAAATACCACCAGCATTTCTGCTAATCACTCCATCCAAAATCTCCCCAGAAAGCTTTCAATTACAACAACAACCTTCAAAAGTCCCCTCAAGAATAACACTACTGAAATTCAGTGTGACAACGAAGATGACGAAAACGATAACAGCCATCACCATGATAAAAAACCCAAGCCATTGAAATCTTGTATCAGATGTAGAAAAAATAAAATAAAATGTGATTCCATTGTGAAAAGACCAGGCCCTTGTTCTAGTTGCCTAAAAAAAAATTTAAAATGTGAATTGGATTATGTTGTGAAACCACAGAGAGGTAAAGAATTAAAAGGTTTATATGATAATTTACATTTGATTAAAAATTTACTCAAAGATACCATAGATTATCAATCTAATACTTTCATGTTTTTATCCAAATTTGGTAGTACTGATATTAATGCTTCTAGTATTAATACTAACACCACCATTACTACAAATATACACACAAAATTCATTAAATTAAAATTACCACATTCCACGGACAGTATTAGTACTAGTAGTGTTAAAGGGGAAGATCCTCGAAATATAGAGAATATACCCATTGCAAATAATAGTTATATTTATATCGCTTTCAAATATGACGATAAATATTTTTATGTCAATAATTTTATCATAACTCTGGATAAATTAAATGATATATTCCATGACTTTAACAAAGTTCTTTCAAGTTTATTACAATTGTATGAGAATTGGAGCACTAGTAACAGTAAAGCTAAAAAATCCCTAGTGTATGATTGGAAAACCCTATTCCATTCTAACCAGTTATTACTTTTATATTGTATTTTGAATTTTTACCTAGATATTCCTCAGCCTAATGTTAATTTATCCTATCTACAGCTATTCAATTATATAGTGAACGATTATACCACTATAGCTTCATCGTTAAAGGATGATATAAGTAATGGTGTCAACGCAACTCCATTTTGTTCAACTCCCCCTCATAAAAACGTTGCTAATGTAATTTTCGATCAAATCCAACTGAGTAAATTAATTGTCGGAATAACTCAGGATGGTTCTATAAGCAGGTTTCACAGTGAAATTTTTATCAAAAATTTTACTTTATATTTATTTTTCCACATTGTTTTGTACGGTCCCGATTATTTCATGGACGTTTTCATGAATAAATATATCAAAATCTTGGAATATCTGAGAAAAAAAATTAATTTTGAGAAAAATTGGGAGATCAAGCTATGCAACTTTTATGTTAAGATATGGAACCTAATTACGGATGAAGGTTATTCAAAAGCCAGTACTGTTAACAATATTGATAAAAGTTTTGAATTCAACTTTTGTGATGATGATACTCCGCTCTTTTTATTTATGAAATTTATAAAGTTTGACAAGTATATTTTACATCACGAAAGGAATAAACATATTAGCAGATTTAATACACAAAATTTTCCAGACCATTCCCAATTTTCTAGGGGCATTTCGTCTTTAATATCTAATTTACAACCCATTTTTCAAATTTTAACAAATTTTAAAACTAGAAGATTAAATTTTATCATAGTATTCTTCACCCAATTCGTTGTATTAAATGTTATTATGGTTATTAATAATAATAGTGATAATAATAATGATGGTAGTGGTGACAATAATAGTAACGGTAATATGGATTGCAACAAGTATTTATTTCTCATATTAGAATCATTCAAATACAATGGTTTTAATCATATATTAATGGAGGAGCAATATGATAATAGCATATCTAGAATTGATGGTTGTTATTATAGTTTGCAGCATAGGATTAATGAATTTAAAAACAAAACTAATGGCACAATAACCGATAACGATATTGTTGGTTATGGATTATTAGAACTAATGGAATTATCACTAGGCGAACATTTTTCGGTTATAAATCCCGATTTGGAAATATATTCTTTAATTTTAAAGGATCTACAGAATTATAACAGTGATAATAATAGCTCATTATATATCAACAAAGCCTCTTGCCAATTCATTTATTATTTTTATAAAAAAGTCATTTATGAAGATATGTTCGAGAAAGTTTATGGTTTCAAAAATACTAAAAATATCATTGTATTTGACACATTTGTTTTTCAACATAATGGTTTCCAAATCGCATATAAAGATGAGAGAATCATTCAGCCAGTAGTAACCTCTGCAGATTATCTAATTGACACTAGTACTAATAGTAAAAATGATTCTCACAAAGAAATTGCTAAATGTGACTACAAGCAAAACGATAGTAATTATGTTATAACTGGCAATAATGCTGCAAGAACCAATAATAATAATAATAATAATAAGAATAATCATTTAACTTCTATCGAAGTTGCTGAAACTGCATTGAATTTCGGGCAATTTAACGCTAACGATAAGTTTGCTACTTCCATTGCTGTTGGACCCTCCAAAAGTTCCACTTATAACTGCCACAAAACAAATGGTACTAGTAATGACAGGGAAACCAAAAATTTATTTGGTGGTTTTTGGAAAATTGAAAATGATGCGCTACTGAAAGGAACAGACGTTAACACTACTGTTGAAAGTACTATTAGTAATCACAAAAAAAAGAAAAGCGTAAGAGTCACTAAAGATATTGGTGATAATATCAATAATAGTTCTAACAATATTACCAAAAAAAAAAAAAAAACAGTTCACAATCATAATTTTAAAGATGTAAATACCAATAATGAGAGTCTTAATAATAAAACAAATAATGTTGTTATCACAAATGTTTTAGATCGTGTCGATTGGATTAAAGACAGTACAGATGAGGTTTTACAAAAAATTCATGGTGTTTTGTAAACTTAAAGAACAATCAAACGGTACAGAAGAAGAAGAAAAAGAAGAAGAAAAAGAAGAAGAAGAAGAAGAAGAAGAAAAGAGGAGTACAGACAAGTACCGGTCCCTTTTTTTCATTTAAATACGAAGATTGCATCCAGCAAATTATTTATTTTGGTTTTCAAAGATAAAACCATCTCACTTATATATAACTTCAATACATTTTACATAATATATTATTATTTCCTTTTTATATTTTTTTTATTTGCTACTTTTTTATGGTACATTGTTTCAAAAACTTGAAAAGATTCTGTGCAGATACTTTAAATACACTCAACCTGATAATTTAAAAAAAAAAAAAGCCTACTTATCGAACAAAACATTTGATATTTCAGATGAAATGATCGTTTGTCTTTTTTTTCTTCTTCTATTTGAAGCCCAGTTTTTAATTTGAGTACTGGATAAGTCTGTTTCAGTCATTAAAAACTTGATATCTTGTGAAGACAAATATGGGTAGTCTATGTTATCTTCATACCATTGTTCTAAAATTCCGATGTTTTTTTTCGATAATCGTTGTCCCTGATAAGATTTAAGTTCCACCAATTCTTCATTTTTAATATTTTGCTTTACAATTCTAAAACTAGAATTTTTATTACGTTTCTTCTGTTTTAATTGATTTTTATTGTTTTTAGCTGAACATTTCTTGCTCAGTTCTGCTAATTTTTCTGGTGAAATATCATCATTTATAAAGGATAAAATTAAATGACAAAGCTGCTGAATTTCACCTATTTCTCTTGAATTTTGTTTGTTGAAATTAATTCCCATTTGAATTTCTGATATTTTTTTTAATATGTGATGCGTTTGGAGATAGTTATCAGTTGTATTTTTGGTTGTGGTATCTAATAAATGTTTGTATAATTGTAGCAGTTCATTCTTTATTTTTTCTAAGGGAGTAACTTCTTGTGACTGAGATGGTGGATTTAATAGATCTTTAATAGCAATCTTCTTCATTTTCATCCGTTTTCTTTTTCAACTTATTAAAAAAAATTTTCATTTGAATTCTTGCTTTATAAGTTAAATTATAACCATACAATATCTCTGAGAACTTAGATTTATTTTTTAATCTTCAATAAAACAAAAATAAGATTACTTTAATATTACATCAAATTATCAATTTGATATAATATAGTCGATTTTATTTTGACTATTTATTTGTTTACGTAATCTATTCATAAAAAATTGTGTGATATAAAATTGTTTAAGTAAACTTGTGGATGCGTGTTATTGTATATTATCAGATCCTTTACGCTTTAAAATGTCTACCTCAAAAAAAAAAAAAAAAAAAAAAACTTTTTTGAGGATAAACAAGAAAAATTAGCCCCATTATAAAAAAATTATTCCTCAAATGAAGACAATTTCAGGTAGAAGGTTATTAATTATAGTGCAGGAATACTATACAAATACGTTTGAAACTATTGTGCTATCTATAGGTGGTTCTTTAAAGGTCTATTTATGAAAAATATATTTAGTATAAAATGTAGTACGATTTCCTAGGTATTTCGAAATTTTATATTTGGAGATTTTATCATAACTTTTACCCAAATTAAAAGTATTTTCGTAAACTTAAATAATGAAAAGAAAAAATGATATCAGTTCTATAAAAATGAATGATGGACCAAGTTTTAAAATCAAATTCCGAAAAAAGAATAACAAAAATATAAAAAAAAAATCTTTGAGGATTAAAAAAAATATAAGGAATAATCCTAATCCCAATTTCGGCGTTTTTGCATCTAAATGTTTACCTGATAAAATACCTGATCCACCGAAGGATCTTTTGATTTTTTTAAATCAGTTAATTCTAAAAAATGAGGATTCATCATGTTCACAAAAAGTTGGATACGGTACAAACGTTTTATCCAATATTTCTAAAACAATCAGAATACCAGAAAATGAAACTCCGATTTCCACGCCAACAAACATAAATGTTTGTAAGAAGACTGTTCTTAATGGATTTATGGCTTGCAGAGCTTATTACTCGAAATTTATTAAAGGAAGGGAGGCCCAAAAAACCGTTACAAAAATTATTTCTGATTATTGGGGTAATAATCCAAATATACATCTCACTTGGGAAACTTTTGTTGATATATATAAGAAGGAAAACTCTGGTATAGATTTCTGCTGTTGGCTGAACAAAAAGTATACCAAAAACAATGGTAATCTTCTAATTGTTGAAAACCCTGAAAATAGGGAAAATTACAATAATATAAAAAAACCATCGTCAATTTATTTAGAAAATACTTTTTTTGAAGGTTTAAAAATTAATTTAAACTCATGCGAAATGAATACTACAGATAATGTACTGTCATCGTTAGATATGACGTATGGTTCAGACGCTCTAACTGACACAAGGTTATTGACTTTCTATGATTCCGATATTAATGACACTTTTTTTTCAAAATTCGTAAAATCTGCAAATTATTACAATCTTAAGAAACGCGATATCCTGGACGATCAATACAGTAATGGTGCAGGCAATGAAACAAATTTTCAACAGAAATAGTATGCAATTTTCAAAGCTAAAGAATAACTAGCTATTAGATAGTTACACTTTATCTGAAAAAATTCATTTTATTAATAAAAATTAATTATGGGAATTTATTAAGGCATATTGCAATTGTACTTATTCAAGCAGCTTTGTGAACCTGTGGTATATTAATGTGTTGTTCATATAAAGAGATAATTATTGCCAGCGACCATCAAATTATGAAGCAACGATACAATTAGGAAATAGGTTCTCTACACTAATTTTATAATAATTTTTAAAAAATAAATGCTACTATGATAATTTGTAAGCAATTCGTATTTTACAGTAATGAATTTTTACACAGAAAAAGTATTTAAAAAAAAAAAATAGGCTATCTCAATTTGTAATTACATATTCGTCTTCGTTATCTCTATAGCTATATTTTCTAATATCACCCAATCTTTTTCTAGCTCTTTCTAAAGCATTTTCCAATTTCAAGATTTCCACTTGTTGGTTCAATTCTGTAGTTTTGTTTTCATGAATACTTAACTTTGAAAAATCTACATCCTTTTCGGACACATGTCTTTTGTTGATCAAATTTTGAATGTGTTCGCCCAACTTTTTACAACAATGGTTAACATTTTTACTGTCATCTTCCAAAACCATTTGCGTTTTTGAATGTAAGGAGGATTTCACCCTTGAAGCGGCCACTAATTGAACGGTGGATGCTGCAACATCGTTGGAAGCGACAATAAATTCTTCAAAAGAATTTTTATTGTTTAGCAAACCATCCGCCATGGTAATCAAATTTCTTGTTGAATGTGCCACTGACTTAGCTGCAGATATTAAACCTTCGGTCCATCTATTGTTTTTCTTGTAAAATGCTGATCTAGAGTCATGGCCCTTTCCCTCGCCAACAATTTCGTTCTGACATGCAATAGAGCTTTTAATCAATTTCAAAATAGCTTGTATAATGTCCAGGGCATTATTTAAAATATCTTTATTGACCTCCAATTCGCCACTAAAATTTCCTGTGGCTAGTAAATGTGGAATGTATTGGGAGGCGTCGATGATAGTTTGTTGGGTTTGTTTCATTTCCCTATCAACTACCGAGGCAACATCTCCGTTCATGTTCATTTTACTGTTAGGACTTAATGAATCGATGGTATCAGTTAGCTCTTTCAATTTTTCCTGCATATCTACGTTTCCGTTAATAACAATATCCGTCTTTTCCTCGTCGCTTTTGCCTTCCAAAGCGTCACTCAACAAATCTTCCAAGAAATATTCAGCTTCTCTAGCGACTCTAGCAATAAGTTGCAAAAATCCATCAACTTTATTTAAATCTAATAATCTGTTCAAGCCTTTACAGTTCAACACCAACTCAGAGATGGCACTAGAAAATTCGGAGACTGAGGATATGATCGACGAGTGATCACCATTTGGACCGTCGGCAATGAAATTATTAAATGAATTGGCAAAATTGGTAGCCTCATCGCTTGCCTTTTCCAATAAAGACAGAACATAATTTGGAGAAGCATTTGCATTACCCGCTTGAGTAGCAGATTGTAGCTGGAAAACTGAATCTTGAATTGTTTTCATACCAGATAATAAAATCGCATCGACAATGTCGGTCAATTTTTTCAAGTTTGCCTTCAAAACCTCATCAATCTGTTCATCCAAAGCATGATCATTTTCCTTTTGTTGTTCCGCTAACTCTTTCAAAGTTTCATCCATAGTTTGTTGGACAATTTCCATTTCTTCCTCTTTATCCTGTATTTGCCTTCTTAATTGCAAAAGTTCGCCAGAGGCGTGTGCATCAACAGTTGAATTAGCCAGTTTATCCTGGTAATTCTGTAATTCTGCTTCATGTTGTTTAAAAATTTTACTTAAATTTTGAGCATGAGAGTTTTCAATATCCTGGAGCTTTCTTTTCAACTCACGAACTTGAATGGACAGTTGGTCTATTTCATTGTCTTTAGAACCTTTAATCTTGTCGGCATCCAATCTAGCTCTGTCTCTTTCACGAATCAAATCTGCCAATTCTATATTTTTAGATTTCAAATCTCTTTCTAATTTTTCACGTTTTTCCACAGCCTCTTGGGCGCTTGCTGCTTTTTGTTGTAATTTTTTAAATTTAGTTAATAATTGCAAGTGTTCTTGACGTAATTGGGAATACAATTTGGCTAATGATTCATATTTATTCTTCCATTGGTTAAATTGATCTTGAATATTGCTTAATTGTTGATCCTTGTTAGCGATCTGTTGAGAAGCATTTTGATTAATATCATTAATCTCAGTTTCTAGCTGGGCAACTCTTTGGTCATATTGTTGTAGTAATTGTTGATCCTGGTCGTACTGATTCTTTAGAGTTAATAAATCGTTTTGCATCGATGATAAATGGGCATTTTGAGTTTGTTGTTGTTGTAGTAACATTTGTTGTTGTTGTTGTTGTTTCTCGGATTCTAGTTTTCTTTGTTGTTCCTCCTGCAACTTTCTCTGTTGTTCCTGAAAAATGGCCTGTTGCTGTTGTTGTAGTAATAGTTGTCTTTGACGTTCTTGTTCTAATCTCTGTTGTTCTTGTTCAAATTGTTTTTGTTGAGCCACCCAGAAATCAGCGCCAGTGGGTTGAACAGCCATTGCTGGGGGTAAAGCATAACCAGAAGTTAATTGTGGAGACAAAAAATTTGAGGCAGCAGTTTTTTGGGGTGACAAGTTCCTTTCGGACTCGATAGCATAGCTAGCCACTTGAGGTTCAACAGATGGTGGTGGAGATATACTTTTTTCTTTAGGTTCAAATTTCAACTGTGGCTGTTCATTATCAACAACAAAAACATTGGGGGGATCAACTGGTAATCTGGGAATGGTAATTAAAGAAGTTAAATATTTAATAGAGGAACAATCCGCGTAAAATTCAAATAGCATATAGTGCTGTGAATCAAATCTTTCTCTTAATGGAGTCAAAGCCTCCTCACTTCCCAGTTGCTGGTACATAGCCCTTAGCATTGAGGTAATGAATTTATAAATGCCATAAGATTCAGAAACAAGTGGGATAAAAGCACTAATTTTGCATTCGTTATGCTTTGAACGACCACTTTCAATGGCACCAAAGATAGTTTTTTCAAAATCGAATAAAGAGTCTTGTAAGTTCATCAAGTCTAAAATGGTTTCATAACCTTCGTCTGGATTAGAAACAGTAACTAAAGAAACATATTCTTCGTACTCAAAAGTACCGTTGAATCCATCATGAGTTCTATGGAATTGCAATTTCATCAATAGGAAATGGATGTATTCAGATATTAGCCTGCCATAAATTCCCTGGCCACCATAGATTCTTCCCAGGTTTCTAAGCCATTCCATGTTTCTAATACCTTCAATCAAGGCACTTTTATGACCCTCCTGTAAAACTTTGTGTAAAGTGATCAACGCCTTAAATAATTGGACTTCGTCACCATTTTCAGAAAAGGGTTGTTGTTTTAAAATTTTGAAGAACGCTTTGGCACTCTTATGGTCCCAAGTGTAAACAATGCACGTACGAACATGTTTTCTTTTTGGAGCACTTTCGTCTGGAGAACAAGCTTTTTTAATTGCTTTCTCTAAATCAGGTTCTAGTCTAGACATTTTACTGTTGTTGTTGTTGTTGTTAGTAGTACTATTATTAGTTAGTGGTGATGGTTATATGTGAATATTATAATAATTATTTTTCAGTATTATTTTTTTTTTTTTTTTTTTATTATTTTTTTTTATTTTTTTTTTCTTTTTTAGATATAAATTTTGGAAAATAAAATTCGTTAGTGAATTGAAAAAGTAGTTATTAATTTAAGGTAAATAAATAAATAGAAAATTAATGTTAAGCTTAAAATCTATTCAGAGGGTTATCTTCGGTCCAATTTTGCGGCCTTTTTTTATTTATTTATTTATTTTTATTTATTTTTATTTATTTTTATTTATTTTTATTTTGTTGCAATATGAAATCTCCTATTTAGGAAATGCACTTTGGATTTGTTGTTTTGCATATGTATTCCGTAAGCATTATTTCCGAGACTTACGGACTTCACTACTACACATTTCGTATCAAGTGACTAGCTTTGTTTATCGGTTTGAAAAAGAAATGGACGTGCACCCATACATCCAACACCACAACAAAAAGAATAACATAATAAAATAATAAATTATATTTTGTAAAAGCGAGAATTACCACCAATTTGCCTCTTCCTCACTCATTCAAGAATTTTAAAAGCTTTTTTGTTTTTAAAAAAAATTTTTTTTTTTTTCTTTTTAAGTTTTTCTCTTTTTTTTTTTTAATTATTTAACTACTGGTTTTCCTTACAGAATTCTTTTATCATTACTTTTCCTTATTGCTTTCACTTTATATAACACAATATTAAGAAAGAAAAAAAAAAAAAAAAAAAAAAATTATAAAAATAAAAATAAAAACCAAAACTTTTATATTAGTATAAAGATAACTAATTTTTTTTTGTGAATGGCCTCTATTGAAAATTTAAAGTCTTTCGATCCTTTTTTCGACACTGGTGACGACGAATCTACTATCAACCATTACATTCATATTCGTATTCAACAAAGAAACGGCAGAAAGACTTTGACTACGGTACAAGGTGTTCCAGCAGAATATGACTTGAAAAGAATTTTAAAAGTTTTGAAAAAAGATTTTGCTTGCAATGGTAACATTGTCAAGGATGATGAGATGGGTGAAATTATCCAATTACAAGGTGATCAACGTGCTAAAGTTTGCGAATTTATGATCACTCAATTGGGTATTAAGAAGAAGAATATCAAGATTCACGGTTTTTGAAGGAATATATATATATATATATCGTGTCATATCTACTTCTTTTATTTTTAATTGTTGGTGAAGATTGTTGAGGGAAAAAAAATTTTCTTTTTTTTTTTTTTTTTAATAAAGGTTGTCTTTCCTATGAAAACTCATTTTTATTGGTCTCATTAATACATAAACCTTTATTTATGTATTTTTGCTAAATAGATTTATATTTATATAGTATATTCAACATATTACCTTATTTATCTACATATAAAAATGTGATTTATGTTTATTATATTTGGTTGTTTTTTTGTTTTTGTTTTTGTTTTTGTTTTTCCCCCTTAAAGGGAAGGATGGATATCTAGGCAGGCTTAACTCTCTGTTTTCCGTATGTAAAAAAATTAATTTAAAAAGTTAAACGGATGAAAACATTCGGTTTCCAATAAAAATATATCATAAAGACTGACGTTGATATTTAAAACTAAGCTGTAACAATGTAATGAACATGTAATAGAAAAAAGAGAAGAAAATTTAAAAAAATGACACAATGTTTGATAAATGAAGAAAGGAAGAAAAGAAAAGAAAAGCGAAGCAAGTGACGGTGAAAAATGAATGAAATTAAACTCATCAATACAAAATTATCCACATTACCCCAGTTAGTACTACAATAATAAGCCAAGGGATTGTGAGTTGAAACATATTATGACTATATCTTTGTTACTAATAATAAGAAACACCAAACGTGATAAAGGAACTATCAAGGTTATATATTTAATAGTAGTTACTTACTTATTATATCATTATTTTTATACGAGATTACAATTCATCATGTTCTAGAATCGTGGATGTGGATGTGGATGTGGATGTGGATACACTACTATTACTAACGCTACTAAAAGTATCAGTAGAATTTACGGACGAATGAGTGCCATTATTCAATTTGAATTGTTGTCTTTCTTGTTCCCTCTTCATGTTTCTCAACTTCTTGGTGATTTTCCCTCTTAAAGCTTTTATTATATAAACATGTTTAGCTTGAGCGTTTTTTAAATAATATGGAAGTTTCTTTTCGTATAAATCCAAATAACTCTCTTTCAATTCATACAAACCCAATTTATCAAGTTTATCAAAAGAATCCTCATGTTCTTCGAGTAAATCATGGATTTTTTCCAAAATGGCAATAAATCTTTGATAATTTTTCTTGAAAACATTATATTTTTCACCAATATATTTGGGTATTTCCACTTTAGAATACTCCTCAATAACATCACCCAATTCCAATTCTTGAAACTCTTTCGATAAAGCTAAGGTATCCTCAGCTTCTTGTTCCTCCAATTGAGTCATGTTATAAACAAACTCTTCACCTTCACTTAAGTATTGCTCAAATAAATCAAATGACAAGTCCTCCTCTGTGGACTTAATAATTTTACTAATTCTATTGAAAACGGTGGTTACATTTCCCAGCTTTCCACTGATATCCTTGGTAGTACATCCTGCACTATCAAAATCTAACCATTCCAAATAATCTGTAATCAAATTGTTTGCAGTAATAAATTCGTCATTTGGAATGGTGTCTTGATCATCATATTCTTCTAAAAATGATCTAAACTCATATAACTTACTTTCCAAAGCGTTCAATTTTTCTTGAATTATTTTTCTTTGTTCATCTTTAAAGGTCAAATTCTGCAAGTGTTGTTTCATCTTAGAAACCTCAAAATTACTCAATGGTGTTCTTTTTGATGCTGGATACGTTGCGGAATTTATAGTTAATTTAATAGACTTTTTTTTATTATTTTTCACAGCAACAGTACTATTAGTTTTAAACTTCGCGCCCTCAGTTGGTACTTTTGGAATTAGACAAATAGGTTCCACATTAACAACATTGAAAATCCTATTTGCATCCAATTGAAATGTAGCATTAAAGCCATATTCCTCCCCCCCACAGTTACTTAGATTAAAATTGCTATTGGTATTGCCATAAATGTTTTTAATTTTAACTTCTTTAGAAAAACCTATGTCTTTTGGTTGTGAGAACTCTCCCAACTTGAAAACAAATTCTTTGCTTCTATTAGCATTTTCTTCTGGTAACAATAAAATTGTCTTTTCACTTGGAAATTCAGAACCTTTGGGGAAAATGGTATAATTCATACCGTTATAATTCAAAGAATACTCATAAACAGAACGGTCAATAACATTAATTTTCTGTTTAAACGCAAATGCATTGGACAACTGAACAGTTTTGAAAACTAACCCGTTGACAGAAGATTCATCTGCATTAACGCTCCTAGATAACAAATCTGGATTAGCAACGTAATCAGTCAAGACAGATTGAATATATGGTACCCGAGATGAACCACCCGTCAAAATTATGGAATTTAGATCTTCCAAAGAAATATGTAAAGTATCATTGCCAGCAGTTAGTAATTCAAAAGATTGTTCTATTGGTTCCAAAATATCATTATTATACTTGGATAAAATCAAACTCTCAAACTCGGCCCTTGTAATTTTGGTTCTAAAATCAAAATCATCGCTGTATAAACTTTCAATAGAAACATGCGCTTCAGCGTTTGCACTTAGTACTAATTTGCATTTTTCAGCGGCTTGTAATATTTTAGACTGAGCCTTGTAATGCTTATTCAAATCATCTAAAGTAACTTTCGTCTCATACTGTTCCAAAAACTTGGAAGTAATCAAATTAGCTAGCTCCAAAGTTAATTGGTTGCCACTAATAACAGAATTGTATCCATACCCTATTAGTTCCACAGTTAAAGTGTCATTGACACTAGAAATCTCAACAAGAGAAGCTTTTGTAGAATCAGCACCTGAGTCGTAAATCAAATATTTACCACCATTGTCCTTATTGATTTCAAATTCATGTTTTCTCTTTAAAGCGTAATTTATGGCCACAGTTAAGCCATCATCGACGAACCCGCTAAAGTCACGAATATTATGCAATAATTTAGCGCTGTCAATCAAATTTTGGCGTTGTTCTTCGGTATAATGTGTAGGGATTGTTAATCCCAAATGTTCTAAAGCATTTCCATAATAAGTTTTTTTATTGTTATTGCTACTTCTGCTTTTTTTAGAAAATATCTCCTCTCCCCTTGAAATTATTTGTTCCAAATCCATCGCTATCAACTCTTCGATAGGATATTCAATTCCGTCAACCATTATTGAAATACCATTGCTTTTGTTTTTTTTGGAAGAAGTGCCTGTTGTTGTTTTGTTAATGATTTCCAAACCTGGATGCATTTTTCGGTAAAGTTGTGGAACATCGTTTGTGTTACTTATACCTAATAATTTTTTCAATCCGGTTATTGTATTTTGGGGAAACCTAGTCATATAAGACTGGATATCTGAACCATAAAATCTTTCTATGTCATCGTTTTTGGCAGTGGCGCCCAAAGATTTAATTAAAACACCAGTCAATTGTTTTCTTTTTGAGTCATCAGTTAAAACTATCTCTAAAGGCGCTTGTGGACCTATGACTACTGCTTTAGAATAGTCTTGGCCGTAATCTACACCAATTACTGAGGAAGATATAATTTGAGGTAGTCCCAATAAAATAAATGTTATAACTATTCCTAAATTGAACCTCATTTTGTCAATAGGTTGAAGGATCGTGGAGTATCTTTTTTTTTTTTTGTTGTCAATTAAGAACCAAGTTTATGTATAGATGAAACAAGATATTGAAAAAATGTATAAAATTATTTATAAATAAGTAACCTTAGAAAAAAATATTTCTGTTTCCATTTATTGTTAACGTGTTCATTTTTTTTTTTTTTTTTTTTTTTTTTTTATTAGTAGTAAAAAAAATATATATTACACATGCTTTTCTTTTCGTTTCTTTTCGTTTCTTTTCGTTTCTTTCTTTTGATTTAAGTTGATTTACAAGAAGTCCTTTATACCCGTACAGAGAATTGGCTCCTTTGCTTCAAAGTCCGTCCATCCATCGGAATTTCTCGGTATTCTAGAAAGTGTAACATATCTCCAATTACTCATCATTGATTGTTTAGGGCTTCGGATAACAGAAACGTTTGATATATATATATATATTTGCCTTTGCTTTCGACACTATATATTACAATATATTTGTCTTATATTATCTAATATAGCTTATAAGAACAAAAGTATAACCAAGCAAAATAAGGAAATCTATTTCTAAATAAACAAAGTCCTTTCCTTATCATGAATAATACCAATAAGTCAGGAAAAGGAAAAAACAGGCAAGCCAATGATGATTCAAACAACAATGTTGGATCTATGGATGTTTTAGAGACTTTAAGAGCACAAATTATCGCCTCGATGAATAAAACAAATGATATTGATAACACTAACGCCACTTCTCTAAGGAAAAATGTTAAGCCAACTTTGGTCCATACTAGTAGAACTGACAGCAATGACAAGAACAACGATCGTAATACTGATATCTACAAAAAAAGACCGTATAAGGATATTAATAACAACATTATGGCAAGAAACGGTAGGTTGAATGGATCACGCTTTGATAAAGAGCCTGTCCACAAAAATGAAAGAAATAGAAAAGTTAATAACAACATAGAAAACTATAATAATAAAGTTATACAAGGTTCGTTCGTCAAAAATCCTTCAAGCAATAAAAATAGTAATAACACAAATAGAGTTGATAAATATAATCACGATCCACGTGGGTATAAACATCAAACCGCTAATTTCAACAATAACGACAACAGGATGCACAGCTATAATACGCCGCCTAAAGACGACTTGGATGAAATTGTTTATTCACAGATTGAGGGTTGGTCCAAAATACAATCTATTGATGAACTTAAATCACAACTAAATATTAAAAGTAAATGGAATATCCCAGCAAAAGGATTTGAAAGTTATAACTTATCTGAAATTAAAAGCTTGGGGATATTTGTTACACCAACTGATATAGTGGAAAGGAACTTTCAAAATTTTAATAGCAATCACACTTTCAATACCAATAATACATCAATAAACGAAAGTAAAATTGGTATAATTGAGCAGAACAGAGGTAGGCAAAGAGATGACCAGCAGCAAAAGCAATCAGAACCGCCATTAACTAATGAGGCTGCTACTAATGATGTTTTACAAGCTTTTTACAAAACACAATTGGACTGTATGTTAATATTTGATAAGGATCCAAAGGACACATTGGTAAAATTTTTCAACAACGTCAACTACAAATTTATTGATAATTCGCATGGTTATAATGATTTGATGCCGGTTGAAAATTGGGAAGTAACATCGATCAGACATAAAAATATGAATTCTGCCTATGTGGTTTTATTTAATAATGCTTATATTACAAACATTATAGAAAGTTTCGATGATACTCCATTTTTTTCCGGTTTTAAAATATCCAGACCACAAAATTATAAGCCATTGTCAAACAAATACATTTTAGCAACTGAAAATGACGAGCAGCAAAAACAACAGCAACAAAGAAGAGATGGATATGATAATGGTAGGAATAGCAGGAACAGTTTCTATTGGAAAATAATAGTTACCTTAAAAGATGATGGAACGAATACCACCACCACCAGAATATTGACCAAAATGATTTATTTCCACAATAATTACAATGTCAGTATTAAAAATCATACCTCTGAAATGGATAAAGTGGTTAGAAAGTTTGAGAAATCCCCTAAGTTATTGGATATGCTAAAACAAGCACCGCCTATGCCACCGTCAAAAGTATTATCTCTATACAACTGTATTGACCCTGTAGATTTGAAAAAACAGGAGTTTTATGATAAAATTCGCAATTCTATTATGAAAAATGAAATGGGTGTTTTGAATGGGATTGAAAGTTGTGAGATTCCAAGACCAGGGCTTGATTATATTCATACATCCATACAAACGTCCATTAATAACGGGATTGGCAAAATATTTATCAAGTTTTCTAGTTTAGAAGATTCTATGGCTAGTTTTAAAAGTTTACAAAACTGGAAATTTCAAGATCGTCAAATTATTCCGAGTTTTTATCCTGAATCTGATTTTAATAACGGTATATTATTATAACATGTTGGGTATTGCTACATCATAATTATATAAATGAGTAACTAATAGTTCATAAATATCATCAGGTATTTTGGCTAAAAAACCAACGCCCAGCCTTATAACGTCTTCCGCATTGAACGGGGGGAGGTTATTCAAAAAATTAATTGGAGATGGATTATTTAGCAATTCTGTTCTTATTAGCACTAATTGTGCCACAATAAATAGAAGGTTCATATGGAAACCGTAAGCGAACATAAAATCCCATAATTTAATAACTTGATGCAACGGTGGAGTGCAAGCACTTAAAGTTAAAATGCTTGGAACACCGTATATTTCTGCTGTTAATAAATGTTCTTGCCTCAAAAATTTACTTAAAGTAGGATCTATTATAAATAAGCATATCTCTACTAATTGACAACCTTTATAAACACCTGTTAAGTTCCTATCTAAATATGTTGGGATATGGTACCGGCACAATTTGTTGAATAATTGGAAGGCCATAGGCTCCAGGCCATTTGAAATGTACAATAACGGAGCCAATAAAACATTCATCCCTTGGACGTAGGTAGAAAGCCTTTCCTCCCTTTCTATCCCCCTTTCTGTCCCCATTTCTGTCCCCATTTCTGTTTCTCTTTCAAGGATCCCCCACGAAAAACAACTTAAGCACCTTATTAAGGAAGCTTCAGCGACTTTGGTCTTAAATTCTACGTCTGTGTTTAGTGTCCTAAAGGTATCATTTTTTATCTTATCGTATATTTTTATGGGTGGTGGCCCTTTACCTAGTAACTTTAAGTATTTTGTGGTACAATTAACCATTGAACATTGCAGTAATATAGACCAAACATGCAATCTTATGTTGGTGTTGTTCGAATGATTAATAATTTCCGGTAAACCTTCTGTCAGTATTAGGTATCTTAATTGTGATAATGATGAGTTCAATATTACTGGTTGTTGTTTATATATAAAATTTTCGTAATTTTTAAGAGCTATTAGATTATTTTGTTCCTCCTTTTTCATTACTTGTGATATTATTATTATCAACTGCTGTACTTATCGATAAATGTTTATTTTCAACTTTTAAATGTTGAAAATGTTTTTTTTTTTTTTTTTTTTTCAATTTTCATTTTATTAATTTTCATTTTATTAATATTTTGATATAAAAAATAAACAAGGGGAAATGCATCAAATAAAGTATTTTACGGACCATCGGAAAACATACGGATTAGCAAACAGGAAAACTAATTGTTCAAATTAAGTTTTTGATGGCGAAAAAGAAGAAGGTGGGAAAAAAAGAAATTATACATGGTTCCTAGCAGGATCGAACTGCTGATCCCCGCGTTATTAGCACGGTGCCTTAACCAACTGGGCCAAGGAACCAGGATTACATTTGAATTAAATTCTAGTACAATCGCATGGGGAATAAGCAATTTGATCATATATGTAACAAGGGCTGTCGAAACAGAATGTTCTTAAACATGGATAATAAAAACATCATATTATTGGGATAGTATCGTACAAGATATAAACGTTAACTGAGCAATTTGGGTAAAACATAGATTTTAAGAAAAATACACATTTTATGAGAAAATTAAAATATTTATTCCTCATTTTGACACTCAATACTAGCAAAACACAAATGGTCACACTAAACAATAGACATTAGAAAGAAAAAAAAAAAATATGGAGGTGGACGGAGGGGGGGGTGCAAATTTATTACCACAATTCTTATTAATACTCTTGTTAAAAGATATACATTTTGTACTTAATTTTATTTTTGTTTTTATTAGAAAAAAAAAAAATTAAATAAAAAAGGGGGTGCAAATTTTTATTTTATTTTTTTTTTTTTTTTGTATTATTTGATACGTTAAAATGTACCAAAACAATCACCAATTTAAAAATAAATACATGCGTAGAGTGAATATTAAAATTACCAAATATATATATATTATTTTTTTTATCGGCGAATGGATGAGAGAAAAAAACAAAATAATATGTAATTCTAGTATTTTTAATATATTACGGCAAATAATCAATTGTGACGAGACATGCGTCGCGAATAAAAAAAAGACTATTCATTTAGTCAATGCACATATAGTAATAATAGACGAAAATTTCTTTTTATTATTATTATTATTATTATTATTATTATGACAAACAGCGGTATACCAATCCATTATTATTCTGATATATCTTTTTTTTCCAACTATTATATGTTAATCTTGGTCCATATATTTCGGTCAATCATTGCTGTTTTTAATGCAAAAAGAAATATATGATATTATTGGTGTAATTGCTATCTTTTTCCTGTTTGCTTCTGCGAGAAAAAAGTGTGTCATTTCCCATAAGTAAGTGTCAGGTAAGGCTGTGCGTCGGTGTAAAATTTTCCAGAATTTTATACTACAAATAAAACTTTCGTAGGCGATAATTATTATAAATTTATTTTGTAAAAGGGTGTAAAACTTAATAGTACGTCTAGCATAATTATAGCAGGTGCTACTTTTTGGGAATAAAATAAAAGAAATAACTGGTCTAACAAAAAGAAAAAGAAAAAAAAAAAAAAATTTTTTTAATTTAATTGTTAAGCATACGATATTAGTGACATATTTTTAATTCAAAAAATTAAGCAAAGGAAGCAAATATACACCCTGTTGAAGTACTATATCTTAATAATCATTATACTATGGAATAATTTAATTTTTATTAGAAAAAAATTTTATCTTTTCAAATGTTTGTAAATATTATTCTTTGGTAATATATATACATACACACACACACACACACATATATATATATATATATGATCTTTTTTTCTTTCTTTTCGAGCCTCAAACATATAGTAATATTATTTAAACAATTATACACATATTTAAACTAATTTGCTCAGGCTGTCACTTATAATAAAAAGTTTATCATACAAGAAAAAAAAACTTTTAGTAGTAATATATTCTGGTTTACTGATTTCTAATTTACTTTTTCTTTTTTATTTTCTTTCAGAATAGGAAGACCACTAAGAAAAAAAGGCAAATAATATCTTTAAGTGACTATAAAAGATTTTTAGATTCTTATTTTTATTATTCATATTTTGACTTTGAGCTAACACATTATTTGCTGTATTTTGTTGCTATCAAAAAAGGAAGACAAAAAAAAAAAGACAAAAAAGACAAAAAAAAAATGCTACTTCAATCGTGGGTGTTGTTTAGTATTATCACATTTTTTAGTTCATCTATTATTTCTAAAGTTCATGCCGCTACTCATGTTTATAATTGGACAACTGGTTTAGGTGATTACAATGTGGATGGTACAGATACAAGGCCAATTATTACATGTAATGGAGAATTTCCATGGCCAGATATTAGGGTTACAAAGGGTGATAGGATCATTGTGTATTTAACCAACGGATTTAGTGATAGAAATACAAGTTTACATTTCCATGGTTTATTCCAAAATGGTACTAGTTTGATGGATGGTCCTGAGATGGTTAATCAATGTCCAATCGCTCCTAATGATACTATGATTTACAATTTTACAGTTCCAAATAATGTAGGAACCTACTGGTACCATTCCCATACACAGGGTCAATATATGGATGGTATGAGGGGTGTTGTTATCATTGATGACAACGAAACGTACAATGGTAATTCATCATATCCATACGAATACGATGAAGAAATGACTCTCAGTATTAGTGAATGGTATCATTCTAATGCTTATGACTTAACTGCCACATTTTTAAATTTAAATAATCCCACTGGTGCTGAGCCCATCCCACAAAATTTGATTATTAATAACACCATGAATTTGACTTGGAATGTCGAACCAGATACCACTTATTTGCTAAGAATTGTTAATATTGGTGGTTTTGTTTCACAGTACTTCTGGATTGAGGACCACGAAATGCAAGTTGTGGAGGTTGATGGTATCTATACCGAGCCGATGACAACAAATATGCTATACATCACTGTTGCCCAGCGTTATACTGTTTTATTGAAAACAAAAAATACTACTGACCAGAACTATGCCATCATGCAGAAGTTTGATGATACTATGTTGGATACAGTCCCTAAGGACTTGGTTCTTAACAGAACATCTTTCTTGATGTACAACTCTGATTTGTCAAAACCAAATGAGAGTTATGTGGACGAGTTAGATTTTTTGGATGATTTCTATTTAACTCCTTATAACAAGGTTGAGCGATACGGCGACCCGGATTATACAATTACTGTTGATGTTGTTATGGACAATTTGATGAGTGGTATCAATTTTGCATTTTTCAATAATATCACATTTACGGCACCAAAGGTTCCAGTTTTACTTACTGCGTTGAGTGCTGGCGAATATGCCACCAATTCTCTTGTTTATGGTACCAATACGCATTCCATCGTGTTACAGAAGGGTGAGATTGTTGAACTTGTTTTGAATAATAACGATACTGGTACACATCCTTTCCATTTACATGGCCATGCTTTCCAAACAGTATTTAGGGATGTTGCATATGATATAGACGCTAATATTCCGCATCCTTACAATGGTACCGAGGTAGGGTTCCGTGAATATCCAATGATTAGAGACACATTTTATATTAGACCACTATCTTCGTTTGTTATTAGGTTTGTAGCTGATAATCCAGGTGTTTGGTTTTTCCATTGTCATATTGAATGGCATTTAATACAAGGATTGGCACTTGTTTTGGTTGAAGCGCCTGATGAGATACAAAACACTGCAAGTCAGCAGTTGACTGATAACCACATACAGGTATGTAAGAATGTTGGTGTTCCTTATGTTGGTAATGCTGCAGGCAATTCTGAGAATTTCTTAGATTTGACTGGACAAAATGTACAACAACAGACCATTCCAACTGGATTTACCAAGAAGGGTATTATTGCTATGACTTTTACATGTTTTTCTGGTGTCTTGGGAATGGTTTTCTTAAGTATTTATGGTCTAATGGGTATTAAGAGCGGGGAAGAAATTGATTATATTGAAGATTTGGGCATTGATCCTGAAGAACTTGTGGAAGAAGAAGAAATACATACTGGTTACGACTATTCTCATGACAGTAAGGGAAGTGACGATTTTAATTCAGAAAAAGCTAATGATAAAAAAGATGACGTGGTTGTAAACCAAGTGAGCCACCCAACGGCGTAAAGAATAGAAAGATAGCTTTTTTTTTTTTCTTTTTTTTTTTTTTAACTAATATTTAATTATTTTTTTTTTTTTTATTTTTGTCTACATGCATATATCTTTGGAAGAAAAAGAGTTTGCAAAGGGTGAATTTTTGGTTTATATTTTGTATTTTTAAAAATAAAGTTTGAACAAACAATTATTTTTATTTTTATTTTTATTTTATTTATTTGCATATCAATATTCATTTTAAACCTTTCTTTTTAGGGATGCCAAATGGAAGAGACATTAGTAATGACAATAATTATTTTTGTTTTTTTTGCAGTGTTTGAAAGATCCCTTTCGAGTCAAGAAATATCTATCTCGTTTTCCATATACATATGTTATTTGTGCGATGGTGGTTTAGTACGTGGTTTTTTAAGGTAATACAGACTTTCCTTTTTTTTATTACTATGTCACCATTATACAGATTTGACGGTCCTCGTGGATAAATAAAAGTAATTTTGATTCTCCCGCGTCCCAGATTGGCAAGTTTGGATTTTCCTTTATTTTTTATTTTTTATTTTTTTTTTTGTATTAAGGAAAACCACCAAAAATAGATGCCAAGTTTGAGTAGTCTGATTATAAAGTTTTATTGACAAATTCAGTCTGTTTCACTAGTTTATTTCAATGGTTAAAGGATTTAATATATTGGATTTTACAATGTCGATAAAAGGAAAAGTATTTTTTAGCAGTCGGTAATTTCTAAAACTAAAAGGGTTCAAAAAGACGTTTTTTTCCGACATAACATTTTTTATTTTTTCGTTTAATAAAAAGGGCATTTAACTTTAGTGGGAATAGAATTTATCGTAGTGCAATCAATAGCTTATATGAGACACCTACTAAGAGTTCCTTACAATAATATCCAATAGCAAATCATTTTACCCTCTTAACAAAGTGCATTATTTAAAAATCAAATAAAAAAATTTACACCTTTTTTTTTTTTTTTTTTTTTTTTTTTTTTTTAATTGGTGGTTACAAACAAGCAAGCAGAGAAAATAAAAACAAAAATAAAAACAATAAAACAGCAGCAACAGCAAAAAATATACTAATGGTATCGTCAATTTCGAGATTTTAATATTCTTTCAGTACATGGGCCATATAAATACAGACATTCAATTCGAGCAAAAATAAAAGGAGCTTTTTGTTGTCATATTGCAAATAGTAATATCAATAGAAAGCTATATTAATATAAAAAAAAAATTTTTTTTTTTGTAGGAAGAAGGAAAAAAAAAAAAACTGAAGGCTGCTTGTTGACTGTATTTAAAATATTCTTTAGCAAATCTGCAGATACATACAGGAGACCATAAGATACTACAATAATAATACACCATGCTAACAGTAAAACAACATTGTGGTTTAGTTAAAGCAATAATATTGCTTTTGTTTTTGTTCCCAGTATTTAGTAATGCTGCTACCCATGTATATAATTGGACTACGGGGTTTGGTGAAACTAATATGGATGGTACACATGTGGATAAAGTTATTACATGCAATGGGGAATTTCCATGGCCAGATGTCAGGGTTACAAAGGGTGATAGGATCATTGTGTATTTAACCAACGGGTTTAGTGATAGAAATACAAGTTTACATTTCCATGGTTTATTCCAAAATGGTACTAGTTTGATGGATGGTCCTGAGATGGTTAATCAATGTCCAATCGCTCCTAATGATACTATGATTTACAATTTTACAGTTCCAAATAATGTAGGAACCTACTGGTACCATTCCCATACACAGGGTCAATATATGGATGGTATGAGGGGTGTTGTTATCATTGATGACAACGAAACGTACAATGGTAATTCATCATATCCATACGAATACGATGAAGAAATGACTCTCAGTATTAGTGAATGGTATCATTCTAATGTTGATACTTTAACTGCCACATTTTTAAATTTAAATAATCCCACTGGTGCTGAGCCCATCCCACAAAATTTGATTATTAATAACACAATGAATTTGACTTGGAATGTCGAACCAGATACCACTTATTTGCTAAGAATTGTTAATATTGGTGGTTTTGTTTCACAGTACTTCTGGATTGAGGACCACGAAATGCAAGTTGTGGAGGTTGATGGTATCTATACCGAGCCGATGACAACAAATATGCTATACATCACTGTTGCCCAGCGTTATACTGTTTTATTGAAAACAAAAAATACTACTGACCAGAACTATGCCATCATGCAGAAGTTTGATGATACTATGTTGGATACAGTCCCTAAGGACTTGGTTCTTAACAGAACATCTTTCTTGATGTACAACTCTGATTTGTCAAAACCAAATGAGAGTTATGTGGACGAGTTAGATTTTTTGGATGATTTCTATTTAACTCCTTATAACAAGGTTGAGCGATACGGCGACCCGGATTATACAATTACTGTTGATGTTGTTATGGACAATTTGATGAGTGGTATCAATTTTGCATTTTTCAATAATATCACATTTACGGCACCAAAGGTTCCAGTTTTACTTACTGCGTTGAGTGCTGGCGAATATGCCACCAATTCTCTTGTTTATGGTACCAATACGCATTCCATCGTGTTACAGAAGGGTGAGATTGTTGAACTTGTTTTGAATAATAATGATACTGGTACACATCCTTTCCATTTACATGGCCATGCTTTCCAAACAGTATTTAGGGATGTTGCATATGATGTAGACGCTAATATTCCGCATCCTTACAATGGTACCGAGGTAGGGTTCCGTGAATATCCAATGATTAGAGACACATTTTATGTTAGACCACTATCTTCGTTTGTTATTAGATTTATGGCTGATAATCCAGGTGTTTGGTTTTTCCATTGTCATATTGAATGGCATTTAATGCAGGGATTGGCACTTGTTTTGGTTGAAGCACCTGATGAGATACAAAACACTGCAAGTCAGCAATTGACTGATAACCACATACAGGTATGTAAGAATATTGGTGTTCCTTATGTTGGTAATGCTGCAGGCAACTCTGAGAATTTCTTAGATTTGACTGGACAAAATGTACAACAACAGACCATTCCAACTGGATTTACCAAGAAGGGTATTATTGCTATGACTTTTACATGTTTTTCGGGCTTTTTAGGTATGGTTTCTTTGGCAACGTATGGGTTGGCTGGTATTAGTACGGGTGAGGAGATTGAGCTTATGGAAGATTTGGGTATTGATCCAGAAGAAGAATTAGAACGTGAAGAGCAAGAAGATGGTGTGCTTCATCTTGATAATAGAGACTCGAGGTCTTCTAACTTTGCTTATGGGATAACTGGAAGTGAGGATGATAAGGAAAAAGAATCCGATAGTAACAGGAAGAATAATATTAAAAGTACTGTTATCACAACACAATTAACTGGTACAAGTGATGCTAATGAATCATCAAACGTTCATTCTTCTCATTACTAAGTACTATGATTGTTTCTTCTGTTTCCACTCTTTATTGTTTGTTTGTTACAAATGTTTAATTTTTAATAAAATGTGATGCTTATAAATATATAATAGGAAAAAAATGTTTTTTTTTAACATCTTTTTTTTTTCTTGTATTATTCTTTTTTTTTTTTTTTTTTGGTGTGTGTTGCCGAGAGTCCGAATTTCCAATCGGCTAATTAGCAATAAGGATGCTAATATCACTTGTCATAAAAAAAAGGCGGAAAAATTTAAAAAAAAAAAAATGGAAAAAAATTTATATATTGAAGAAGTTTAGGCTTTTAGTGTTCTGCTAAATGATCTTTAATAAAAAAAAAAAAAAAAATAAAAGAAGTTGAAAGGAAAAAGAAGAAAAAAATTAATCAATAGACATTTTAATTACTTACCAAATAATTCCGTTTTTTGTGTACTTTACACATCTAAGTGAAATTGACCAGTAATTATCAGTAACTTCTGACCCTCCTGTGATTAAAATGGAAAAAGTAAAAAATTGCCATAACAATATAAATAATAGTATAGACAATTTTAATTTTATTAATGAATTCCTTGAGTTTAAATGGAATCCTACTGATGATGAGTCAGATAGAAAAAAAAGGAACTATCATTCAATAAGATATTCATATGTCACCTCACATTCGTATTTAAAATCTAAATATGGAAAAAGGAAAACCACCAAAATTGAAGATTTTATAAGCTGCTTACACGAGAAAATTAATACCGACGTAAATTTTAATAGGAGAACAAAAAATAATAAGAGACAAAAAGCCGTAAAAGATGAGGTCTTGAATGCTACCAATAAGACTGTTAGCGCAATGGGAGACGATACGAAAGACGACGCTGAGCAGTCAGAATATGTAATTAAATGGAACAAGATAAAACTATTTTTGATATTAACATTACTATCTGAGAGAGGTGGACCAGAATATTGGTGTGATGATAGATCGATTGAAGAGGGAAGGCTTGAAGATTTGGAACAATCAAAGAAACAGCGTGATAACAGCAGTATACCAGGAAAAGAAGTTAGAAACTCAACTCTGGAGAGCAGTGATTTGATAGATGATAAACGGCGCTTAACCAAACACGGCAATGACGGGGAATTAGGAAAGCCATCTTTGACCGAATTAATTATTAAGAAGAATATTAATAAATCATATTCAGAGAACCCACTTAAGCCAACTGATGTGAATTATGTGTTCAGTTCTATTTGGGCTAATTTTATGGAAGGTTTAATAAACCATTACATGGAAACAAGGATTATACCACAGGTGGAAAAGGAAATATCCTTCCATTTATTTATGCCTATGATGGAAACCATTGCATACTATAAGGAATATAGAAATAATGAAGAAGAAGAGGGTGAAGATAACATAAGTCATGATAAAATTCCGAATACAATTTGTGAGAAGTTTAAACAATTGGGGGATTTATATAACTCTTTAATTAACGATGAACAAGATTCTCAATTGGACGACTTTGTTTATTGTGCAGAAGAATATACAGAAACGATTTATATTCCACACTTAATAAACATGTTATTTGAAAACATAGAGTTAGGGAATCCTTGTGTTTGGGAGGTTCTTGAAGTTCTGGAACCCTTTTTTTATTATATCGAGGATTGTGCCGAAGAAGATGAAGACTACCAAGCTATGGAAAACTATACAAAACATACGAAGAAGGGGAAAAGCAATAACACAAAAGATTATGGTAACACTTACAATAAAAACAATGGCGAGGGAGTATTAGATCCTAGACTTTACGCTATTGAGAAAATATGTACAATAGCTAACCAAGAGCAATGGTTTTAGTTTTGTTATGATTAGTTTTAAATGTCTGCTGTTGCATTATGTACAAGCCATATACACTAATTTTATAAGGAAACCTTATCTTGTTATTATTACATTTTTTTTTTTTTTACCAATACTAAAAAAAAATTTAAAAACAATCTTACAAACTTTTTTTTTTTTTTTTTTTTTTTTTTTGGTGTTTTATATATTGTAATGAACACATTCTTGCTTATATTATCATGTGTGCCCTGGAAGTTTGAGTCATTTTTAAAGCTCAATAACCAATGAATGGTGGATCTGTTCCAATTTTATTACAATTTGTATGATACATATTACAAAATAAAAAAAAAATTAAATACTTAGCAAGTATTCAATGGCGTTAAAAAAATTGCATCGGCCGGGAATCGAACCCGGGGCCCAACGATGGCAACGTTGGATTTTACCACTAAACCACCGATGCTAACTCATGTCTTTGTTATGAAGTAGAATTGTTTGTGTCACGTTTTATACGAGATGCAAGTACTTCCGAGAATACGGAGAAGACCGAACATACGGAGATCGCCGCAAGAAGGAAAATATGCCCAGCGGACAACGAAGAAACATTAGAAAAAGTTAATACAAACATAAGGAAAAAGGTGAAAATAAATCATATATAAAGAGATGATTTATTTAGAAAGTTGATTATGAAATAGATGAGTTATATAGTTTTATTAGTTAAAAAAATATATAAAAGATCAAGCAACAAACTATTACATCTGCCTTGATATAAATAGTAAAGTATCAAATCTGTTTACTAACCCTGCCCCTCTCAGTATATCCTCTCTGCGACATAACAGTCTTTTCTGTCAATGTCAATGTACATATGTATTTCAATATGAAACAAGGTAAACGTGCATTACAATTAATATTCATAAGAACAACGTACTTATCAAGATTAGTTATCAGAATCAGTATTGGGGTTATTTAACACGATAATGAACATGACTAATACTACACCACTAAACAAGTTAAAGCAGCACTGACAATGCAAATAGTACAAATAAAAATAAGATCGAGAATAATTAAGAAAAAAATATAAAAGGGAAGAATATTCTTCATGATATTCTTCATGATTAATTTATAGTTTTAAACAATTTTTATTATATGTAAAGTCCTAAGTGGAACAAGAAATTAATTGCCCAAATCAGAATCCATAATGATTACTACCAATACTAAGTTACAATTACGATAGCCAATTATTAAACTGAATATTGCCCTATTCGGCATGGTAACTATAATACTTGATCTTTGCTTTCATTTAGACTTTTTACGTAATAATATACTTGTAACATAAAAAAAAAAAAAAAAAAAAAGACAAGAGTTCATTTCATGGTAATAAGAGACTGGCTAAAATTGTACGCATTTTTCAATTATATTTCCATATCCACTATATTATATAAAGTACCTATGACATTGTAATAGGACAATTTTAAAATTACAAGCAGATGATATAGTAAATAAATAAAAGTCATTTTTTTTTTTTTTTTTTTCTTTTATATTAGCAGAACCTTTGGATTGCTATTTAACCAATAATAACAATAGACTAAGTAATCAAATTAATAACCGGTATAAATACATTTCTATTACTGCAAGATGCACATCAATTCTGTTTTGACACTTTTTTGAATTGGGGCAACTCTTCGTATTTGTGATTCTTGATGCCCCTAAACTTCTTGATATCCTTAATACGACCGATAACTCTGTGTCTGCTCTTCAAAACAGAGCTTTTAATGTCGCTAAAATCTCTGTTCCCTTTGGTCAAATATAAGAAAAAATACATTCCAACAAATGTGACAACAACACACATAGGAATAGCTAAAATAATGTAATAGATAGAATCATTATAAATGCCTGCATCTTGTAACGCTAATTGTTCTTTCGTTGTTTTGAAGACTTTGGAACCCAATTTAATTATAAATTCAAGTCCGTTGTCAGCTGTCGATGGAAGAAACTCATCGTCATTAATGTAATCTGGTTGAATAGTTACTAGAATAGCTCTGTAAGCCTGACCTTGTAACCACGCTTCTTGAACCTCTAATGGGAAGATACCATCAACATTATTCAACCATTCTGTAATGAAAAATGTGGCCTTTTCTGGATTTCTTTTATGTAAATTTTTATCACGTGCATCTTCTTTAACATAAGTGAAATGTAGTCTAACTTTTTCGGCAATTTGTTCAGTAACAGGGTGAGTGAAAAACTTGGTGTACCAAGTAATAAAGTAGGTATCATCAACTTTCAAATTGGTTTTTTCCCTTGGTGAGCAAAATGGCTCACTTAAAATGTTTTTAGCTGGTCCCTTTTGGAAATAGCTAAGCGGCGTGCATCTCATAACAGGATTCAAGGAAGTATAGGTATCATCATCATCGACAAAAATTTCTTTTTCAAAAATATCATCTGGATCCATGTTTTGAGGTTTACCCAAATCCTCGTAAGTTAACGAAGTAGTATAAACATTTTGAAAATAGGTCGAGTAGCTTGGATATGCGTTTTTGGTTCTACCGTTTTTTATTTCTGGTTTAATAGTGACTGGTGAACCGTCTTTCTTTAATGAAACCCATGGTTTCAAAGGATCTGATTCTTTATCTGGTTCAGCAGAAAATGTTATTCCAGCGATAACTGTTGGTGTAACTATTTCCTTAGCACTGTCATAAATAGTTCTCACCCATGGTTTTGGAGCTTCTGTTGTAGTTGTATCTTTTGGTCTTGGCATGACCACATCTCTCCAAGCATTAGCAAAGTGTGAGGTGCTTAATACTAATAGTAATAATAATAGGGACTTTGATGTGGGCATAATGGAGGGCCTATGTTTAGTTTAGAGATAGGAATAATAATATTTGTTCTCGTACTTCGAGGCTGTAACTTTCTCCTTTTCTTCCCCTTTGTTATTATTTTTTTTTTACTTGCGAAAATATTGCTTAATTTAATTGTTATGATAATAACTCAAAAGAGCAGGGTGAGGAAAGAAGAAGAAGAAGAAAAAAAAAATTTTTTATTGGATGGAGAAAGAGGGAAAATGGCAAAGGTTGAAAAGTTAAACAAAAAAAGAAAAATAATCAAATAAATTTGATATGTTTTCGTATTAAGTGATATATGTAGTATAACGTACAGGTGTTATATAATGTACGGATGTAATACTAACAAAAATAGAAAAAGGAGCAAAAGGGAAAAAGCCTTTATTATTATTATTATTATTATTATTATTACTATTACTATTACATGATTTATGTCTGGTTCGTATATCCTAACTAAAACCTACAAGTAACCACATTGCTTGTCTGTTATAATAATATACTAAAATATTACCTTTAAGTTGTTTTATCCCTTTTCATTTCTCCTATTCATTTCTTCTCTTCTCTTTCAAAAACCAAAAAAAAAAAAAAAAAAGAAAAAAAAACAAAAAAAGGTCAAGTTAAAACATAATAATGTCTAGGAATATATTGACTTTACTGAAAACAAAAGGTTTAGCACCATCCTTACCAACGTATGCCTCGAAAACAACAGTGCTAGAGTCACAACTAAAAACTTTGTCGTTATTTAGTGTTGGCAGGCATAGAGCAGAAACTAACAATAAATTATCCTCGTTACCATTTAACACTAAGGGTAATTATATATTGCTGGCTAACACTAGCACAAATGTCAATGCTAGTTGTAGATCTTTATTATTATCTAAAAGACAGTTCCATAATACTCCAACTTCCAAAATATGGTGGAATAGTAACCGTGGTGGCAATTTCAATAGTTTCAATAACCCATTTCTCGGTGGTGGTGGTTTCTCTACCTTCTTAGGTATAGCTGTTGGTGCCTGCGTTTTCACGATAGTTTTAATGATACTACCATTTTTTTTAGTTTATGTGATATTGCCGCTTATTTTTTTGTGTTTGCTTCGAAACTTATATTTAAATTGGAAATTTAAACAGATCTTAAAATACGTAAATAAGTCTCAAATCTATATGCCATTGAGGGTTGCTAGATATTTCCCAGTGAGAAATTTCTTTAAGTTGGAGCAAAATGCCCTTAATGATATTTTCCAACAGCCCAACATGAGGGGGTTCCCATTCTCTGGTGGTAAATTCTCAATAAACAGTTTTAACTTCCCTTACAATGATGCTTCTGTTAATAAAACTAGTAGTGCAATTAATGAAAGATTAAAAAAGAGTTGTGATTCAATCCAAAAATTTATGGAATACAGAATCAAAGAATTTTTCACTAAGAACGAATGTAGTGCAGCTAATTATTTCTTCAAAGAAACTTATCGGGATGAATTTTTAAGGAGTAATGGTTTAAAGTTTTCAATTGATGATTTTTCTATAAATAATCGTGATAATAACGGTACTCGTCTTCCATTTTTTAAGCAAGGAATTAATTTATTATACAAATTTAATTGCTTCCGTATGGAATCCCTATTATACATAACCGAAAACGATGGAAATACAATACCAATTGCCAAAATCGATTTATATATCGACATGAATCCAGCTAGAAATCGTGGTGATAATGGCAATGTTACTTATTATTCTGATAATATTGAAGTACCGTTTTGTATCACTCTAACAAATTTAAAAACGGGTAAAGTTTTTTATATTTTGACACCTGGTGATTCAGGTACCTTTTTATTATTCTGATACATAGTTGTGAGCCGTATTATTTAATTTTTAAGCAAGAAGGAAGTGTTGCCAATGATATCAATAATAAGGTGTGCTGTAAATAAAAAAAAAAAAAAATTTCTTTTTTCTTTTTTTTTCTGTTTTTCTGTTTTTCCTTTTTTCTTTTTTCTTTTTTCTTTTTCTTCTTCTTTTTTTGTTTAATCTTAAAAATTAGACTGATATTTTAAGTAATGATGAGAATACATCGCTTATCGTACGAGAGGAACAATTATTGCTTGCTACCTCTTTTACTCCCCCCTCCCAAAAGCAGTTTTGTAAAATTTAGTAATATGTCAACAACAAGAATTAGATAGAAAACGAGACATATATAATAAAAATAAATAAAGAATGTCAGATCAATTGACCCCTACTATAGTGAAAAACGGTTTAGAAGAATATACCCTTGATGCAGAAGATGTATCAAAAAGAAAAAACATCAACAACAAAGAAATTTGTATTGATTTTGTTGTCGAATCAGTATATTTAAACTTGAAATATTTCCTGAATTGGCAAAATGTTAAAATATATAAAATATGCAATTCCAATGTAAATATATTATCTGGGCTTAATACTGCGTTAGGAAAAGAAGATGCTGCTCCACAGAGAGAGTATGTTTTCCCTGTCCATATTAAAAGCAAAAAAGTTACTGATGCTATATTATATCAAATCTATACAGAGATAGCCCCTGTCAATTTTTTCCATTTGGGTATATTAAGTGAAGATGGTACTGTTGTTTATTATAGGGTACATAAGGGTTTGCAAAAACCTCAAAAATGATACATTAAATCATCAACTTGAGAACATTTATGAACCTTTTTTTCTCGATCCTTCCTTCTTATGTACTCTATAATGTATAATCTAATTGTATATAACACCTATTTTTTTTTTTTTATAAAAACGTTAAAAGAATGTTATAGTTACTTTCCTTTAGTTCTGGTCGAACTACCATGTATTTTCTAGTTTCGTCGTTATCCAATGGAAAATTGTAATTATCGTTATCTTTTTGAGCATCGGGATATATTTTGCAACGGAGTTCTTTTGAATTTGGCAATCCATGGAATTGAATACTCATATTCACTTTATATAAAATGTCAATGCTTGGATGCAGTGTCTCCCCATTTTTTTGAATAAACTCGTTGTAAAGATCCAGAAATTCACATAACTGTGTTTTATACTGGGAACTATATTTCAAAACATCTAAACTGCTGTCCTGCTCTTTGTTTTTAGTCTTGAATAAGTACGAAGTCATATCCTCATCAAAGCCAGCATAATCCTTTTCGTCCTCTGGGCTACCACGGATAAAGCCAATTTTCCCGTTATTATTAAACTTTTCTTCAATTATGTGTTTCATTTCTAAGGCATAGTTTACCCAATTAAAAGGCCAATTAAATAAGTTGGAAATTTTTTTTTTTGTAAAGTTATCAAAGTTCTCATTATTTAGAAACATTTGATATTCAGTTAAAACATTTAGATGTTGGACCATGTAATTTAAAATAGATTTATCTAATAATGATAAACTCCTAGTATTAAGAAAGTTCTTGTTAGTCTTACTAGCAGTCATGTATTGTATAATATTACAGTACCCCAATATACTTACTGGTGACTTATTTTTATTATCATCTGCGTCGTTATTATACACAAATAATACAGGCAATTGTTTGTTAGGGGATATATTCATGTTATTAGATCCTATTAGTTCCAATGATAATGAAGCTTGTTCAGAATTATAATACCGTTGTATATAACGGTATAATGCCACGCTTTCTGGTGATATAATACTAGGTTCATCATTTTCCCAGTCCCACCATATATGTAGTTTCATACTCATTTTTCTTTTTTTTTTTTTTTTTTTTTTTTTTTTTTATAATAATATTTTGAGTTATTCTTTTTGTTAATACTTAACAAATAAAGTTTAAAATAGATCCAACCAACTTAGCTAAAGTAAGTATTAATTGATTTATCACATTAAAAAAATTTTTTTGCGTGCATTTTCTTTTTCCTTTTATTTTCTTTTTTTTTTTTTTTTTAACTTTGTAAGGCTCTGTATTGTAAAAAAAAATGAAAATAATTTAAATATTTGTACCTTTCTACTTCAACAAAAACAAACCCATATATAATTAAAATAAACTCAAACAACACAATGGTTACAAAGAACGATTTTAGTACTTTGGAACCATTCCAATTGCAGTTACCTACTTTTAATAAACTATGCCAGGAAGCTTCCATTATAACACAATCTTCAGAGCCACCTGCTGATGAAGATATTGAAAGGATTCGTCAAACTTTCAACTACTTAATGGAAAAATATCCGTATTATCCCATGATTTGGTCCAATATTTTACAATTTGAATTGGACTTATTGAAAATTTCACAAAGGGAATCTTCTCCAGAAATGGAAGGTTTATTAACCAAATCATTACAATATTGTAATGATATTTCTATTTGGTCAAAATATTTACAATACATCAAATTGAAAAATAATATTGTTATTGGTGGGGAGGTTGCTAGAAATATTGTTATTGATGGGTATCAAGTCATTTTAAGTCAATGTGTGTTGTGTGATGTTGGATTTGACAACTTGTGTGATCAGTTTATTGAAGATTTTTTAGATTTTTTACTTAATCAATGGAAACCAATAAACAAATACGAAAGTTCAATGAGAATTTTAAAAGTCAGAAAAGTTTACAAAAAGATTTTATCGGTACCACATCGCGGAATAGAAAAGTTGTGGAGTCAATACATTGGTTGGGAACAAGAAGTTGACTCATTGAATTGTAGAAAGCATATTAGTGATTTAAGTCCCGAATACATGAAGTGTAGGGCTGGTTTTATGGAATGGGAAAACAAAGTTTTCAAAAAATATTTTCACTACGGTAACGTTACCAATAGACAAGAAAATACTCGTTTTCCTATTTTAAGTAATAAAACAAATAAAAGCAGTAATATACAGTTTTGGTTTGATTGGATACATTGGGAAAGAAACAACTCTTCAGAAAACAAAGATACAACTATTACACACAAACGAATTTCCTATATCTATAAGCAAGCTTTGAAATATACTAATTTGGACAGCGAAGAAGTGTGGTTTGCATTTGCTGATTTTGTCAATGCAACTACAAACAACAGCTATAATGAGGCTGAAATATTGAGCAACAATGATAACGGCAACACAATACCAGACAATAATATCGCTACTACTAATACTAATACTACTCCCACTGCCACCACTATTAACAATAATAATAATATAAATGAATCCAGTAGCTCCAATATGTCAACTAATAACGTTTCAGCTGGAAAACCAATATCATTATTGGAGTATGCAGTGATTGCAGTTCCAACATCGCGAATATTAAGGGTAAAATTAAGCGAATTTTATGAGTTGAGTAAAGTGGGAACAGAAGACCACATCAAATCTGTTTTTGAAGATGGAATCCAATCCTTACAACATATGATTAATATTGTTAGTAATAATGGTGAAGGGACATTGATTCAGTATAAAAAACACTTGACTACCTTGTTTTGTTCGTATATGTATACTATGAACAGAATCGAGGGGTTATCTGGCGCTCGTAAAGTTTTCAGTAAGTGTCGTAAACTGAAACAGCAATTAAATTATTTTATCTATTTAGAAAATGCTAAAATTGAGTATAATGCAGGTGTTTCAAATGCAAATACTGGTACAGCGTTTAAAGTTTTGGAATTGGGGTTGAAAATTTTTAGCGGTGATGGTAATTATATTATTGAATATCTGAAATTTCTAATTGATCATAATCAACCTAGCTCTGACATTAAGACTATTTTTGAAAACCATTGTGACAAAATCTTAGATATGAAATTACGTGAACAACTGTATTTACTTATGATGAATTATGAATGGAAAATTGGGGGCGATCTAAATAAAGTTTTGAAGCTAAGCGAACGTTATAAAGAATGTTTTATTGATGTGGATTCTTCTGCTACAAAGGAAACTGAACTTTTTGAAATGTTTAAGGAATCAAGACTAATGGATATGGATCTTAGAGGATTGATGAGAGCTTCCGATGGAAAAAACGCTATCACTGATGAAATATTTGATAATAAAGCCAATTTGGAAATTAACAACCATGTTGAAAAAAATGGCACTAGTGTTAGCAACAAATCTTATAATGAAGGAGAAAACTATAATCCACTTAAAGATATTAAAAATGGTAATGCTCTAATTACTGATAGCAATGCCAGTATTCCCTCCCATCAGGTTATTGAATTACCACCAGAAATTGCAGAGTTACTACAAATGTTACCTAAAAGTAAATATTTTCCTAAAATTGTGCTAGATCCCAAAAAATTGGTGGATTATCTCAATGCTAAGATAGACCTATCTCAGCAAAAACATTAGAATGTTGAAGATGACACATTTGTACAAAAATATAAAAATATACATGCATATATATATATATATATATATTTATAAAAGACATTAGCAAAAATTGCATGAAAATGTTTAGAAATATGTTGGAATGGGACCTTGCTTTCATATTTTCCAGTAAAATATAAAATAAATAGGTATATATGCTATAATAGAATAATAACAAAAGTGACAAATATATTGCCTCTCTATTTATAATTTATGTCAAGCAATTCAAGTTGTATCTTGTAAACAATCTGTTCATATTCAGGATTTCAAAGACATTATTAATTTTGGAACATAATTTCATTCTCCTTTGATACTAGTTTCTCTGGCTAGTAGAATAAGCTTCCATAATATAATGACATCCCTTATAAATTACTTATTATTGTTCAAATCCAATCCACATGCGATATATTATCGTAATATGAAATACTCATGAAAAATATATTGCAAGTACGACACATAAATACAACACAACAATCCAAATGGCAAAAATAAGAATAAGACCCAAAAACAACCAAGAAAAGCATAAAATTGAAGAATATCTTGTTAGATATTCTTCATGCTTGATTTATAGTTCTAAACAGTCTTTACTATTGATTTATATATCATTATTTTTATCTAAAGACCTAAATAAAACAAGAGGTTAATTACCAAATCCTAACATGTATTTATTACGAGTAATCTCGGGTTATGCTTGCAGCACACATGTGTTTGAGCTTCTATGGCCAAGTTGGTAAGGCGCCACACTAGTAATGTGGAGATCATCAGTTCGACTCTGGTTGGAAGCATTAGATTTTTTTCTTTCAGATTTTGCTGAAGTAATTTTTTTTTTTTTTTTTTTTTTTTCATTATTTTTTTTTTTTTTGCTTTTCGGCATTTTTATTATAAGAATGGACAAATATTGGCTCCATATAATTGTTATAAAACAACTTTTTTTAAATATACTTTTTTATCGAAATTATCCGCCTCATTAATTTGATTAGAAAAAGAGTTATTAGTGTTTATGCTAGTCTACCTTCATCATATATTTGAATAATATTAATTAGATTACAGCTAACTTGCACCAATAACTCAAAAAAAAAAAAAAAAAAAAAAAAAAAAAACAAAGAAAAATGTTTGACTTTATTAATTCAATTGCATTTTATATTACCGAAGCTACCTGTGCTTCTATTCCAAATGGAAGTCCTAACAATCAGGGTCTTCCTTCAGTATCAGTTGCTGTCATAAAAAACAGTAATAAAGCTATCGGCAGCAAAAATAACAACCCATGTGAGATTTTTGAGTATGTTTTTCAACCTTCAATATATTATAATAGTAACAATAGTAATAATAATAATAATAATAATAATAATAATAATAATAGTAATAGTAATAGTAATAGTAATAACAATTCACAGCTAAGAAAAACCATACTTAGAAGGATCAAAAATTCAAATAACGATAATTCTAATAATATGTTTAAAGTATTTCAAAATTATATATTATACAAATTTCAAACTGCCTCATTAAATTATTGGTTATTAGTTAACAACTCCAACAAGAGCATTGTGGGGAAAGATTATGGCATGCTTGACTGTTTAAAAGTGTTAGAAACCATGAATTACATTTTAGAGAATTATTTTGATAAAGATAATGATGACAGCAATAGTTTATTATTTTTCTCAAAAATATTAAAGGAAGCAGATCGTGTTAATTTAATAATACAATTTGTTCAACAGACAAATGAACAGGATACTGACATTAACAGATTGAAAGAGGTTATCCCATTAAAAATCACATTGTCGAAATTTATAAATAATACAACAAGAAGTTTGAAAGCAGGAGGAACAAGTGGAGCGGTCAGTGCTTTACATAATAGTATTGCTGCTACTAAGGCCAATGTTACTTCTACCTCCACCAATTCTATGTTGAGCTCTAATAACAGAAGTTCATCCCTCAGTTATAATATAGAAGATCGTGTTGTCCCATGGAGAAGTAGCAATGGGAATAGTGTTTCTGTGACTGGGAGTGGCTCCAGTGGTATTAACAATGAAATATATATCGACATAATTGAAAACGTTAATGTCTTGTACAAAATACATCAGTGTAACAACACAAATAATAAGCATCGCAGCAATGGCAGCTATGTTGGTAACAATAATACTGGCAAAAAATTACTAATTACTGATGACATTCAGGGCGAGATCAAATTTAACTCTCAATTGGATCACAATTCCCCATTAATTAATCTGAAATTTGATACAAAAGGACTCGATTTATTTGATAATTGTGTATTCCATAAATGTGTTGAGCTTGGAAACAAAAATAAAAATAAAAATCTTCAAAATACCAACACTAACAGTATAAAATTTATACCACCAGATGGTAAATTTACATTGTTGAAATATACTGCTAGCACTTCTACTAATGTTATAAGTGGCAGCAGAAATAGCGTTTCTGGAAATGAAGGGTTAATTTCTCTAAACGTCAAGACTGGGTTGGGTTTGGATAAATCAGAATTTGAAATTAATGTGAATATTGAAATGTCCACTAAGACGGAGCAGATTGAAGATTTAGTTATTCAACTATATTTTCAAAATAGTAGCGATAGTTTTGATACTGCAAGTAATGGTATTGCTAGTAATACTGGTGGGGATTGCGCTTCGGAGGATTGTAAGCTTAAAATTATCAACAATACGCATGGTATAATAGAAAGAAATAACAATAGCATTAATAATGTTTGGAGTTGGATTTTCGATAAAAACACTAGTACAGGCATCTTCCCTGTATTAAGAGGATACATTGAATGTAGTAATAGTTCTTCTAGTGCTTCTCTTGGTATATTTCCAGAATTAATATCAATGAGTTATAAAAATCAGGGGCAATTGCATAGTGGCATTACTGTTAATTCAGTAGAAATATTGAATGCCGGGGCTAACGCCTTAAAACCCTATAAGGGTGTAAAATATACTACCAACGTAAAAGATTATGTAATTAGATGTTAAATGTGTCATAACTGTAAGAGAGAAAGAGAGTAAAAAAAAAAAAATGTATATATATATATATATATACATTAAGAATTAAAATGAATTAATAAATATCATTGCAATTAAATAGCCAGATGAGGAAACAAATATATTGAGCACCTATTTTGTATTATAGAACGATATGTATACGTTATAACATATTAACAATATATAATTAAGAAAGAAAAAGAATGGAATAAAAACATATTAAGTTATAATAAATAAATAAATAAATAAAAATGCCACATGTTTAACCATTCTTTAATTTGGAACATCTTGTGGATCAACGTCGTGGACCCAGTGAGAACCAAAATATGGAATTTTCTTGTAAAAAGTGTCTTGAAAAATTGGCCAGTTTTCAGTGAAACAAGCAATTCCAAAAGCAGAAGCACCACCCCACAAAGCCAAATCTGGAATATAGTTGATAAAGTTTCTTAAGGTTAATCTGCCAAAGTGAGTGGCAGTTTTAGAGGATAAACTGGAAATGTACTGCATACAAATAAATACATACTATCATTATTAAATAAATAAAGGAATGTATTAAATGTTAGTAAAAGAACAAATTCTGTATAAAAAAAAAAAAAAAAAAAGTAGAAATAGAAACAAAAGGTAAATTGTCATTATTGTCGTACTGCAAAGTGTTCTTCTGAGCAAAGAGGAACTTGATTTAAACAATATGTTTGTAGATAAAAATAACGCATGCCTGCAACCTTTAACACGTTCATTTTAAATTATGTTCTCTGATGTGAGCGTATATATATATATGTGTTTGCATGGGTGTGTACCCAAAACAGGTTCTAACTAATAAGGTAAGGCAGTTAACTCCGCTGCTATTGCATTTTTAAAGTGGGATTCAGATAATGTTGATCCCCTTTTATTTTTCTCTTCATACGCACTCCAAAACCTAGTAAAGGCAATAATGTTGGTAATATTCCCATATTTTTGTATTGTGTTAAAAGAAGGTTTCAAGAATTCATGATGTTTTTTCTACTTTAATTCTAAAAATTCTAGAATATACCTTCTTAACTGGTTTTGTATAGACATATTTTAAATATCATTCGTTTCTCCTGTTTTCCTATTTGACTAACTCTCTTCCTCTCCCTGTATATATATATTTAGGTGATATTTGGCTGGTTTCCCTTGGTAACTAACTGAGAATTCCTTCATTGCTCTCCCTTTCCAAACATTTATCTTTATCTCTATCTCAAAAGATTTATAATAATTAACATACGGCAACCATTGTAAAAGTAATTATATAGTAATTCTGATGTTATTTTTTTTTCTTTCTTCTCTATAGTAAACTGATAGGTTTTAACTACAAGCACTACAAATAAAAAATAAAAAAATAAAAAAAGGCATTTTAGGATGAAAGAAGTGGAATGGAGTATAAAAATGACAGTTTGGTATTAGAAAAAGTAACAGTGAGAATAATACAGGTAATAAAAACAAGAAGAGAGAAAAAAAAAAAAAAAAAAAAAAAAACAAAATTCTTACCGATAAAAAAAACAAAAAAAAAACAAAAAAGGTGCTGTATGCTAATTGGTTAGATATCACGTGTGATATGTATTTTAAAGATACAAGTCATAACAGAACTAGCCCTAAATAAGGTCATATTTATGAAGTGAGATAAAAAAAAAAAAAAAAAAAAAAAAGCTGTTTAAAAAGTATCTAACATCCGTAGCTTCTTATAACATCTGTGCACTACATATTTAAGTGTATTTTTCAATAACGGAGAAAGAAGGGAAAAAAGAAAGCCCTCAAAAGAATAAAGATGTATTCTTTGCTTTTCCACTTTGTTAACTTTGACCATTATTTTCTTCCTTTCCTCCTTATTCTTATTCTTCTTCTTTGTTTATCGTTTAAAGTTACTTGTCCATTATCATACCGTACGAAGAACATTATTTCCATTGGGAAGGCTGATTAGAAAAATAACCTTATACTAATCAACAGGCAAAGAAGAAACACACAAACATATCTATACATATATATTTCCCCTTCCAAAATGATCGAGCAAAAAACGAACGATAGTACCATCATTAATAATGCTGCTATCACCACCGATCTTAATAATAATAATAATACTACTACTACTACTGCTACCACTGCTGCTGCTGATACCTCTGCCACTGATACTACTACTGATGGCAATACTAGTGCTAATGATCGGTCCACTGTTGACAAAGCTAATAAAATAGGACAGTCAACTAATATTACAAATACTTCTACCAGCCCTGCCCATTCTCAGTCCCTTGTTAAAAAGACAACTACGCCTGCTGATCCTAATCCATATGAAGAAGATGATGATGAAGTTAATGTATTATATAGATACGATCATCCTGTATTAAATGACAATCTAATTGTTGACACCCATAATACTGCCCTAGCTAACTCTAACATAGAAAAGCAATTCAAGACTTTAGAAGATTGGTATGATGTTGTTAATGACTATGAATTGAAATTCCATTGTCCCATTATCCTAAAAAATTCACACAAGAACAAGCATTACACCTTTGCTTGTAATAATAATAAAAATTGTCCATTTAGAGTTATGGTTAGCTGTGTAACAACAGGTAATGTAACCAATGGTTTTGCTGTCAGTAGGTCTAGTATTGATAATAAAGATATTTATAATAATAGCAATGGTATTCCTGTTGGAGATAAAGAGAACAATGCTTCTAGCGCTATTGTAATGAATGGAGAAGATGAACAGGATAAAAAAAAAGAGGAAGAGAGCGAAGAGTACCTTAAAAATGAAAATGAAAATAAAAACGAAAATGAATCTAACAATCAAAATACAAAGGAAGGCTCTAATGACGAAAAAGTAGAAGGTCACGACCTGGAGGGAGGAAAACCCACAGCGCCCGATGTGGTTAACCATTTTGATGCTGAAGAAATAGCCAGGGCAGCAGCTGAGGCGGTTGCAGTGGTTAATAATGAGGATGAAAACGCTACTAATGACAATACAGATACTCTGCCAAAAGAAGTAGAGGGTATTAATTCGAATGTTAGTTTGAATACTAACATTCCTGCCGTCCCAACATCTAATGCTTCTTTTCCCTCGACTCTTCCCTATAACAATAGTAATGCTACGGGGATTACAAACGCGGCGCCTAGAATTAATGGTTATCGTAAGAATAAGGTTCAGCACAATTTAACTTATGGTCCATTTGTTATAACAAAAATGGTTTTAGAACATAATCATTCAAAGTCTTCTAATTTATCCCTTTGCGATTTTGTATTAACCAAAGTGTCTAGGATTTTCCATAGTGAATTAAACTTAGAAAAGACTTTGGAAACAATGTATGATAACACCACTGGCAACATAAGTAAATTTAAAGTCAACGAGTATATTAAAAATGTTGGTTTAATGAAGTATTTGGGTGAAAGGTATCATTTAAGCGAAAAAGAGTTGAATAATCCCAAATTTTTACAACAAATCTCTAGAAAATTAACCACCTTTAAGGCTAGATTTATTATGAAAAAACGAAATGCAAATAAAGAAGCAAGTATTGGGAGAGGGAGTGAACGTAGTTCTACTAAGAAAGGTGATACTGTTGAAAACAGTGATAGAAAAGAGAACGATCGCAATTCCAATGGGGGTAAAAATGAACATGATAATGATGTTTTTGATGAAATTAAAAATAAGGGGGTTAGTAACATAATAGCGACTAAGAAAGAGGAAATTACTAATGACAAACGGAGCCAAAAAGATGTTGTAAACAATTATAATAATTCGACTGGCCCTGTAACTAGTAATGATACTGTTACGACAAGTTCTGGATCAAAAGAAGGGAAACCTACACACGTTTTTGACACTACCAAACGTTCAGCAGATATTTTTACTAGTTCTCAGTTAGAAATGCCCACTACGAAATTGTTTTTGAAAGATAGTATTAATAATAAAGACGGGAATGAAAATGGGGCCGATGATGCTGTTATCTCGTCTGAACAATTAGAACTTTTAGGGGAACATCACCTAAAAACGCTGGCAAGCGGTACCACTGGCGCCATCGATGTCGATAGTGTTGATATAGACGGATCGTCTACAAAACGGAGAAAAAGAAACGACGGATACACATTAGATGCTAATAAAAAGAGGAAAAGTAAAAATAAAGTTAATAATGGTAAAACTGGAAGTGGTAGTGATAGTGGTAGCAGCAACGCAAAAAAAAAAAAAATAAAAATAAAAGAAAAGCCACTGAAATTGCTAGCAATGTTGTTATTGGGGCTACTGGCACAACCGAAAATAATGCCCAAGATGTTAATATTTTTGTACAACGATATGTGGCTGAACAATTGGGTTTATTGGAATCACACGTTCAACATCGTCATGATCTATTGAAATTGGAGGATGATGATACTGGGATAGTTAATCAAGTATTAAAGCAGGAGAGTAACGATACTGCCTCCAATAACAATGATAAAAATTTTATTGTGGATAATGATGGGATGATTGATCCTCGAATGCATCAGGAAGAAATGAAGGGTGAAGAAGAGAAGAGGCAAGAAGGCGAACAACAGGATGAAAAAGATGATGATTCTGTTGTTAATAATGATATTTCGATGGATGAAGAAAATATTCAACCTGAGTTAAGATTAGAATAGTTGACTTAATTTAAATGTTGATAAAATTAAGATATTATTTGCATTTAATATAACGTTACTTTTTGTTATTTTTTTTTTTTTACTTTTTTTTAGTTTATATATTTGGATTAGATATTTTATCTATACTATTGTAATTTTATCTTACTGATCATCATATCAAATTGTTTATTTTTTATAGCTCAGCGTGTCATATTGTGTTGTTTAGTGTGGAATATTTTTGTACAATCGCTGCTTTCTTTCTTTATTATTTTACCATCTTTTCGCTCCCTATCATTTTTTTTTTTTTTTTTTTTTTTTTTTTTTTTTTTATTTTCTTTATTATTATTATTTTCTCTGCAAAATTAAAAAAGAAAAAAAAAAGAAAAAAAAAAAAACCAACCTATTAAATAAGCTAAGAACACATATAACCAATTAGATACAAAAATTAATAATATCATACTATAAAATGCTTAGATCGATGTTCTCACAGACCTATAAGACGACACCTATTAGTAGGAATGTTATTATTCGAACATTTAAACAAAGCAGTTTGATTCATGATAATATGAACTCAACGATTACTAATCCTAATACTACTACTACTACTACTACTACCAAAAGTAATAATAACATTAGCACTGACAAAGTCATTGATCTAGAGAATCAAATTAATGGCGTAAGTTCTAAAATCATTTCCAACAAACCATGGTACTTACGTTTAGCTGAAGAGCAAAAAAATTTCAAAAAAAATAATGCCAATCAGAACTCGACATCACTATCTAGTTCAGAAATCAAGTATCCATCATATTATTACGATAATAGCAATACTGGCATTAATTCTGACAAAGCCAATACCATATTAAATGATAAAATTAAACCCTTATGCGAATATTTAAGAGATGATTTGGGTTTAGACAACATCATTATTTTTGACAACGAATTAACCCATGATACTTTCAGTGGCCATGTTTTCACCAAATTTATTATATTGTCCACTGCCAAATCCAATAGACATGCTTCCAGTTGTGTAATGAAAGTTAAAAGATACTTGAAAAATAGCCAAAAACGAGAAGAATATGTGGATATTCACGTGGAAGGTGACATGACTAGTAATTCAAGAAAGAGAATAATTCGTCGTTTAAATAGAAAGAATAATTTGGGCAGTAGTACCAATAGTAAAAATTCTAAAGGTGATGACGGAATAAGTGATTGGCAATTAATTGAACTTAGAGAAGAAAATATAATTATTAATATTATGACACAGGAAAAGAGAAGAAATATGAATTTAGAGGAATTATATTGTACTAAATCAGAATTAAGTTTATATTCAAATACTAGTTTTGCTGAGCATGATGCTGACAGCACTGGACGTATACAAGACATGCAATCTAATTTACTTAATGTGGACGATTTAGATAATGTTTTGTTAAGGTTAAGAAAGAATCTAGCGATGCGTAACCAAAAAAGAATGTATTCCACAGATACTAAGGCTATTGATGATGCTAGAAAAGTTACAGAATTAAATGCTTTATTAAAAGTGCAAGATTTTCAAACCATTTTTAACGAGAAAAGCGGGTTTATCGCTTTAGATGCCAGTGGAAACTGCACCAACAAGAGTCTTATTCCAGCCTATTTGGAAACTATTAACAAAGCGTTGTTAAATACAAACTTTAAAATAGAGCAAGAAAAAAACGGGCGTATAATGATGTCCAAAGACTGGTATAAATTGTATAATTTAATGTGGAGTCAATTACAAAGGAATCATGTGGACTATGAGAATTACGATAGATTATGGAAATTAAGACTTGAGTTTGTTCAAATGTTAAGTATAATAGAGCCTGAGCATATTCACAAATATTTCATTGATGGATATCTAAATTTGAAATTATTAACCTCTGGCTCTTGCACACTTGAAATGAGTGAAGTTCTAACCGTTTGGAAGAATATACTAGTTATTTATGGTGGCAAAAACAACACGAAGTCTTTCAAATATTTGGATGAGATTCTAAAAATAGTGGACGATTTATTATTTGTCGGCAGAAATGGAGCTCAAATACATCAGCATATATATGAAATATTTGCACTAAGTATAATTAGCTGTACTGTTATACCATCCCCCTTTTATCCACAAATTATTAAGTATGTTACAACTAGATACAGTAATTTTCTTATTGAAAGTGGCATTTCCTTTGAAGATCAATTTTTTCTAAAAACACAATTGAATGGTTTAATTTTACGACAATTATTTTCGCAGCAAGAGAAACATTCCTTTATCTTCAAACTTTGGGAATCTTCCGATGTTGTTAATGGTTCGCGTAACTGGATAGAAATGCTAGAGCAGTTGAATGATTGTGAAGACGGTAAACTTGTTCACGAATTTATTAGTAGGGGATTCTTGTTGGAATTGGAGAGAGATTTACAATTATTAAAAGGTAGTAGAACTGAAGATGGTTGTTATTCTTTCACCGAGGAGCAAATTCAGTTGCTAGATGTTCTAAAAAAAAAATTATTAAGTAAATACAGACAAAAGTAGCTTAATTTTTTTTTTTTTCTTTTTTTTTTTTTTTTTTGTTTTTTTCCAGTGAGGTATATATATATAATTATGTATTGGAGAAATTTTTATTTAGATAACCTGTAAATAATACCAAGATTCTATCTTCGTCTCCTAAATTTCTAATTCTATTTAGTGCAATAAATTGGCGTTTTAATCTTTGTAGCTGAGCGATTGTTATTGGCTTAATAATAGGCAAGTCGACCCAAACACAAGCATCGATGTCATTAGTGTTGTCTTTATTGGCATCGTGTTTGATAATACATCTATTGTTTGTGTGGTTTATATATCCACCTTTTTCTACCTGATAATAATTCATTATAGTTTTAATTACTGAAGTGGTCACTTTGTCTAGGTTTTGTAAATAATTATTAGTTGAAGAGGGTTTTAAAATGGTAGCGTTATTAGGTTTTAATTTGCTAATCAAAGTGTCAATTTCACGGTTATTTTTATGGTCGCCATTGGTGTCATTGTCTTTGTTGTGAAATTCAATGGGAAATAAATATTTTAAAATGTCCTCTGAATAATCAAGTAATTTATCTTCGCCAAACAATAATGGTAGACATGGGAAATCCCATCTATTGTTGGGATTAGGTTCCTCATAACGATTAATTAGTTCTACCAATAAGTCCTCATTCCAGCGGTTAGTGCTAGCAGTAATAGCATTATCATTGCCTGAATTGTTGTTATTATTGTTTATAATAGTTTCCTTATTTGCCATCATATGTATTAATAAAAAAGTGGTGTTAATATTTTTAACTTCGCAATGCAATTGATATCTAAAACCTTTGATATAATTTAAACTATCTATTATGACTATGGTTTTCCTTGTCAAGTCTCTTTTAACTACGCTCATAATTTTGGATCTTAATTTTTTTTCGTCTTTAGCATCTTTGTAATCTGAATGAGATATACCTAGCATTTCATCATTATAATAATTTATCTTGTAATCGGATAAGTTTTGATGTTGTTTAATCTGTGATTCTAGTAGTATGATCAATTCTTTAGAAACAGTGGTTTTACCGCTACATGGGTAACCGGTTAGTAATACCAAGGGCATTAGTTTTTCTTAATTTTTTTTTTTTTTTTTTTTTTTTTTTGAGTTTTTCTTTTTTTGGATAAAAGTGATATTGTTCGAATAACATTGAAAGAAAAGAAAGAAAAGAAAATGAAAAAAAAAAAAAAAATATTTATATCCGCGTGAAACTTTTTTTTCTTTCAAAATAAATATTATCTCTCGTCATTTGATAGAACCAGAGTTGCATTACTTTGATGATCATACTAATTTGGAATCTAATAAAATAGAAACGTTGTATCTCTAGGTGTAAAGAAAATCGTTAGTAACACATACAGTAAGAAATATATAGAACAGGTAATTAATTGCACATCACATATTTTTACATGTTCACACCCAGATACCAATTTCCTAAATACTCCAACTTGATTTTAAATGACTTCAAAGGACATCAATGGAAAGCCCTTCAAACATTTACTACAATTTTACCACAAGTGAATTTAATGGTAGAGTTAAGGGATTTAAGAGCACCTATAAGTAGTAGAAATTGCATTTTTGAGATATTGCACAAGAAATATAAGACACCAAGGTTAATAGTGTACACTAAGGGCGACAAGTTTTTATCCAATAATAGCAGTAGTGGCAATACTATGCTAACACCACTTGTAAATAAATTAAATGAACTACATGCAGGCAAAGATGAATATATTATTGTTGATGGCAGAAATACCAAACAAAACAAGCATTTACTGGATATTATAAAATACAAATATTATAGTGAGGATGATTATCCTTTAGGTTTCAGATTGTTGATATGTGGGATCCCAAATGTGGGTAAATCTACCATAATAAATTCTTTGCGAAAGAACTACTTTACTAGCACAATCAGGGGGGAAAGGACAATGGGGGGAACATCCAAGTTTAAAAAAGTTGCCAAGACTGGGGATGAGGCTGGTGTTACCAGGAAAACTAGTGAAGTGATTAAGATTGATGATTGTAAAAATGGGATATACTTGTTTGATACGCCTGGAATTTCCTTACCTAAGAAAGTCATGACACAAGAGAAATTCTTGAGTTTGTCACTTTGTGGGAGTGTGAAGAAAAATATTGTTGATCCAGTAATACAGGCAGATTATTTATTATACTTGGTAAATTTACAAAGGGATAGATTAAAAATGTTCGGTGCTGGCAGTACCACATCAATTCCACTGAGTAATAACATTTATGAAGTTTTAGACAAGATGAATGGTAATAATGAAAAACAAAATGCTATGAATTTTATAGATAGTGTGATTAATGGTAGTAATGTGTTATTTGATGTTGACAGTTTGGCCATAGACCAACGCTGCTATGATGAGATTTTGAACTCAGAGGTTGCCAAACTAGGAGGTACAGATGATTTTATATCAACCGTTTTATATGGCAGCAGCACTATTACTAAATCTAACAAAGGAAGCCGAGCTATCGGTAGTAAATTTAAAAAAGCTAAAATGGTTAATAAGATATTCTAATTTTGGGGAAGGAACATTGGTATTTCTTTGTTTATTGCATTGACATTTGTTTTATTTAACCAATTTTTGTTTTTTTTTTTTTTTTTTGCGTATTAATCCATTTGATTGTTTTGTATATAATTAACCGATCCGTGGAATTAGGTAAAATTTTATAAGTGGGAAAAAAAATTAGTTATTCCGATTGCTATAAAAAAAAAAAAAAAAAAAAAAAAAAATTATAATAATCTAAGGAGCTGATTACGTATTGGATTAAATCAGTATCTTAACAACCAAGCGATAACTAGCATTATTTTACTTTCTCCTCTGAATTATTTTTATTCAATAAGGAAAAACAAGGGGGTTATATATATTATTATTATTATTTTACTTATTATTCTCTTTAACTAATCTTGTTATTAAAAATGGTCTCATGATACGTCAATTATTCAGTTAATATAATAAATATACTGGAATATTTAATAATACTGAGGGAAGGGAGGAGATAGAAAAGCAGGGATGTGGGTATCCCTGTGACCTCTCTTTATATATATATATATATATATATATGAATATTATTACTAAGAAAATAAACTAAAAACAAAAAGGGTACTGTACGATCTGCATATGCACACATATATTACCGACATGCGTTAATATATATATTTTATTTATTTATTTATTTATTTATTTATTTTTTTTTTTTAATTAATGGAAAAAAGAAAAAAAGTGCATTGTTATTAACAATTATCCTATAAGTGAATACTTAAAGAGAATAAGAAATTATAGTTAATTGTTGCTTCTACGGTTTGTTGTCGTTTAGAATTTTTGGTTCGTTTAAAGAATGGCATGAATTATAGACGTGGAAAACAAAAAAAACAAGGAAAATAATACAGAAATGAAAGGAACAATCGGAAATTATCGCAGTTTGTGAGCAAGGCTGTTTTTTTTTTTACTTTATTCCTGGCCCTTTGTTGCTATAACAGGGTAGAATTAAAAGTGAAGCCTAAATTTATAGCATAAAAATGTATAGGCTGTGATATGGCTACCTTTGTTCGATCGTATCCAAACGCAGTTTATTTCTTTTACTTTATTCAAATTAATTTAAAAAGCGTGGGAGGTGAAGAATAAAAAAGTGCATAGTTAGCATTCACAAATGATGCAACAGGAGTTATTATTGCACGTGATTATTCTAAAGCTGGCCCCTTTCTTTATACAGTATATATCATACATAATAATAGCTTGGATTGATTTTACAAGAAATAAAGCACATTTTATTAGTGAGTTGATAACGATACAGATCAAGCGTTAAGCTCCGTTCTTTGGAATAGCAGTTTAGTCTATTTTGGATTTGCGATTCTCAAATATTATATAAATTTTTGTATCAGTTGTTATTTATTATTTTAATTTATTGCGGGGGGGGGGGGGGGGGGGGGGAAAGAGAGGGCAGGTAAGCGAGGGCAGGTAAGCGAGGGCAGGTAAGCGAGGGCAGGTAAGCGAGGGCAGGTAAGCGAGGGAGTGGGAAAAGCATGGGGGGTGAAAGGGAATGCGGACACAGAAAATAACGTAGTGAGAAAGGCGGCAATCACAGTATATTTTGTTTTTTGTTTTTATTGTTTATTTGCGGGAATTTTGTTTTATTATTGTTATTTATTTTTTAATATTTGCTTTTTTCTTTTTTCTTTTCTTTTTTTTTCTTTTCTGTATTTTTTCGGATAAGATTTCTTTTTTTTGTTTTTCTTTGACGCAGTGCTGTTAATAATGACCAAACCGGGAAAATATAATACTAATTCTCAGAAAAAACAACAACAGGAAATGAAATGAATTAAAATAACATAAAAATATAAACTTGCTTTTCTCTTATTTCATTCTACCTCTTTTTTTTTCTTTCTTTTCTTTCCATTTCTACTTTCTTTTATATAACGTTTTTACTCTGTTTTTATTCTTACCGGTATATATATGGCACGAAAAAGAATCTCAAAATAAATTCTGCTAATAATATCCATAAATATTTAAAAAGAGAAGGAGAAAAAAGCTTTTGAAAAAAGAAAAAAAAAGATTGAATCCTAAATTCACTAATAATCTCATCTTTTCCCTTTCTCAACACTTTTTTATCCACCCACAACTATTAAACAAGTTCAATTACATATACTTGCAGAGTAATAAACTATTTTTGTTTTTATTGTATGAGTGAATTATAAGATCATATCCATAATATATTCCCCCACCCACTGAACGTACAAATTCAATTCATCTCTTTTTATCTTTACGCATCTTTATATATATACATATACATATTTTTGTTAAATTTTTCTTTTTTTTTTTTTTTTTTTTTTTTTTTTTGGTTTATTTATCTATTGATTTATTTATTTATTCATTTATTCATTTGCTTTATCCACACACATATATATTCGATAATAATAAAAAATAATAGGGAAAACAATGGCTGTACAAATAGCTCCCAAACCTGGGACACAACATCACCATCATAACTATCCGCTGATATCACCAAGTCCATTCCAAAATAACAATAATAATAATTCTAATAGTATCTCTTCTATTTCTACCTCCACAAGTAATAAAAATATATTTCATCCAAATGCATCCGCTAATACTAATCACGGTAGTACTGTTGGTTTGTTTGATCTGCATCAGCATTCGAGAAAAATTAAAAAGTCTGCTTCCACTGGTATTGTGGTTAGGACCTCAAAACAATGGATCCTACCCCCAAGGCCAAAGCCGCATAAGCAGTCTGTGTCTGGTAGCACTAATTCTAATAACCACAATGGTATAAGTTCTAGGAAGAATGGGGTTTCTACTAATGCAAATACTGGTACTGATATTAATAGGCCAAAAAGAAATAGTATCGCGAACAGTAACGATGTCAACATTAAATCGGCTTGCACATCCAAAAGTAGCAATAAAAAATTGTCTAAAAAGAAGATCGGTGTCTCTATTAATAACACCTTAACTCCTTCTAATATTAATAGTGATACTAGTAATAAGAACGTAGCCACACGTGCAAGTGCTAAGAGGCCGGATGATAGTAACGGATATGGACCAGCCGTTGCTGCTTGTGTTAATAAAACGGAATCATTTGATAAAATAGATGGTGCTATAAATAACGCTTCGGACACTAATAACAAAAATTCTGAGCTCAAGACATTGCGGGATAGCAAAAATACCGTTTTAGGTGATATCGTCAATTCTAATAATTCTGCAGATGCCGCTAACAAGAAAACCAAGAAATTTGTGTCTACTATTAAAAAAGAATCACCTATTTCAACAACTCCAGTGGATATATGTCTGGAAATCTGTGACAAACCTACTCATCGTACCATGGATTCAGGGGAGGTGTCCGTGGCGGATGTTTCTGAACACTCCTCTTCCAAGCCTGGTACTGCTATAAGGGCACTAACGGCTCAACAAACTAATACTGATGTTAAGTCTGCTAGTACTGTACCTTCCAATAATGGCATTCCTAATGATATTATAACAAGTTCCAATGACACCAAAAGCACTAGCAAAAATATCCCAACATTACCAGTGGCCATCAGTCCTGCTACAAGTACCGGAAGATTATATGGTTCCACTATGGAACCTATTGTTATTGAGGATGAGGTCGGTTCTGATTCTGAAGGTCACGATAGCAACATTAATAACGATAAGTTGAACAATAACGTCAGAGATATGGTTTCTACAATTGGTAACCAGCATGTTCTTAGTGCCCTTTCATCGCCGCTATCGTCTACCTTTTCTGAGCCGGCCAATTTTCAAGGGCCTTTTGTGATGGTGAACGATGATAGTGTGTGTAGTATTAATTGTAATACTGCTGATAAAAATAATATTAGAAGTAATAGAATTAATAGTATTTCATTGGGTGATGTTGCCACCTCTATGTCGACAATCAAGAGATCGAATAGTTTAACGTCAAAGAATAGTACAGCTAACATATGCCAAGATACCGCTTCAGTATCCACTGTTCCCGTCCCTGTTCCAAAGAAAAGGTCTATTACCACTATTACCGCCAAGACGAAAAAAATAAGGAACGATATAGGCATGTTGAAGGACGAAAATAGTATTTTGAAAAAGGAACTAGGTGTATTGGTTAGTAGCCTACAAGATTTGAAATGTAGGTGCACCCTAATTTACAATTTAGAAAATGAGCTGAAATTATCTAAGAAGAGAATGTTTATTGATATGGATAATAATAACGAGTCTGAAGGTGACGAGTCTGAGGAAATGGACGATGTGGTAATTACAGAACAGGCAAATCAGAATAACGGTGATATGAATGCTGGTAATGATGAAGCTGTTACTGATGTATTTTTGAAATTTGAAGACGATGATGGGATAACAACTGCAAAAACTGATAGTAATTCAGTATTGTTTACTAATAATACTGATATCACTAGTAGTAGGAAGAAGAATAATAATAATAATAATAATAATATTGGTAGACAATTTCAAACTCAACGACAAAGCGGTCAACAACAGCAAAAGGATGAAGAGGAGAGATCTTCTACTCCTAGTTCACTTTTTTCTGTCTATGGCGCGGGTTCACTAAGTCCATCCTTAAGTGCAGCTATGAATAATAACACTCATAACAACATGGTGCGGGTAGCTTCAAATAATAATTTTGGTAGTAACAATAACAGTGGTCCATTTGGTGTATCTTCTAGCAATAAGGGTGGCAATGCTTCCAACAGTAATAATTTTCGGGGTATTAACAAGTCACCTTCCTTTCAAAGCAGTCCAGGTGAAAGTGGTAGCAGTTGCGGCAGCACAGTCTCTTCTTTGTTGCTGCAGAAACAAGGCTCATTTTCTACGTATTCTTCAAGTTCCTTCGCGCCACCAATTAATATGTTGAAATTTATGGATGATTACGAACAATTAGATTTCTATAATAAACACCACGCTAGTAATAATATTAATACTGCTACAACTACACTCATTACAAATAATAATACTAGTAGTAACGCCGGCTGTGATAATAATAATAATAATTTGTGTGCATCGGATGTGGATGGTTCTAATTTAATAAATAATTATACCCAAGAAATGTTTAAAGCTGATATAGGATTAGCAAATATTAAGGAGGAAGAGACCACTAAACATATAAACGATGATGGTACTGATGATGTTGGTAGTGATGATGTTCTTAATTTTATTAAGAGTACTTCCAACGGTACGAATACGGTTGTGGACACATTGGACTGTAATAACAATATTACAGGCGATCCTGGTAAACAAGAGTCTTTGTTAGAAATATTTGCACAGCCAACCTTTGAAAGAAAGCAAGATTCTTCGACTATGTTTACATCAACTGTTGCAAATGGCAATTTTTGTGATGTTGGTGATAGAACTAATAGTAAAACAGTCAGCCCCATTGTAGGTCAAAAAAATCATTACTATTTAAATAATTTCTCTGTTTTACCTGCTACGTTAGATGAATTAATTGAGCAAGATATAGATGAGTCGATCTTAGATGCAGATGGTGATATAGATATGGATTTGTTTAAATTTGTTCAACAATAATAGAAATAAGTATGAGTATATTTAAATTCTGTGTTTTTGTTTTTTTTTTTTTTTAAAGCACATATTTGATGGTGACAATTTTAATGACAATGATGACGGTTGTAATGATGATTATGATGATAACGACTTTTTTTTAACTTTTTTTTTTTTTTTTTTTTTTTTTTTTTTTGTTTTTTGTTTTTTTTTTTTGTTTTTTGTTTTTTCTTTTTTAATTTCAAAGATTTTCAATATTTTTGACAATAAGATTTAATTAAATTGAAAAGCATTCAACTAATCATGAATACTAATGAGATGGTTTGCGATTTTGACTGATTTATTTTATTGGTTGTTTTATTTATTTGCTTTTGTTTTAATTATTCAATGCCGACAAAAAAATCTATTTATTTATTTATTTATTTATTTATTTAATTTATTTATTTATTTGTTTATTTATTTATTCTTCTGTCTCTCATGGGAAAACTTCGATTATGTATTATTTTTTTTTTTTTTTTTTTTTTGGGAGGGGTATCTACATAATAGTAATTCCTATAAGGAGCTACGTCAGCTACATTAGAAACTTACAACTTACAAAATATCAAATATCACACCCAAATTTTAAGTCTTATTCTAACTATATAGGTGTAATTTTTATGTGAGGATTATTAATTTTAGACAAATTATCCATCTTAAAGCCTCCATTCTCTAAAATGCCTTTAGGAATATATAAATCTTGATATTCTTCAAACTCTTGTTTGATATTTGTCTTTGTTTTAGCAGGATAAGTCGTGATATCTTCAATTTTTCTTTTTTTTTTGCCAGTTGTATAGGCAGCTACCGGGGGTGAAAATAAAGTACATGAACCATAAACTGGTATTTCAAGTTTTTCGATATTTTCTAAAACCAATGAAGATATAGAATCCCAATAGCCGATATCCCATATTTTTAAACCTAAAGTAAGACTGTTTTCCTGCTGTTTGGTCTTATCTTTTTCATTATTTCTGAAATTACTGTATTCCCAGAATAAGTCTTTTTGATCCCACCAAAGCAGATGTTTTATATCTTTTATTTTGATGTCATAATAATGGGTATATTGTGAGCTCTCCCATGTTCCTCTTCTTGTACTTGTTCTTCTTGCGTTGATACCACAACTGCTATTGCTATCAAATTTATTCTTATTACACTTACTTTGGGCATAATCCTCCTTCTTTTCCTCTTCATCGGTTTCATCCTCCTGCCCAAAATCATCATTATTCTCAATTTCAATTTCTTCCTTCATGTGTCCTAGTAGTCCAACTTTATTTAAATCTAAAAACTCTAAATGCTCAAGAGAAAGTTTTCTTAAATTATCCCAAAATATTAAATTCAAAAATTCAAGAGTGGGTTTGGGTGGATTTCTATTAAATTGCAAAATTAGCTCCTTAAAATGTCTTCTCCATTCAAACCATAATAAATTATATCCCAGTTCATTTACAATCGCTGAGATATTGGTATCATTTGGATCATTATCACCTATATTTGTTACTTGTAAAGTTTTCAAATTGTCGTTTGTTCCATTGTTAGCTAATAAATGTGTAAAAAATGCGGCCTCATATTGGTCTTTAATATTGCAGTTGTTATTCAATAGTATTGTGTCGTTAAAAACTTTAAAAGATACCACTATATCAGTTATATATTTGTAAAGATTGCTGTAATTATTGTCATCCATTGTTTCACGTTTGATACGGTTTGCCCTATGATTAATATTGGCACTGTTATGGTCGCTTCGTAACACATATCTAATTCTCATACCATTATCTAGATCAGCTTGAATATCACCACCTCCAATTAACTTCGTATATTCCTCAAAAGTGTAATAAATCAACGGTATTTTATTTTGGGTTTTGACAAAGTAACACATTGTATACATCGATTTAGATCTAGAGCTAAATTCTGTTTTGGGCGTAGTATTTTTAATGAAGTAACAATTCAAGTCCCATAGTTGATCATACTTGTAAAGTCGAAAGTAATCCAATATAATACAATCATATTTGAGCCAAATCATATAATTAATCCAAGAAATTACAAAGTTGGGGTAGTTTTCAAAATATATTTCAAATTCATCGTTATAAAGCTGGAGCTTGCGTAAAAATGACTTGTAGTGAAATAATTTTGTAGGTGTTATTCGATTTTCGTTATTTGTGGAATCGGTTGATGACAACAAGGGTTGTAAGAATAAATCACTAATTGCAGGGGTCTTTAAAGCAATTATGTTTAAAGGTTGATATTGGTCCGTATGGTCCTGCTGGTCTTGTTTTGTGGATGGTTTATTTAAAAATTTGTATATTTTGTACCTTATCCTTATTGGTAGGTTGAAAAATAGCTTGATATCAAATTCATTTCCCATTTTTTTAAAAATAAATATTTATTGTATACAAGATGGTGACTTGTTGTTAGCTCTAAGTGGTTGTTGAATATCTGAACAATTGAGTTAACATACTTTATTTATACGCTAGTTTTTTTTGGTGTTTTTTTTTTTTTCAAATTTTTGATTTTATTAACTAAAAAAAAAAAATATATATATATATCTATATGTATGTATTCACGTGTTTAATTTTTTTGGTGTTATTTTTTTTGGTGTTTTTCTTTTTTTCTTTTTTTTTTTTTTTTTTTTCAATGCTTAAATTTTTAATTATATTCTCTATTTTTTTTTTTAAAACTAAACAAAAAAAACAACAAAAATATTATTTCCTGAAAAAGACAAAGAAATGAAAATGGATGTCAGATCACCATTAGTCAATGCTACTAATGATAATAACATCAATGATACTTATTTGGAATTAAAGGTAAAATTAAAAGAATGGGAACATGATTTTATATTAAAGAATAAAAGATCACCACAAAAAAATGATATCAAAAATTTACCTCGTGTAAAACAAATGTACAAAAATTATTTCAAATGTAAAAAAAAAATAGCTATTGGAGGCAATCTTTCCAATAGTAAATTGTACAAAAATACACCTACAAAAGTAAACGTTCATAATACTACTGATCTGCCCGCAACGAAAGGAACTCCAATAATGCAAGCAACAATGAGCGAAAATAATAATAACAGTACCGTTGATATGGATATTGGACCTACCCCTCAAATAAATGGAAAACTCGTTAGCATTCTAGAAATGGAAATGTCTCCTTTAAAAAGAATACCCACAATAAATATAACACATGATAATTATAATAGCAGTGATGATGCTGGTACGAATGACATGACAACGTTAGAGAAACAATCAATAGCTTCTTTCTCCTCCTCTCCATTGCATCAGCTGCAAATTACCAACGCTAAAAGGAAATTAAATTTCGATATAGATTTAAATAAAAATGATGATTACGATGAATTTTCTTCCAATAATGAAGTCGTAGATAATTTGAAGCTATCACCAAAAAGACCATCAAGTATATTACCTATTAATTCCCCAAATAAACTATTACAAAATGTAAGTTTACAAATTAAGAAGGACGATGCCAATTTAGGCAAAACAGCAACGCCATTACCGCAACCTGATGTTTACCCGTCCACATTAAAAAGTGATAACATGTCGCCATCTGTAGTAAGTCCTTCTCCATTAATCAAATTAAGTCAGCATTGTAGCACCAAATCATTATCCGAATTGGCCAAAGAACATGAACAACTAGTGGTTGAATTTCAAGAAAGCAATGCAAAAAATATCAAAAGAAACCTATTTAAGGATATCATAGGGAGAGGAGAACTTGATAGCAAAGCTGATATTGATTCTGAGCATGACCTTAAAAATACTGAGGATAAAAATGAGAATGATGAGGAAGAAATAGAAAAAAGTATAAAAAGGAACCTTAAAAAAAGAAGAAGGATTATTAAAGTTGCTGCACAAAACGTTCCTAAAAAAGACTCTAAAATACCTAAAAACTTGCACCGTGAGTTGCGACGATTAAAAGTTAAGAAACTAGTTGAATATGGTGGTGATTCGACAGCCTTTATGGATGAGAAGGAACAAGAAGAAGAATACATCTCAGAAACAGGAGATGAAGAGGAAGAAACGCTACCGTCAGTTAAAACAAAAAACGTCAGTAGAAAGAAGAAATACAACTTGGTGAGTAATAACTTTAGAAGATTGAAAATACCGAATACAAAAAAAAGACATAGATCGTTCAAAAGGTTCGGTGGGAAAAGGTGAAAAAAAAAACCCCTTTTTGTTTGAATTTGTTGTTTCTATTGAGTATAACGACACCATGAACTTATTTAGCAATATTTATTTATATCTGACATTTATACATATATATATATATATATATATATAAAAGGGGGTTTTAAAAATTAATTATTTGTTATTAATTGTAGCATGCCTTCTATTTTTTGTGCTTCTTTAGCTCTATGTATTTCCTTTCTCACTTTTTCTCTTAATGCTATTAACAATTCTTCTAAAACTGGAGACTGTCCTACACTATCACCATATATCTCTAGCACTACAGCTATCCAATCGGCAACGACAGGTGCACTCCTAACATCTTCAATCCCAGATTTCAAACACCAGTTTAATAACGGCTCCAATGAGGATTCGTCTCTATCGTACAATGCAACACGGATTTTTCCACGTGTGCGTAATTCCTGCAATACTGTTAATGTCAATTCTTTTGCCATTCCAGGTATAAAGGCGCTGTCTAAAGCCTCGCTCCATTTGAAATTGTTAATATTTCTCTCAAAAGCACGCAGTTTTTTGCTATTGTTATTATTGGATCCAGATTTTAATTTATCGTTGTGTATAATATACTCTTGATCACCCTTATATTCAGAACCCCTCATCATTCTTTGGAAATTATTACTCTTTTTATTAACAGATAAAACATCATAGGTACTTGTAGCTGCAGTTCCTTTAGTTTGTTTTTTACCCCTTCTTTTGGTCCTGATAGCCAACAACCCTGAAGACAAACCAACAGCAATGTGTTTATTATTCTCATCTTCAACCGTTAATGAAGATGGTGATAATGCGCAACTCAAAACGGGGGCACTAAATTTCCATCCAAACTTAACGTGGTATCTGTCTAACGGATCAAATATTTTAACATGCCCATCCAAAGAGGAAACAAGTAATGCGTTGGTCATCGAAGATAGGGTACCATGATTTTCCACATAATCTAAACAAGTAACAGTTTTGGCAAAATTCCCTCTTTCATACAAAATTTGGCCACCGCTCTGTATATCCCAAACTTTAAAACTTGGGCCGCCACAGCTAACTAATTGGGTTGATGAAATACTAATAATGTCCTCCACCGGCGGACCATTCTTTAAATGCAATACTATTTCGTTATTTCTTATATCATAAATTCTAACTTGGCCATCATAAGATCCGGTACAGCACAAATTGGGAGAATTGGGCATGAAACAAATGGATCTGACATAGTCATCTGCACCAGCTAGGCTAGTTATTGGTTCATAAGCGTGCGATATATCGTATAGCCTGACAATTCTATCATCACTAGCAACAGACAAAAGTTTATTATCCACTGGGTGAAATTTAGTTACATGGGTTGGATGAGTAGATGGTTGAATGGATAGCAATAAATTCCGAGGATTATAGCTGTCAAAAACTGAAACTAGCCCAGTAGCGTCACCACAACATAGTAATTTTCCATCTTGTCTAAAATTGGCTGAATATACAACGTCTTTAAATCTATTAAACGTTTTAATGACTTGTCTAGTTTTGCTCGAGAATATTTGAACGCGGGTAGATGATGTAACGGCAAAATCATGAGCAAATGGTTGAGGATTGAAAGCAATATGGGTTACCGCATTATGTTCTTTTACCAATTGAGTAGATGAAAAGCTACGCCAAAATCGATGTTCTGCGGTTGTCTGTTGAGGCAAAATTGGTGCTTTTTCCGGAACTATTCTAGGTCTTGTAGCTGACATTTTATGTGAGGTAAGGGTAGTAGGTAGCCTTAATTATTTTCTATTACTTTTTGAGTTCAGTGTTGGAAGAATTATACTATAAATATTTATAATGTGTTTTTATTTCTTTAAAGGAAGGGAAAGGAAGAGAGAAAAGAAAAAAAAAAGAAAAAAGAAAAAAGAAAAGAGAAAAGAAAAGAAAAAAGGAAAAAAAAAAAAAAAAAAAAAAAAAAGAAAAGAAAAAAAAAGAAAAGTTTTTTATAAAAATGAAAAAATATATAAAAAGGAACTCCTCATAGGGGGCTCGAACCCCTGACATTTCGGTTCCTTGCAATCTCATAGCTTAAAAGCCGAACACTCTACCAACTGAGTTAACAAGGACGAGTTCCTGCCTGCTGCAATAATATGAACTACACATCTAAACAAATATTATAATTAACATTCACAAACATAATTAGTAATACATGGTTAGCCACGGATAATCAGAAAATAAGAGCAAGAGCAAGAGCAAGTACAAAAACAATTAAGCAAAGTATAAAAGGGAAGCATATTCGGAAAGGTATTCTTCATGGTTGATTTATAGTTCTAAATAGTCTTTATTATTACATTTATTGTTATTTTATATAAGGACCAAAATAAAACACGAAATTAATTACCAAATCCGACCCCCCTGGCTATTGAAAGTAGTCCTCAATTACGCCTATGCTGCTCGTGTCCGGGATAGTAGACTGGAATGATGGTAAGTGATTCGTATGGAACGTAATAGGAAACTTAATGTAAACCAAAAAGTATATAAAAAGAACGGATAAGTTCATGCTGAGAGGTAAGTGTTTACTATAATAGTTATACGTGAATACATTTAAAAAAGATAGACAAGGATTAAGGTAACAAAGATACCTTATGGGTTGTTCAGAGACACGGGTTTGTAATAAAACAACTTATGTTATGGTCTAGAATGGTGTTCATCACAGTTCGTACAAAATATGGTAACTTCTTAAAGTATGGGAAACTCCGAAAGTATAGACATTGCATTAAGAGGGAAATTCCCGTAACGGACAACAACGAAGCATTGGGGGGAAAAATAATAAATCTGATCAATGGAAAAGTGGAAAATCAATCATATATAAAGAGATGATTCATTTAAAATTTTATTGTGAATGTAATTGGAAATATATGAGTTATAGTTTCCAGAGTTAAAAATCTATAAAAAGTCAAGCAGCAAAGTATCAAGTTGGTTTACTAACCCCTTTCTTAACACATATCCTCTCTGCGATATAACAACCCACTATCATTTATCTTTTTTATTTATTTTCTGTTTCTATTGTATTTGTTTGGAAAGCGAAAATTAGTAGAGGGAAGAATGTTTGATTTAAAGAAAAACAATAATAATAACAATAATAATATCGATTTAGGTATTTATTCTTTTATCGGGGATGTTCCAAAGTGGTGGCACTTTGAAAACCGGCACAAGTTGATTTTATATCAAAAAAATACAAAAGAAAAAATGAAGAGGATGGAAATACAGGGAGTTAATATACTAATATAACAATAATATAATTCACAATATATAATATATACATATATGTATAGCTTACAAGATTTGTATAACATAAAATAGATTAACACACACGCAGTTTTGAAAAAAAAAAAAAAAAAAAAAAAAAAAAAAAAAGAAAAAAAAAAAAAAAAGGAAAAAATTAATAATAACACATGATAATAAAACAAAATCTAAAAATAAGCATTGCTCCTATATACTACAGCAAATTGTATAATAATCCGATTCCCTAAAGAGAGAGGAAAAAAAATTTTTTTTTTATAACCGTTACGGTTTGTTTCAAACTTTAATTATAATAGTTTTTTTTTAGCGTCAATAATAATAATAATAATGACAAATATTCAAATATCAATTTTCTATTATTGCATTAAAGAAGAAGATTCAAGTCTCCAACTATATTTCTTCATAGTTACACTGCTATAACCTTTGGCAATCTCCGTTGTGTTGGATATAAATCTTAGATTATTGAATTTATTAATGACCATTTCAAAATTATTAAACAATTTTGTAGTCCTAACATGATCAGACATATTTCTTAATTTTGGTTCTCTGGTTAGCACCTTATTAAAATACTGTTGAGTAACGTTTATAGCATCTTCGATTGTAAAATGTCTTTCAGTTGCATCAGGCATGTAAATGGAAACAACCACTTTAGATATCAAATCAACCAACTTAACAATAGTGAACTCTCTAGCAATGACTCGGCTTGTTTCCAATGTTTCTCTACATTTCTGCGATCTCCAAATAGTACCGTATTTCTTTTCCATTTCAATAACGCTCGGAGTGCCATCAACCATACCACCCGTGTAAAACCTCTGATAAATTTGTCTTACCGTAGAGCTGGGCTTCCAGTTAAAATGCTTAACTTCTGGATGTTCAAGTATAAACTCGGTATATTCATTGGAATTGGAACGTAGGGAATTGTTTAAATTACTGTCTAAGGGACTATCATCCACATTCTGATTGGCGTTAACGTTGCTAGTGGTAGTATTTCCTGTGCCGGCATTAGCAATCGTACTAATAACTGACGGATGGGTAATCGCGTTTAAACTACCAGTCATATTAGCAGTGGCCCCGTTAATAACTTGGTGCTGGCTATGGTTATGTTGCTGTTGTTGCTGGTTACCACTATTTGATCTGATAATATTGGACGAAGAAACGTTGCCATTGCCAACCATATTAGAATTGGACAAAGGTGAGTCGCTAATCATAGAACTACTTGTACCCTTTATATTAATATTAGAAGCTGTTGAAGAAGAATGACCACCCATGCCATTCGTTTGAAAAAAGTTTAACCCCGCCACATTTGTTTGTTGTTGTTGGTTTTGGTGTTGTATATTCCTATAGCCATTGCTATTAGTATTGTTACCACCATTACCGTTGTTACTCAATAGTAAGTTTGGATTACCTATAAGTCCAGTAATATGATTTGTTGAGGGCGGTGGTGAGTTACTGCCATTGTTATTATTATGGTTTATATTACTGTTGCCAATGCCATCGGCACGGACATTCCCAGTACCCTGCTGTTGGTTTTGTAAGGCGCTGTGTAAAGAATTAGATAGTGCTGGTAGATTACTGTTGTTATTGCCATTATTCCCACTGTTATTACCGTAGTTGTAATTATTGGGATTATTAGCGTTGTTGTTAGTGTTATTGTTGCTGTTGTTGTTGTTGTTGTTACCGTTGTTGTTACCGTTGTTGTTATTATTATTATTATTATTATTATTATTACTGTGAGGAATATTGTTTGTCAAACCTAGTCTAATATTTGCGGAGTTATAAACATCTTCATCTACTCCATAAAGTCCTGCTGGTCCTACTACGCCGCCTATGTTGTTGGTGTTAGTATTATTGATATTACCACCAACCGCTGAAAAATTGTTGTTGTTGTTATTACTAGAGACAGAGTTATTGTTATTAGCAGTAGCAGTGATGTATTCTATTCTATTCCAGAGCTTCTGAATTTGTTGTTTTTGATTTTCAAACGTCTCATAAGTCTTAGCACTATCATTAATCACGTTAATAACTTGCTGATGTAGAAATAAAAATTGTTGTTTTTGTTGCTCTACCACGTTTAATAATTCATTGATTTGGGATTGTAAATGACTGTGTCTGATATTCATATGTAGTTGCAATTCTTCATAAAACTGTTTCGAATAATTATTGTTATTTGCTGAGGTGGAGGAAGTAGACCCAGAGGATGAATTTGTACGAGCAACCATAGTTGAAGGATTATTGTTTCCAACAGCCGATACCGTAGTCTGCGGCAACATACTAGTAGCTGCCATATTTGTTGAAATATTAGTGTTCGTGCCACAATCTGTGCCATTAGATGTATTACCGTTGATATTAGCAGTGGTGGTTCCAATCGCCGCCGATCCTGGTGTTGCTAGTTCTTCCATTTTCGCTGTTGTTATATCGTTATTATTTGATGCACTACTAGGGTTATTACATACCGTCGCTGGTTTATTTATTGGGTCTGTTGTTGTTATGTTATTTTGTGTATTTAAGGCATCGCCTGTGTTCTCAGTTTTAGTTATAATACCTGACATTGCTCCCTTTTTTATTACGCTATTATCTAGGCTTTTTTTTTTTTCTTTTTTTTTTTTTTTTTTTCCCTTACCTTATCTTATTTCCAGCAGTAAAAAAAAAAAAATATTCTGATTCAATATGTTATTGTTTTGGTCTATAGTTTTCTAAGTTAAACTTTTATTATTATTAGTAGTAGTAGCGTATGAATTATTAAATAAATTAACAAAATATTATTGATGTTGTTGTTTATTATTAATACTTTCTTTACTTTTTTTTTTGATTTGTTGTGGTTTTTTAATATTTTTTTTTTTCTTCAGCGAATCGAAAGTATATTTTCTATTTCCGTTTTAAAAAAAAAAAAAAAAAAAAAAAATTAAAAAAAAAAAAAAAAGAAAAAAGAAAAAAAAAATTTAGTAAATAATGAATAGTCCGTGCGCGTGTTTGGTTTGTCCACCACTTTTATGTATATACTTTAAAGACAAATAGTTGCGGAAATATTACCACTAAAAAATGGGTCAAAAAGGGGGAAGGAGGGATGCGGGGAGGGAAGGGAAGGGAAGGGCGGAATGTAAGACTTAGAAGGCCTCACCGTAGTAATATAGTAATAACGCACAAAAAAATTGACGGAAACTAATATAAATACCGCCTAATTATTAGTAGTAGTGATGTTGCAACGCTTATTAAAATATTGTTAATATGTACTTAAAGTTGCAATCTACGAATAAATATTAAAATGTGTTGGACAACGTATTTTTTTTATTTTTTTTTTTTTTCCAATTTTAATATATACCTAAATTATGGTAAATAACAAATTGAATATATATATATATATATATATATTTCCTATAATAGCAGGGTATATCTATAGCTTTTGTGTAATTAGTATTAAGTATGTTTGTTTTTTTATGAACGAAAATGGATTTGATTCTGTAGCTATGTGTGGATACGTTTCTACAAAAATAAATAGCAAATTAAATTAAAAAATTGTTTAGCACTTGGATTTTCATAATGATGAAAATAATCGAAGCAAATCAAAAAAAAAATATAAAATAGAATAAAATAAAAAATCCACAAAAAGATTTTTTGTTTATATATAAACAATTATTATGGTTGGGACAAGAATAATACATGCAAGTTGAAGAGCGAGAGAAAAAAGATGAAAGAAAAAGAAAAAGAAAATTAAAAAAAAAAAAAAAAAAAAAAGAAAATAAAAAAAAAAAACAAGAAAAGTACCTATTTTTTTTTTTAATTGAATATGGGTTTTGCCAGTATTCAATTTGTCCTACTATAATAATAATAATAATTATTATTATTATTATAATATTCACTTAATAGATATTTTTTTTAAGGAGTATTAGTATTTAAAAAAACCATGTTGCTGTTTCCTCAATGTTTATTATTATTATTTCGCAGTTGTTTTTCTTTTTCTTTCCCTTCACGTTCTTAATTAAGTAAATCGTAATTTCTCTTTTTTTTTTTTTTTTTTTTCATTGGTGACTTTACTACCATATATTCTATTTGTTTTGTATTGTTATTTGTAATCTTGTAAAAAATTTATAATTATATTTTATAGCTTAAAAATAAACTATCAATTTACTATATAATACGTACTTTCATTAAATCACCGTTTTAAATTATTTATTTATATATCTATCTGTTGTTATTATACAATATGTACTATATTTATTTCGAAATATATATAAATATATATATATATATATATATATCATATGTATACATCATACTTAGTAATTTCTTTTTTCTTTCCCAAATGAAGTATTTTTAATACAACTAGGGTCACAGCTACCACTAAAAAACATTTAAAGACCGTTTTTTTTCATTTCCGCTTTTTTTTTTTTTTTTTTTTTTGAGTACAAGTGGTTGATTAAAAATAAAATAATATATATATATATATATATATATATATATATCAAAAACATGACATAAGAATATAAAAGCCATAATAATTTATTAATATTCTATCTACGACAACTAATAAATAATTACAAAACTATTTCTTTTGCGTTCTTATTTTTTTTTTTTTTTTTTTTTTTTTAGCTTATGGTATTAAGTGGTACTTTTTTGTCTATTTTTTTATTGTTTTATTAATATTTTCAATATTGTACTTTTTTAATATATATTTTCAGTATTTTTGTTAATTTTTTTTTATTTAAGCTTCTTCTTTTTATTTTTATTCGTATTTTTTTTTTTTTATTTTTTTTTTTCTATAAAAGATATATTTGTATAATATGCACACACATGTATATATATAGGGGGGAGGAGAAAGGAGGGGGCGTATTAATAAAATAATACCGTAGCTAAACGCCAGTTTCCAAAAAAAGCCATTCTCTGTAATTAGAAAAAAAAAGCACATAAATTTTAAACCCGTAACTTACATAGTTTTTAAGCATTAGCTGGAAAGTTGATTCTTTCTGAAATCAGGGATCTACTTCTATCTTGCACTATAATACCTATTTAGAATAAACCGTAGAGATAGAAATTATTTAAACATTGACCATTTTGAGGAAAATTTTATTAATCCAAGGAACATTGTTATATATTTTATGTTACCTTTTAGTAGGTGGGAAATGGTGATAGCTAGAGGAGTTACACCGGCTTTCGTACGTTTTGGGGTGATAGTAACTGATTAAACAATACGAACTGTGTTGTCAAAACACTCAAGCCAATGACAAGTGATCGCAGCGTCATGTCAATCTTTTATGTGTTTATTTTATATTATAAGCATAGTAATATACTTTTCTTGCCGACTGGACTTTGAATACACGTATGGAAACGCTTATACTGATGGTAATACTTTTAATTCTAATACTTTCAACAACAATGGTGATTCTCGTGAAAATGCTAGTGGCGCTTATGCTGATACAAAAACCCACATGTTAAATTAAACACTCCAAGTCAATTAGTGTTTAAATACATTACTAGTTTAGGTAAAGTCAAGATGTAAAGTATTAGCCAACTAGTTTAGTTAAAAAAATATTTATTGGGGAAGTTCTTCATAAAACATTATCTTTATTTTGGTACTTTACAATCAATCCAAAACAACTAGGTTTTTAATAGTTTGGGATTTTAATAGCTTCAACAAAAGAATTTTCATCAAAGCTTACAGTTAAATTATCTGGGTTTCTTCGGAGAATAGCTTTAAATGATATGCAGTTAACTTCTGAACATAAATGACTGAAACTTTGTCTTTATTTTCTAAAAGGAATTTTCCAATTGGCGCAATGTATATATATTGTTCAGCCCACGCTATTTATATATTTATGTTAGATCTAATACTATGGCTGGTTATATTAGAAAAAAAAAAAAAAAAAAAAAAAAAAACTTATATTTTTTGTTGTTTTTTTGTCTGGTAGTCGTCTTAAACACCCTTGGGTAGGTACACTTAGAAGTTATACATACTTGATAATAGCAACTGTAGTGGCTATAATGAAGAAGTTGAACTGCATAATAATAGTGATAATGGTAATTAATTTTGGTTGACGAGGCAATTTTATTTTTGGCAGGAAATTAACTATTAGAACACAAACTAAAATAGTTTAGAGTTCTGATGGAATAAACCAGATAAATAAATTAGCAGTAAAACCAATGTAAAAATGATTTGCATTCATAGAGTTTTGCATCTTAGTTTAAAATATTAATACTGCGCATTTAATTAACAGAAAAATCAACTAAAAAAGAATCTGTATGTAAAATAGATCATGTAACATTCCAATTCCAATCAAGTTGCACTGACTAACTGTTAACTGTTGGTCATATTTGAATTTATTAGGATAGTATACCACAGTCTTTTACATAATATTAAAACTTTGGAGTATCTTTTCTCGTTGCTGAAGAAGGTTTTTAATATAATTCAATATAGAAAAATTAATCCTGTTTCTTATTAAAATTGTTTTTTTTTTTTTTTTTTTTTTTGTTTATTTTTCTATATAGAATAATAAAAATTCGGACGCTAAAGTTAAATATACTACCATGTATTTTTACATAGTTACATATAAATATATATATATTTTTCTTTAACTTATTAACAAATTTACAAAAAAAAAAAAAGCAAGAGGACTACTTTACAACTCTATACCTAACTAACAAAAGCTACTTTCAGTATTCATGATGTAATATTACGAAATATCGATTGCATCTCATCGCTAGAGAGATTGATCTGAGCAACAATTAAAAAAAAAAACCTTAATTCGGATAATTCAAGTGTGGTATTTAGGCCGAAGCAACGTTCAAGGGTCTCATATCTATTTTCCACCCAATGCTTATTGAAATACATACGGTACGAAAACCTTGGATGCAGAGAATGTCACCCAACTAAATACGTACTATGTGTTAATTAAACAATTTTTTAGCAAATTCAACTAAAAATTCAAAAAAAAAAAAAGAGTAAAAATGACAACATATTATAACATAAAAATGATCAACAAGTAAAAATTAATACAGCGTAAGGATGTATAACGACCAAACTGCAGACTAAAATAAATTATTCATTAAAAACTAAGTCTGTCAGTGATTTTCCCGATAACTTGTTATGTCTATTGAATAAGCAAAGCAATTTTATAACTTCATCCAATATTGAATACAAACTCCATACTTTGGTTACCAATTTCTAGCTGTTATCTTTGTACAAGTTATAGAAAAGGTCAAAAGCTATTTTTAAGTTGATTGACATGCTAATGCTCGTTAGACAATACTTTAGAAGAATTGATAGAATTTTATGATATAAGAAATACGTTTCTTTGCTAAAGGTATATTTCCTACAATCACTAATCGAAAATAAGTACTTATCTGTCCCCAAGCAACAAAATTTCAAGATGAGAAAACTAAACCGCAGTTTTTCTACAATTTTTCCTAATTCTAGCTTTCATTTTTCATTTTTTTTTTTTTTTTTTCTTATTTAGGGCCTGGGAAAAACAAATATGTTTCCAAACATATATATACAATTATAGTATCAAAAAAAAAAAAAAAAAAAAAAAAAAAAAAAATTTGTCCCCGTAATATATTTAATACATACTAATTTATTGATGTTAAATTCGCTTCCCTTTTTTTTTTTTACTTATTTATTTGTACTCAATTTTTCAATGTAAGAGGATAAAATATTTTACTGCTAGTTCGAGTACGCTTCAAGGAGTAATCCAACAAACAAGAATCCTCAAAATCTTTCAGACATAAAGGGGCCGAATTCTCAAATAACTTTACTCTTATTAAACACTGCGATCTAATAAAGTTTTCACAGCATAAAATAAACAAAGCTTAACATTTAACGCCTTTTGAGATACTTTCATACAAATTGTCTCATAAAAACTATTTATTTCTATAATAGTTTAGCAAGATGCATAATACTTGCTATTTCTGTTGATCATATTAAAAGTATTTGAGTGACTAATAAAATTCTATTTTAACTAATATATTTTTAAAAAATTTAGCTTATAATATGCCTAAAGGGCAATATCAGCAACCAAATTATAGATAACAAAATACGAATAAATATAAATATATATACATACACTTATATAATATGTATATGGCTGTAAAAAAAAAACAAAAAAAACATAATCTAAACCTCTAAATCAATTCCCACAATTTAATACATGCATCTGCACCAGCGCTCACAATAATATTTTCTTTATTATTAATACTATCATTCCATTGGACAACACTAATACCATCTTTATGAGCATTCATCATTTTGATAACTTTCATTGGTCTCTTAACTGAGTATATTATAATATGCGTATCTAAAGAGCCCGTAGCAACCAAATCCTCTTCATTTTCATCACCACCAGAACACTTCTTCCATGCAATCGAAGTGATTTTACCAGTGTGGAAGGCCCAACGAGATGTTTTAACCTGCTTAGTTTCAAAATCATACAATACAATTTTACCTAGTATGTCACCGACTGCTACATAATTATTCGATGGGGAAATCGATATACAAGATGGCGTACTTCTGAGTGCAGGGAATGTCAATATAGTACTGCTATCACCCATACTTTCTAATTCTGATATTCTCAATGCTTTAATTTCGTTTGTTTGTTCATATCCCAAAACAACGTATTCTTTATTCAATGTAATTGCCACGACAGATGGTGAAAGAGATGAAATTTTATATGTATATAAAATCTTACTTTCGTAATCATCAATAATTATTAATTCATTGTCAAATGTTACCACACCAGTTATTCCATCATGTGTAGATGAACATCTAGGCTGGGAATTAAATTTGATATTATTAGCATTGTCGCAAATAGTGCCATCAGTATAACTCTTAAATGTGTCATCCCAAGAGACCGAGGAAATAGTTGGAAACTTGGTGGTGTCCAACGAAATAATCATGTTTGAATGTGGAGCAAACATTTTATTAGCGGTAGCAAATTCAGGTTCCCATTCAACGACTCTACCATCATAAGAACCGGATACATTACCACTTAAAACAGTAATACCCTTTGTGTGTCCAACAATTCTTCTTTCCAACTCCATAGTGTTGGACGAGGCTCCAATGGTTAGTATATTTATTGTACCATCTAAAGATACTGAAACAACTTTTTCCAAAGAAATTGCGATTACACCAACTTGTTGATCTTCCAATTTGCTACCGCACGTCCATTTTTGTAAACATTTACCAGTTTCAACATCCCATAACCTAATGACACAGTCTGCACTAGCTGTAACAAAGCTATTCTCATTAACCCAGGACAGAGAATAGAACCCACCTTTGATTTCCTCATCAGGGTCTTGCACATATTTTAAAAACTCACCGGTTTTCCCATCATAGCAAACAATTTTACGGTCACTGCCGCAAGAAACACAATAACTTGTTTTGCCAGATGACGGAGAAAACTCTACCGCTCTAATAAACTTTCCTTGGTCATGGTGAACACGATCACTGCTATGAAATTTGAATGGTGGTCCCTCGTAAAAAACCGAGGATCCATCATCATCAACGGTAAAACATCTCATTGGCCTGCCTTGCCTAATATGACACGCATTAATCGTAGTAGAATGCCCGCTAACTTCACCTAACGAATTCCCTGAATCCCATGAAATGAAAACCCCAAACTTATCTCTACCTTCACCAACCACACACAATCTTCTTCCTTCTACATCCCATGAAATATCGTTAATTCTGCCTGCCAATACTTCAAACTCACTTTTCACCTTAATAGGCTCATCCTCCTCAACGTTACTAGTACTAGAGGCACTTGGTGTTAAAAACTCCCAAATTATAACTTTACCATTTTCATCACCACTGGCTACAAACTGGCCAATGGGAGAAAATTTAGCGACAGTACAGTTAACATTACCATGTCCGGTAAATTGGTATACCTTATTATCATTGGTATCATCTAATGGTCTTATGAAACATGATTTACCATTTGTATACAATAAACTATTTGTTTGTTTATGGTATGATAATTTTGTGGAAAAATTGCGTTCTGTTGTTGGTAAGGGTGGAATTGATTTAATTAGCTTTAGGTTAAGATTATTGGTCGAACTAGCGTTAGTCATTATTTTCCGTTAGTTATTTGTTATATTTAGCACACTATTAGATGTTATTGTGGTTACTTTTATTTTTTATGTATATATTATTGTAATATAGTGTGATTAATGAAATTAATAGGATCATATTTATTAAGTCGATAAAATGTAAGATACAAAACATAGGGGAAAAAAAAAAAAAAAGGAAAAAGGAAAAAGGAAAAATTTTCTTCGTACATAGATTTCCTAGAACACTTATACAAACAAAAAATATTCAAAAATTACATGCCATTCCCAAGAATCGAACTTGGGTTTCATCGGCCACAACGATGTGTACTAACCACTATACTAGAATGGCAAACAGATTCGGATTCTATAATGAACAACTTATGCTTACTATACAATAAATATTAATACCCAAAAGTAACAATCGAAACCCGAATAACGTAAATTAAATTAAATTAAATTAAATTAAATTGAAGAAAAAAACACACACACAATTAGTTCGATATAAAACAAATTGCCATATTATCACCGTCATTAGTACCCTTTCATATACATATTATTATATAATCTTTATACACAGCCATTTTTATTTTTATTTTTATTTTTATTTTTTAGGATGTGTTAATCCATATATTCATAGACTCTTTAATTGTTTCTCCTATGTGACCATCAACATTCACGGTTTCACAAAGAACTTCTAATAAATTCAATCCTTCAGGTATCAATAAGTCATATTTTAAGGGGGTTAATTTATTCCCAGAACTATTAGAATTAACATTGCTAGTTTGTAAAACAGAACCTTCAATTGGCACCTTGACTTGCCTATTAAATTTAACACCAGTTCGGTATCTTACAAGGCCATCTTCATGTATATTTCCAGGCTCTGTACCGTTCGGAATTTTAGTAACATTAGCAAATAAATCATTTAATACAATTATTACGGATAGATTCATCTGTCTGACAGGCAAATTAACCGAATAATTGTTACTACAGGCATTAAAATCCTTACCTTTGAAAATATACTCCACAAAGGTTTGATCCAATTTTGGTATAGATGTATTGGCAAACGAATCATTTATGGATATAAATTTAATTTCTTCTAATAATTTGTAGTTATTATATATCATCTTTTTTGAATTTCTAGACATGCTGTCTAAAATATCAAACTTTCCAACCCTACTAGTTGCACTACTGGATGCTGTTTTTTTAAAATCAAATAGCGTTTCATTTTCATCAAAATCATAGGTCTCATCAAAATCATTTAAATTGTTCTTAATATCTAAATTGGCATTATTTTCGATATTATTTCCTTTTGAAATGGATGGGTCGATGTTTGCCGCGGTATTTTTGTCAATTGGATAACTATTAGAACTAGAAGAAAGTGTGGTGGTCGCACTACCGGCGTATTCATTGACCACATCATTATCTTGAGCAGACAAGGTGGGGTCGTCTCCTATATGATTATCATCAATAGACACAGAAGGATTATCAGTGACTTTAGTTTTGTTGTTGATGGAACGAGTATTGACAGAACGGATGCTACTAGCAGATGCAGCATCACTACTAGCACCTTTTTTTTTTTTTTTGTAATGCGTTCCCCCGTGTATCAAATACTTATCGTATTCCAATTTATCAATTTCCAACTTTAACTCACCAATCTCACTTTTCCTCTTTAATTGCGGTAACAATTTATCATAGAACACCACTCTAAAATACCCCAATAATTTTATGGCATCTTGGTATATCAATGTGTTTTGTGCATTGAAAACCAACGCGTTTTGAAATATTGTAACAACATCAATATAAAAATCATAAAGTTTTTTGTAATATCCACTTTTTAAATTATTTTCCACAAATTTCAAAGAAACTGGTTTGTGTATAATTTCGTAATAATCCGGAAATTCAGATTTATCAACCAATTCCAAAAATGGTGACATTAGGTTAGTCGAATCATCACAATTTGTTTCCATTACCTCCTTGGATACTGTTTGTTCCACTTTCTTTTCAGTAACGTTTTCCAAATCAGCTAATGTTTCCAATAAAATATCTCTGATTCCATCGTTCATTAGGTAATTTACGCTAACGTTCTTGGTTTTTATAATTTCATACTTGATATAATTAACTGCCTGCATAGAGTTCTTGACAATCAAAGATTCTGGTTCATTAAATGCTAAACAGTTTTTGTAAATTAATTCGATATCCAATAAACAGTCCCTGTACCTGGTCATATTGACAGTTTCATCAGTGTCACTTTTATTTCTATTTTTGTTATGATGGTGGTGGTTGGTAGATCCTTCATAGTTTCTGTTTTTAATTTCCTTAATAGAAATAGGATTTTCAATCTTATGAAAATAAATGGGATGAAACTTCCTACTGGGAAGCTTGATGAAATCTTTGAAAGTAGAGTTGTTTGTATCAACCAAATAATTTAATGTATCCTGAAGAAATTTATTAAATCTAGGGATATCCCAGTCTGCATCAAGATATAATTCACTATTAGGATCTAGCGGCTCTTGGTAATTGACAGGTAATATTTTACCCTCTCCTTGCTTATTGATACGTGGTTGTTTACCACTAGTTAAGGAATTGGGAAGAGTATCAACGGTTTGTTGTTCGTGTTCTTGGAGTTGTACTTGCTGCTGCTGCTGCTGCTGCTGCTCTTCATCTTCACTCTTTGAAGTTGCTGTAATTGTCGTGGGTTGTAAGTCTACATTTTGTGATCTTCTTTTCTTTGGCGGCATGTTTGGTTGTAGTTGTTGAGAAATGTTTTTTATCCGATGTTGTAAGAAAGATTGAAAAAACTGTATTTATTTCTGGTACGTTGATGAAATAAAATACATTTTATTTATTATTTTTGTTATTTTATAAAACACAGAAAATGCGTACAGAAATATTTATTGTTATCAACAAGGAAGAGCAAATATCACGTTGAACGAATTATTTTATTTTATTTTATTTTATAACGACGCTACTAAAGGCTCGTCAAAATCTATAGTAAACTGTCCTATATAACCATTTATAATCACATCCCATAATTTTTTCAACTTTTCCTTTTCAAGGCTAGTTAAAGAGGAATTAGTATCCAGTATGTTAAATTTATGATTAACTTTTACAAATCCTGAAGGAGAAGATATAGCTGTCACAGAGGAGGTAGCATGGTTTGAATTAGTTGTATCAACATCATCATGTAAATTGTTGTTGCCATTATTGTTGGTACCATTATTATTCATCACCGAGATGTCTATTAATTTGTCATTTGTATTATTAACTATATCAGTTAATTCATTTTCCCTTGCTAACATTTTCTGTTCTTCTATTTCTAGTTCTCTTTTCATTGAGTCATACCCATTATTTCCATCATTGTTATTATATAATAATGCATCATTTTCTTGATGATGATCGTCGTTATCTTCATGATTCTTTAAGCAACAACTAAATATAATGCCCATTTTGTTTCCTTTTTTTTCCTTTTTTTTTTTTTTTTTTTTTTTTTTTTGATATTATGGCTCTTATATTTCTATGCATTTTGTTGTACAAGTTTTTAACAAAATAAAATTAAAAAAAAAAGCGGAATTGACTTAAAACAAACAAAATGCAAAATACAAAATACTAAAATACCAAAAAAAAAAAAAAAAAAAAAAAAAAGAGAGAGAAAATAATTATATTTTTCGAAAAAAAAAAAAAAAAATTTTTTTTTCTAAGAAAGTATTAAATTTCCTTCTCAGTAATTTTTGTGATTAATATTACAAGAAATATAGACAAAGAAAAAAGAAAAAAAAAACAACCAATAACTATGTTCAGTAACCCTCCAATCAAAAGAGTAATATCAAATGTTATTGCCACCGCTAACACATCTCAAAAAAAACAATTAGCTTTTTCAGTAGCTAGGAATTTACACACCTCCAGAATCCAAAATGATTTTATGTCTTGGTTTAGAAAAAAAAAAAAAGATGACAGTGAAATTAAAAAAACACAAGCTGTTCCTAGTAAGGATACAAAAACATTAATTAATGAAATAGAAACCGGTTCCATAGATACTACTACAAATGGTACTACTAATAGCAAATTATTAAAATTAGATTTAGATTCTCCAAGTAATTTTATTGGATCTTCCACCGGCAGTCCAATAGATAAATCTGAACATGCCATTAAGTTAAAGAATGCACCATTTAATCAATGGCTAAGCCCCACAAAAGTCAATTCTGAAGCTAAATTAGATGAAATTTTAAAGCAAAGCTTAAATTATGCCAATAGCAAACAACAAGAACAACAACAACAACAACAGGAAGGTGACAAGAATAAAAAAGCTTTTTCTCCAATCACCTTGGAATCCGAATTCCCAGATTTAATAAGCAAGTTTTATTTTACCAAATACTTACAATCTAAGACGGGTGTTTTAATATCTGATAGCAAAATCACTACATTGACTACCCCATTACAATTCCGTCAATATTTTATATTTCAAGTGTTATCTGGTAGGTCAGCGAAATTCAATGAAGCTGAACCTTGTGCTATTGATTTATCTAATAAAGTCTTTAATTCTAATAATGTTTCCATTAAGAGCAATGTTACCTCAAAGGAAAAGAGAATCAACTATTCTAATATTTTAATGGATGTTAAGGTTTTAGAAGATCATGAAATTCAAAACGCCATCCAAGCAGCTAAAAGTAAATAATTAGCCTTCTAATTAACTAATAGTAATAATGCTAATATATATATATATATAACTCCTGTACATACACATATATATTATAGTATTAATCTTTTTGTAGTTTCCTATCTCCTTTATGAGGTCCATTATAATCAAAAACAAAAACAAAAATTGCAGGATTTTGTATATATATATATATATATATATATTTACTTGTATCACAGTTTTTATCGTTAATTCCAACTTACTCATTTGCCGATACAATTGATAAAAAATAAAAATGCATAAAATGCAGTGGGCATTGAAGACTGCTATCACATTGAATTACACCACCTAGTATCCAAGGTTAGTTTACTTGTAAAATATCCCTTCCGTAGTTTTAATGCTATAGAACTTTCACTATAAAATGTTACAAAAATTGTTCATAGTTCCACTTCTTCAGGGATTATAAAACAAAAGTTATTGGCTAAAATAAGGATTTTGAATACTTAAAATCTTACTGGTATAATAATAAAAAAAGACTGCTTAGTAACAGCGAGTGCTGTAATTGTGCCAGGTCTTTATCTCATTATACTTTGGTTTCTACATGAGGCTATAGAAAATCGTAAAGACACAAATCCGGATGAGCTTTCATTAAGAGTTGATAAAATATTAATTAAAACTATTAGTACAATTACGATAATTATTGGTGTAGAAATACATGCTACTGGCTATAACAATTGTGGTTGTTATTTTTGCAACATAAAAGCTCGTGTGGTTTTTATAAAAAATAAGATAATAATTTATAAGGACAAAAAAGAAAAACAAACAAATTGGTTTTGTTAAAATAAAGAAGTTTGAAGAAACCATTGGCTTTTTCGATATGAAATGCCTTGCATAAATAATTAAAATGAGAAATCTGAAATAACAAGTAGTACCAGTGGTAACAATAATAAAATGAGTATATCGGAATATATATATTCTTTCTTAGATAATGTTTTTGAAAAGAGACTCATCTTTGTTATCATTAACTGTCCCCCTCTCCTTGTTCAAATGAAAAGTATTTCTAATGCCACTTTTCTGTCGATGATGCTAGATATATATATATATATATATATATATAAGCAAGTAAGCAGTTAAACAGAGAAAACTTTATATTGCTGTCAAGTTTTAAATCTTGTATGTTCAATGAAGTTAGTATTTGAATAATAGTGAATTTTAGCTTCTCGCGCTAATATATGTTATATTTGTTTTTATTTTAATTTTTTTTTGAAAGAAATATTTTATCCATCTTTTTGTACCTCTTTTTTTTTTTTTTTTTTTTTTTTTTTATAAATAAAAATCTGCCCAGATCCAAGAGAAAAGAGCAGGATGGAAAGAAGCAAAATATAATCAAAAATTATGGACTTACTAAAGCTAAAAGATTCTATTTGTTTTCAATTTTATGAATCGCTATATTTAAAGGGTTATTATGATAAATGTAAATTAACAATATCTAAAGACAGATGTGAATTCAAAGAACCTATACTTTTTATTCCAACGACACAACACGGGAAACAGGAATCATGTCTAGAAATAATCCTTTTTAAATCTACTTTATTGAACATGTTTTGTACTTCCCATGATTATTGGAAAGATAGAACTTTACTTGAAAATAATAATAATAACAACAACAACAACAGCAACAATGCCGAATTATTTTACAATTATATAATGACTCTAGGTTTCCTAATAGGCTCTTATGATGAACACACTTTTTTACGGCTTCACGAGGACATATTTTTTAAACTCTTGACTTCTGATAAGTCATACTTTGAGAATAGCTATTTATTACCGGCTAGTTTGGTTCAAAAAGAAATTTATTTAGTTGAACTACTTTTATCTTCTAACCAACCACGTATAAACAAATCCTCCATACTATGGAAACTATATCAAAAATTATACGTGCTACAATTATTTTACTATCCCAACACAGTGAAACTTGATTACTTGGACACTTGTCTATCTTCTGCTGAGGCACATTTTTCTAATTATTATTGCTGGAACTCTTTGAAATGGTTTAGTGACAATGCTTATGTTAAACAGAGCAAAAGATTTTCAAATATCTGCAAGATTAAAGAGTTTTGTCTTCGAAATTTAAGAGATAATTCAGCATGGTATTGCTATAGTTATTTATTAATTCATATTAATGGAGATACAACATACAACTGCAGAGATTTTCAAAGGCTATACACCAAATTAGCTAGCAAAATGGGGACCAAGGGCCAAGATCTTGCTAATAAAGGAATTGCTGGTATAGACTCAAATCCTGTGCAGCTCGATTTAAGATCAGAGATAAATGCGGTGATAGATTTAATTAATAATTTAAGAGTTCCAACATCGCCACAATTCAATTTTTTGTATTATTTGTTGTTGAACGGGAATGAAGAACATATGGTGGATACAAAGTTACTCGCTGGTTGGGAATCAGAAGTATGCGATTTTGAAAACAAATTTATGAGCTTAGAACTCAAACATTGTGATCCACCAGAAATACATGACTCCTATAATAATGACCTAAAGTTTATTTCGGAATTCCAATTCATGTACCACTTAAAATATTTTTTGCATAAATACAAAGCCATATTGAAACTGCGAGAAAGGTGAATCTAGACACGGACTTGTCCAGGCAAACTGAGTACGATGATATAATATTTATATTAGTAATATAAATATGCAAAATATCATATCTATATATATATAAAATAAAATAAAATAAAAAAAAAAATATGAATAAAAAAGGATATACAATCAATATATAATAATAACAATAACAATAACAATAAAATATAAAAGTCACCTATTTATCTGTTCTAGCTATTTTTTTTCAGATTCTTTGAGCAGTTTTTCTTGAAGTTGATGCTTTTTATATGCAGGAATCATAAACTTTTCAGTAAAGTGTTGACCTGGCAGGATTGGCGCAGTTTCTAAAATATCCTTAATCTTTTCTTCATCAGAGGCTGTGCTTGGAATACATCTATACAAATAGTAATCTAACTCATCTTCAGGGTTGGTAGACTCTCTAAATAATTTTGGATGAAAAGTTACACCATCTTCAATTCTCTTCTTAGCCAATTCTCTTTGGTTTTCCTCAATCTTGTATTTCTCCTCGGTAGCCACTTCATGATCACGAACAGCCAAGGCGTCTGTAACCTTTTTCCATAATTTCCTAGATTCATATTCACCTTGTTCATCCAAACTTCTAACTTTTGGTTTTAATGGATGTGTCTTGTTGACATCCAACAAAACCTGTTTTTTATGACCTTTCCCTCTCAAACTCTTGATATACATAATATCATTCCACTTACCGCTGATTTCGTAATAATCATTCCCTTTATAATCTTTAATAACGCCCTCAATAGCATCGTAGGTACCTGATATAAATCCTTTGGTCTTGAACTCAATATCAACATGATAGGTAGGCCCCTTGATGATCATATGGTCCCCTAACTCAATACGCATTTTACCAAACAAAACGCCTCTCACGTAAACATTAGGTTGAGTAAAAGTATATTTTTCCGGTCCGCTATTTCTAGGATCTTTCATGTCCAAAAACGACAAAACAGCTAGCCCTTCCATCATAGCAGCAGAAGAATTTCCCAAAAATCTAGATCTAGGAAAAACGACACCATCAACTCTAATCTGGGATTCAGGAATCATATAGAAATAAGCCGACTTTGGTGGATGGTGGCTGGTCTGTTCTGAAATGTAAAAAGCCTGCTCTTTGTTTGGCAAATCCCAATAACAAGTGAAATATTCACCTAAAACAGGGTTCAACGGTTTTTTAACAGCTCTAGGAGCAATATGCCAACCAGACAAATACCACTTGACAACCTTAACAAAACGTTCCAATGGGTCCTTCTCGGCATGGGCATCTAGCAATATATCAGGTTGTTGTAATTGGTTAGTGATTCTCTCTAACATAGATTTTTTTTCCAAAATAAAGGTTGGCAACGTGATCCTTGATAAATCACAACCAGGCTTTAATTGGGAAATAATACCTAACAAGATACTTTGGCCACCTTCATCGGTTTCATCTATATCATCCGTATCTAAAGTACTACTTCCACTGGTTTTTTCCTGGCTAGTAGAATTACTACCACTATCTTGGTGGTTATTATGGTATTGGTTACCTTGGGTTACGACATTTGAAGAAGAGGATGAATCAACTGATTGAGAAGATTTATTTTCACCACCAGAACTACCTCCACTTATTCCCTTTAACATTCCTAACGGCATGATATCTTATAAGTTAATATACGTTCCTCTTTATGCTATTGTTGTAATCTATAATAGGAAGATAGGGGAGGGGGGAATTATTGTTGTAGGACAATTAATTGTAACGACAGAAGAAAGGAAGGAGAAAAAAAAAAAAAAAAAAAAAGATTTGAATGTTCTTTGTATATGATACTTAAGTTCTTTTGCTACTTAATCTTAGACCAACACTTTATCAGGAGCAAATTGGAATTGATAAATAAAATTAACTGCAAAATGTTTAAACAAAATATGTTCCGTAAAATTTAAAAAGCACAAAAAAAATAAAAAAAAAAAGACGAAGGAGAAAGAGAAGGAGAAGGGGGGAAGGAAAAATTCAACATCAAGCCAGCAAGTAAATCACGGGCAGAAGAAAAATCGTTGTAAAAAAAATTTTTTTAATAACAATAATACACTAATACGTTATTCACTAGATTTATTTCAACTCCTATTTATTTCAGTATTTATTTCAGTGTTTTTTTTTTTTTTTTTTTTTTCTTTTTAAATTCATATTTGTTGAATAAGGCATTACTGGAACTTGACTAATTATAGTATATTATGTATGCACATACAAACTATTCATATGTAGAAATAGTACACACACATATATATATATATGATATTATTATTTTGGGAATCATTGATTATTTATGAGTACGTTCTAGTAACGCGAATTGTCGTTCCTTAAAACAAAAATCAGCACATGCTTATCTTTTTCGAACAAGACAAGTTCTGCTTTCAAGAAACAAAAAAAAAAATATATATATGTAAAATTCATCAATAGTAATTACAACAGTAGGTAAGTACTCGCTCGAGCCAATTAGTATTTAGGCATCTACTTAAATTATATATAATGGTTTGTTTTTTTTTTTTTATAACTTGTCTAAATCTTTTTTTTTCCCCCCTTCTCTTCAATTCGCCAGTGAAAAGGGGAAAGGAAAAAAAAAAAAAAAAAAAAAAAAAAAAAATTTCAAACATGAAATGGACCTACTGGCTTATTCACCAACTAAGCAATTATACGAAATACAACTTTAAATTGTTAATTCCACTTTATTTTTTTCTAAACATTAAACTGTGGTCTTCTCAACCACCACGGAAGGATGATGATGGTTATGCTGTTGCTTTTCATGTTGCTGCTGAGCTCCAACCGTTGTTACTTCCGCAGATGCCAGTTGCTCTTTTTGTTGCTGCAAATCCTCAGAGGACGTTTCTGATTTGGGTCGTTTATTTGGTTCTACCGTTTTCAATTGCCTCCTTTTTTTATTCTTCTTAACCGGTCTTTCCTCGCCTTCTTCGTAAACACAATCCGGCAAATCATAAACTTTCACATATCTGATAATCAACGAAAAGGTATTGGCATCTTCATATTCAGGATATGAACGACATAGATTGAAATAATCCGTGCATGGGACATGAATATCAACTCTTTTCTTTTCATCTAAATCAACATCTAATCCAATATACATGGTAGTTATATGAACCTTCTGCATCTTACTGATTTCACTGTCATTCTTGTTTTCCTCTGTGACGACTGGATATATGGATAGCATCCCCTCTGTTTTATGTGTACCATACTTATTCAAAATATCTTTATATTCCTCGTTGTCATTGAAAGCATACGTTATCTCAAATGGCTTAGTGTAGGGATGTGCCAACTTAATCCCACTCAACGGTTCCAGCTTTTGAACCAACAATCTTAGCTTACTTTCTACCAAACCACTCCACTTCAAATGTTGCTCGTCTGTACCACGAGTGGATACCATAACCGTTAAATAGAATTTGTACTTATAGAAAAAGTTATGTTTGGCAAACAAATCACACCAGGTTTTAGTGTGCTGGAAAATCTCTGAGCAAACTTCCGCACCCCTTTGCAACTCTGATAGTATGACCTTTTTGGTAGACTCACTTATATTATGGGTAGCACACATTGATGGATATGCAGGCGTGATCACAGGCATTTTATGAGATCTATCCTGTGCATATATTCTTGGGTTCCAAACACGGACCTGCAAGGGCCCATCTTCAATGGGTTTCAACAAAACTGGTTGGGGCCAGTTCCATTTGTTTAAAATATGAAAAAATTTTGCCACAATTACAGCGCTGCAAGCATTTGGATATAATTGACAAATTCTAGCAACCAGCATCGCCCATGCCACCCCACCTGGAAAACCAAATACATTTGCGTAGATAGCTCTCCTTTGCGCCCATAATTTTATTGCTCTCAATGCAATTCTGAAAGCATTGGGCTTGGGAACCAGCTGCAAAATTTCATCTGTGACCCTTGTACCATTTAGTGCTCTTAAATCCTTTTCATCTAAATTTCTCAACAAATTTTTATCGCTAAGAGTTAGGTTTAGTGGAACTTGGGGTATATCTAATCTGGCACAAATCAAATCAATAGATATTCCACTAAATTTGATTTTTATAATTGGGACAAAAGCATCTGGCACAGGCGCAATTTCTTCTAGTTCAGGTCTTTCTCTTAATAGTGCATCAAAAACAGTGAAAAAATCTTCTCTAGTGACATGTTTTGGAACAACGACCAAAGTATCGATATCACTGCCTGGACCATGGACCCCTAACCTATAAGAACCAAAAGTGAAAACTTTACCACCTGCATCCTTAGCCATACCATCACTCATATTTTTATTTTTAGACACCATAAAGACAAACTTTTGAGCCAATTCCTGCAAAATTTTTAACACGTCTACTCTTTTCAAAGTCTCTTGTTCTGTTTCAAACGAATTTTCTCTCTTTAGTTCCTCAATTAACTCATCATTTAATTTGTTTTCGTCAGATGTGGGCGACGCTGTAGAAATAGGACCAGTAACACCAAGAACTTTGGTTATTTTATTGTTGGCTCCATTACCACCATTACCAATGTTAGTGGATAAATCGCTTTTACCAATATTTCTGTTATTATTCATAGGGTCAATGTGGCGTTGTTTTCTTTTATTTTGATCGTTTTGGTATTTTTAAATCTTTTATTTTCAGTCTTTTCTAGTCTTTTATAATAACAAAGTTTGTGTGAAAATAACTCTTAGCTCCTTTTTTTTTTTTTTTTTTTTTTTTTTTTTTGTTTATTCTTTAGAATGTTATAAACAAGTAGTTTTTTTTTCCTATTTTTATTTTACTTATTTATTATTATTAGTAGTGTTATCTTTCTTGTAAATGATAAGTTTGTACACTTGAATTTATACGAGCTATTAAGCTATGATGAGCAAAAGTTGGTAAGATTCTTTATTAATTGAAATTTGAAAATTTTTTTCCTTTTTTTTCCTTTTGTTTCCTTTTTTTTTTTTTTTTTTTATTTGTGTTTGTTGTAGATTAGTAGTTAAAAACAAAAAAAGCTTAAAAAGTAGCGGAAAGTATAATGCCAAAGTAAAGTCCTAAGTTAAGCAAAGTAAAAATAAAAAAAAAAAGAAAAAAAAAAAAAAACTATATATATATATATATATAATTTTTTTTCTCTACGTTGTTAAAGTTGATTCTAAGAAAAATAGAGGTGAAAATACGTAAGCTTTATGTTACTACATATCATTTTTATAAGGGCAAAAAAAAAAAAAAATAAAAAAAAAGCTCGCTGCTTTCTTTTTACTTGTGGATCCTTTGCCTAACTAGCAACAATATATTAATTAAACACTTTTTGTTCTCTGTTTGTCTCTGTTCCTAAGTCCTTTATTTTTAGACAGGAGCACGTAAAGATAAAAAGTTCCCAACCGCACGCCTTTCTATTCTATTTTATTTTATTTTAATTTTTATGTGGAGTTTTCTTAAAGATAGTGACTGAGAAACAAAACCACAAGAAAACACGTAGATAATTATTAATTTCCAGAATTCCTCAAATCACAAAGAATATATTATTTTCATAATATTATTAATAATAATTACACTGCAGTTCGTACAATGTGATATTGTTTTGTAATACAGTGATTGCACTCTATGCTTATAGAAAGTAACGCATAAGTATGTCTGTTTGCTCCTCTTTCCCGGCGACAGTTCGTTTAGTGTATAAAATAAGCTAAGCCATAAAAAAATAATAATTTAAAAATTTAAAAAAAAAAAAAAAAAAACAAAAAAAAAAAAACAGATAACAAATAAATACTTTTGTTTATTTACACTGTTGTGCTTTTCATTCTTATAATAACGCACTAAAGATATAAATAAATAAACAAACAAAAAAAAAAGAAATAAGCTAATATAAAAACATAGAAATTTGACAAAATGGATGAAGCTTTGATCTCCACTATTAACAAATTGCAAGATGCTTTGGCTCCTTTGGGCGGTGGTTCGCAATCCCCTATTGATTTGCCTCAAATAACTGTTGTTGGTTCTCAATCTTCTGGTAAATCCTCTGTTTTAGAAAACATTGTTGGCAGAGATTTCTTACCAAGAGGTTCTGGTATTGTCACTAGAAGACCATTAATTTTACAATTGATCAACAGAAGATCCCATCCCAACAAAGTTGCTGCGACCAGTAAGGGCGACGATTTATTAGATCTGGACAACAACGCCAAGAAGGACGAAGTTCAAGGCCAATCTGAAGACAACAAAGAGGAATGGGGTGAATTTTTACATATCCCAAACAAGAAATTTTACAATTTTAATGAAATTAGACAGGAAATTATTAATGAAACCAACAGAACAACCGGTAACAACGCTGGTATTTCGCCTATTCCAATCAATCTAAGAATTTATTCTCCATACGTTTTAACTTTGACTTTAGTTGATTTGCCAGGCTTAACAAAAGTTCCGGTAGGCGACCAACCACCTGACATTGAAAGACAAATTAAGGATATGCTTCTAACCTATATCTCGAAACCAAATGCTATTATATTATCTGTTAACCCTGCTAATGCGGACTTGGCCAATAGCGATGGTTTGAAGTTGGCTAAGGAGGTGGATCCTGAAGGTACAAGAACCATTGGCGTTTTAACTAAAGTGGATTTGATGGACCAAGGCACCGACGTCATCGATATTTTGGCAGGCAGAATTATTCCTCTAAGATATGGTTATATTCCAGTCATAAACAGGGGTCAAAAAGATATTGATTCACACAAAACAATCAGACAAGCTTTACAAGATGAAAAGAAGTTTTTTGAAACACATCCCGCTTACAGTTCCAAAGCTTATTACTGTGGGACTCCTTACTTGGCTAAGAAACTAAATTCTATTTTATTACATCATATTAGACAAACATTACCGGATATCAAGAACAAAATTGAAATTACGTTAAAGAAGTATAGAGAGGAGCTTTCCAGTTTAGGCACTGAGGTTATGGATTCTCCAAATTCTATTATCTTAAATATGATCACCGATTTTAGTAAAGAATACACTGGTATTTTAGATGGTGAAGCCAAAGAACTATCTAGCCACGAATTATCTGGTGGTGCTAGAATTTCCTTTGTTTTCCACGAGATTTTTAAGAATGGTGTATATGCGTTGGATCCATTTGACCAGATTAAAGATTCTGACATAAGAACTATTATGTACAATAGCTCTGGTTCTGCTCCATCTTTGTTTGTTGGTACTGAGGCATTTGAAGTTTTAGTTAAACAACAAATTCGCCGATTTGAAGAACCCTCGTTGCGTCTAATCTCCTTGGTTTTTGATGAATTAGTTCGTATGCTAAAACAAATCATTTCCCAACCAAAGTACAACAGATATCCAGGCTTAAGAGAAGCATTGACTAGCAATTTCATTCAGTTCTTAAAAGATTGTATTTTACCCACTAATTTTTTTGTCAAAGACATAATTAACGCAGAAGTTACATATATTAACACTGCTCATCCAGACTTATTAAAGGGCAGTGATGCTATGTCTATGGTTCAGGAAAAGTTAAATCCAAAGGTTGTTATTGATCCCAAAACGGGGAAACCAGTCCAAACACAAACACAAAAATCGTTACCACCCAGTGACTCTAATAAATCCAATGGGTTCTTTGGCGGCTTTTTTTCCACCAAAAACAAGAAGAAATTGGCTTCTTTGGATAGTCCACCACCAGTGTTGAAAGCCACTGGACAGATGACTGAGAGAGAAACTATTGAAACTGAAGTGATCAAACTATTAATTGACAGTTATTTTAGTATTGTTAAGAAGACTGTTGCCGATATCATTCCAAAGGCTATTATGTTGAAATTGATTGTAAAAAGTAAAAACGATATTCAAAGGGTTTTATTGGAAAAGTTGTATGATAATCCAAATGTTACCGATTTAACAAAGGAAAATGATATTACAATTCAAAGAAGAAAAGAATGTAAGAAAATGGTCGAAGTTTTGGAAAATGCTAACGAAATCGTCTCTTCCATTTGATTTCAGTAAACCGTGTTTATTGAATATTGCTTTCCTTCTTTCTATGTATATGTATATATATCATTAATCACTATCTTTTCTTTTTCTTTTTTTTTTTGTTTTTTTTTTAATTAAAAAAGAAATAAGGCCCAAACAAAAGGGTAAAAACAAAACATATCATACGTTTGGCAGCTCTCACTCTTATATTTTGCTTATATGAATATTGACTATTCGGAACATGACGAAATCTTATTACATAGGCAATGGAGTCAAAGATATGTTATATAATACGATTAATTTCATTCATCTTTTGGGCCTATTGAGAGAATCGTTCATTTGACCCATCATCATGCATAGATTTATTTTTTAATACCTGATATATTTATACACATTAGCCCCAGCTTTTTCGGTATAATTACCTATATAATTTTATATATGGGTTAAGTATGTTGAGAAAATAAATGTACGGGCATGTATTTATTTTCTATCCACCTGTGCATCATATATGCATGGTTGCTTAGAGATATAATCTTTTTTTATATAACACAATATTATTTAATTTCTAAGTAAGTTATATAAGAGGTCTCTCTATATAAGTTAAAGAGACCAAGATAATATATTCATGTTAACAGGCATATTACATAATATGAATAATTCTATTGACCGATTGGATCAGCTATTCGCTCAATAAAAATAATTAAGCATATAATACACAATAATTTGACAGAAAAAAAAACAAAAATTTTAAACATCTGTACATTTATTTTATCTACAAAACAACCTAATGTCAATAATAAATTTATAAAAGCGGTAAACAAAAGATTAGTGTTCGCATATATATAGTTTAAATAAAAATATATTAATTTGAATTATTATATTTTGATTTTTATAAATAAACAATATAATTTATTTTATCTTTTTATCAAATTTTATTCAATATTAATTTATTTCTTCTATTTAATTATTTAATAAATATAAATCAAATATAATTATATGTAAATATAAATTTAAAGTATATGCGAAAACAAAATATTGGTTGTTGTATAAGAGCTACATTGGTTTTTTTTTTTTTTTTTCTAATTTATTTTTATACGTCATATACTTTTATGCTGATAGTTGATGCAACAAATCAATAATTATTCATGATATGTATTATACCTGTTAGTATAAATATACATATTGGTCACATTAGCTTATATAAAAAGACCTCCTATATAACTTACGTGTAACTTAGGCAAAATTATGCTATATAAGGAAAGATAATACCTGTAAGAAAGCAAGCATATGACGCAAAGGCAAATATAAAATAGATACGCACCTCATACATTTATTATCTCAACAATATACTGTTTAACAAATAGCTGATTCAACCGGTTAGTGGATTAATAATAATAAGTATATTACATAATATGAAACTACATCTTAATATCCATTTTTTATATAACGAGAACACCTATACGCATTATTTATATATAATAAATATTTAATATTATGTAAGAAAAGATACGAAAAAAAAAAAGATGAACACATGATAAATATATTATTTTAATATAAATGATTAGCCCAATTGTCGGCGTTTCGTATCAAGTTGTTATATTTATCCATTAACATAATTGTTTCTTCCTTCCCCCCCTTCATATTTACTAATAATATTGTTCTGGTTTTACATAGTGTACGTATTAATTTAGGAGAAATGTGAAATAAAGATGTATCATACGTTTCTACCAGTATCAATATTGCGCAACATAATGCCATTTACTAATTGTCTGTACTGCATAAATACAAAAAAGTTAATGAACCGTATATTAAACTTATTTTTGTCGTTTTTTTTCTTCCACCGATTAGTACCTGTTAGATTAATATCGTGTTGTTCATTTTCCTAGAATTTATATTCAATTATAATTTGTTACAAATTTAGTAGCCGGTAAATACTATTTTTTGTTATTTTTCTGCATCTTCTGATCTTTGTTATACTGTAGTCTCGGTATCAAGTTCTTCGCTCATTGTTACAGGGATTTAGGTGCTAATGTGTCTTTGGGGTGTTTGAGCATATATATAGAGATAATTATATATTTATTTTTCTCATTTGAGCTTGATATATATTTAATTGGTCTATTCGTTATTAATTTCCCTCTTTCCTCTTTCCTCTTTCCTCTTTCCTCTTTCCATTTCTATAGAAGCCAAACTAATAATTACATAAGGATAATGAATTACTTGACAAAATAATGCCTTATTGTGAAAGGTTGGAAACTAATCCTTTATATTCTTTTCATTTTATCAAACACGTGTTGGTGTAATGTTATAGTATTTGTTCTCACAAAGCTTTGTATTTGATCAGAGACTTTTATACATTTTTATGGTTGAAAATCTCTATAATACTCTTATTATGTCATGCACTTGGTGCTATATGTATGGCAGTCTATAAATGTTGTTTACTATTATAATTGTGTTTTTCATATTATTGATATTAATGTTATGGCGTCGCTTGCATTTTATACTATGGGTGTATGCCCTGACAGCAACAAACTTTTTTCTTTTTTGGTTTATATATTTCCTATGCATTCCTAAAAATACATGATTGCCGAGACATAATTTACGAACGAAAATAAATAGTAATGTCACTATTTATTACAAGAGTAAATGAAAAAAAAAAAAAAAAAAAAAAAAGGAAAATTAATGTATTAGTTTCTAAACTTAAAGTTGTTAAACATTCGCTACATGCACCTGCGTAAAAATAATCATTCTTGATTAATTCATTGAGTTACGAAAACACTGATTAAAAATTTTGTGTGTATATAAGTGAATAAAAAGGTAAAAGATAAATCCCAAAATAATTACCGTGTTCTTGGTATTATATGATCACAATTTTTTTAAACAATAAAAGCTAAGTAGAAATAAAAGCCAAGTAGAAGTAAAAACAAAAAAGGAAAGGTAGAAAATGAGAAATATTGAAAATCACAACTCTGCTTCTTTTATTACTACTGTTAATAGTAGAAATAGACATGATATAAGCAATATCACTAAGGAAGACTAGCCGGTTCAGGATAATAATTTTGAACATGACTTCGGCAATTACAAATCCTATTGAACACTATTTCCAAGGGAGCGCAATGAAAGAATATCCATTCATCATGATTGCAAGCTTAATCTAAATGTTGAACAAAAGTTGCACTACCCAAATACTAACCTTATTTAATGTCTTGAGTAAAAGTTTTAACAGTAGTACTCAACAATCAAGCTGGCTTATGGCTTCGTTTCCATTGGTGTCAGGGTCCTTTATTTTGATCAGTGGCCAATTAGGTGATATATATGGCCTAAAAAAAGTCCTAATGTTTGGATAGGTCATGATTTGTGTATGGGCCCTTATCGCTGGACTTTCAATACATGCACATAACTCCGAGTTTTTTCATTGTTTGTAGAGCTTTTCAAGGTTTTGGCATCAAATTTATTTTACCCAACGTTATGGGAATAGTTGGCAATATATATTTACCAGGTACTCAAAAGAAAAACATGGTTATTAGTTTAATTGGAGCATGTGCTCATATAGGTGCTACCTATGGTATGTTTTGGTTAGGCTTGATAGTCCATTATAGTTCCACAATTGGGCCTGGTCATTTTATGCATATTCTATATTGAGTTTTCTATGTTTAATTGCCGTTATATCTTGTGTCCCATCAAATATACCTAAAAACGCTAGAAATATTAAGATGGACTGGATAGGTAATTTTATTGGTGTTGTTGGATTAATTTTATTTAATTTTGTTTGGAATCAAGCATATCGTATTGTTTTACTCATTATAGGACTTGTATTTATAATGTTGTTTTTTATTTATGAAGTAGAATTTGTCCAATATCCCTTGATACCTAGAGCTATATTTCATAATCACAGACTTCTGTTAATTTTGATAGCTCTTTTTTTTTATGCTAGGGCTCATTTTGTAATTGGGTGTTCTACTATGTTAATATTTTGTTAAACTTAAGACACTATTCTACCTTATGGACGGGTGGTACATTTTTTGTATTTTTCATATTTGGTTTTAGTGCTGCTTTAATTGTTGGATTTAACATCAAAAGAATAAATCCTTTGATATTATTATTTTTTTCCATGTATGCTTTTACCACCGGTTCAGCAATGTCGTCGGTCGTTCCAGTTCATCAAAGCTCTTTCAGAATGATTTTCGGTTTGACGATAATCTTAAGCTTTGGTATGACTTTCTCTTTTCCATTCTCTCTTCCATTATATTAAGTAATGAGTTACCAAGAGCAAATCAAGAGATGACCAACTCTTTAGTTAATACTACGATCAATTATAGGATGTCACTGTTTCTTGATTTTAATATTGCTATTGAAGCAGAAGTTAGAGATAAAAACATCGAAATGATATACTACTTGACTATAGCGCAACTTTGTACATTAACACTAGGATAGCTGGATTCGATGTTCATGTTGTTGTAGTTTATATGATTGAAAGTTTATTTTTTTAAGAGGCTGAAAGGAAATAAGAATAAAGATAGCGACGATGACTGTTAATTTGGCACACCAATATTTATAAAAAAAAAAAAGACAAAAAAAAAAACGATTGATTATGAGTACTTTCCCATTAAAGAGATATTGGTCTAGACTCCACCCAATGTGCTTATTTTACATATTAAAAAGTTGGAAACTTGGGTCCAAACCTCCGCTGGAAAGTATCTTAGAAAAAATGACTAACTTGTGATTGACCGTGTTAAAGTTGGGATCTCAACCTAGTTTACAAATTTCAATAACTTCAGTTGTAACTTCAATGAGCGATTATTTTCAATACTGGAAATTAGTTATCTAAAGAATGCTTTTCGAAATGATTATAATGATATTATTTTTATTTTGTATATGTTAAGTTTTTTCAAGCATTAAACTTTTTCATGGGAGTTGAGGTCAAAAACTACTACAACTTCAAATTGGTTTTTTTTATAAAAGGAAGTAAAAACTTAAAAAAAAAAAAAATTTTTTTTAAGCTATCTTAAACTAGAAATTATGTAATAAAAATTATAGCAATGGAAAGTTCACAAGATAAACTTTATAAATATATAACTTTTATATACTTTTAGACAATATATTAAGATACTATGACTCTCTAATGAAGTTAACAATCTTTGTTTTAAAGTTCGCCTAAAAAAAAAAATGGCTATTTTTTGGAAAATATTTATAATTCGGTTAATTTCAATAAAAAAGAGATTGTTTGAAGATTAGATTCTGAAATAGAAAATTTGAGAAATGATGTTAGACAAATTCTAGGCGACTAGTCAAATAAATTTTTAGAAAAAAAAATGCTTTGATCAAAATGTAACCATTCTATATTATGTTTTTACAGTTCTTTATTCTATTTTATTCTATTATTCCTTTTTCTTTTTAGTATCCCTTGTTTTAGCATTAAAGGGTATTTGTATTTCCTGGTTATTAGAATATTGTATTTTAGATCTGGTTTTAACCAGTGTGCTTCTTTTATCACTTAAAGCCTCAAAGCTGTTTGAGTCGGTAGCTACATTAGAATTGATAGCGCATATTAATGGATTTTTTTTTTGCAGCTTTGGTAGATGTTTCAGAGACAGAAGTCCTTGGATGAGTACAGGATACCTTTGAATTTCCTGGAATATCCCTTTTGGGAATAATATTTCCAGCAATATTACTAGCATACTTCTTACCTACTTGTTGGAATCCATTATTATCTCCATTATTTAGATTATTATTAAGGAGCATTGAATGATATCCGAAGTATTCTTTATTAATTATTCAGAACCCCGCTCATTTGTGTTTTTATTTTCATCGACATCAGTGTTATGGGAATACTCATTCGTATTCTCTAATGCATTGAAGGTATCTATATTTGGGTTAGCCCTATTAATATGAGAATTTAAAACTGAAAAATTCTTAAAATCTGGATAAACAGCTTTTAACTCAGTTACAATCGAACGTAAAAAATTGATCCCGTTGTCTCTTTTTGCGTAATCATTCTCTGTTGCAAAAAACTTTCTTCTTTTCTTATTAATTGTACATAGTATTATATTATAATGGTTATCAATATCATTTAGAATATCATGCAGTAAGTTGTATTCGTATCTGTTAATAAATCCAGACTCCAAAAATGTACAAATCATAGTAAAAGTATCAGTATCTTCTGTTCTATTCAAAAAAGATTCGACCTTTTGGGCAATAAGCTTTTCAACAACACATACTCTGCTTCTGCTTCTGCTTCTGCTTCTGCTTCTTCTTCTTTTTCTAATAACATTAAACCCATTATCGTAGTTCGTTGTTCCAGAAACAATGTTGTTCCTATTAAAAGGGTTAACACCAGTTGGAGCAATACTATTAGCAAAAGAAGCTGCATTATCATTCTCACTATGCACGTGGTTATTGCTACCATAAGGAACCCTTGAATTATTATTATTATTAATATCGAAACTAGACATACTATTATTGTTGTTGCTGCCTTTACTGCTATCGTTATTGCTATTAGAAATACTATTGTTACTGACACTACGACTATCATTATTTTCAATGTCATTATTATTATTATTATTATTATTATTATTATTATTATTATTATTATTATTATAGTTGTTACTGTTGTTGCTATAGTTGTTATTAACGTTTTTACCACCGCTAGTGTCATCATTGTTTAAATAGTTATCCGTGCGAAGGTTAAGATGTACGGCTCTGGTATTTATATTATATTGTGTGGTATTCACTGTTAATATGCTATTAAAATCTTTTAAATAAGCACAATTTTTTAAAAAGATATTACTTATAATTCTAACTTTTGTTGTTTTAAGTTGCATGTTTCGAGGTAAGTCCTTATTGATTTTACTAACAATTAAAGGAGGTAACTTATACTTAGGATTTACCAAAAGAGAACGGGAAGATGTTGAAGTATAATTAGCAATATTCAGTAACTCTTGCGAAAGATCAAAGCTTTTTCCATTAAAGGAAAGACATGAACAGTTATCAATAAAATACTTGAAAAGCCTTCTATATTCATGTGATTTTTTAATGGCTTCTCGAATACAATGCTTGTCAATATTTCTAATAATATGTCCACTAAGAAAAGTAAAAACTCTTAGAATTGCATTAACGATAGAGGTAGTGACTTTTTTGTCTTGAAAATAGCCATTAGGCAAATCACCATACAATTCAATCAAAGTATAAACGACTAAAGCTTGAACAAAGGGGTTATTGGGCCCATTTTTTTCTGGCAAGTTATTGCAATTATCCAAATCATGAAACATAGCTGGAGAGCCTAATTCTGCTTTGTGTAGAATTTCCTTGAATTGAGAACTATATTCTAGATTTGTGACACTCATATTGGTTTTAGACATTTTTTTTGACAGTTTATGCAATTTTTGTACACATTTTTTTTTTTTGTGAGATATATAATTACTATATTTATGTCTTTTGATTAAAAATTTTAAGTTTCAGCAGCAAATTAAAAATGACTCCAAAAACGAAGCTGGTCTTATGCGAACTATGAAAATAAACCAACTTCAAAAATGGCTATCTTCAAGTTACCAAGTTTTTAATCCATAAAATCATGCGCATTGGTTGCCGTTTTTTTTTTTTTACTTTTGTCTCACTTTTTAATCCCCTTAGTGCATTTTATACGAATTCTTAAGAATATCCTTTATTTATTGTATGGTCCAAATAACAGAACTACGGACTGGCGGATAGTCCAAATTACATTTGTAGTCCGAAAACAAAAAAAATATATATATATATATATATAAAATAAATAAATAAATAAATAAATAAAAATCATTTGCCACTTCTTTTTTACCAACGTTTCAATTATTTATAGAATAATATCAATTCCGATAAATATCATCACCATTATCAACAACAACAACAACAACAACAACAAAAAGATAAAAAGATGCTAAACTTTTTACCTTCAATTGCATCATGTTTGGATAATGAACATATCCCATGGAAAAACATTTTAATTGGTTTTTCAGTTGCTCAGTTTGTTTTCGATAGCTACGTTTCGTATCGTCAATATAGAGTTTTGAAAGATAAAACCAAAAAAATCCCACCAATTTTAAAGGGCAAAATTGATGAAGAAAAATTTGCCAAGTCTGACGAGTATGGTATTGCCAAATCTAAGTTCGGGTTTGTTGATAACTTGTTTAGCTTAATTTTAAACATTGTTGTTTTGAAATATGATCTACAACCATACATTTGGAATTTGTCCGGCAAAATTGGCACCAAATTAATCTCTTATTTCCGTCCTGCTATTTCTGTTTCTGGTTTAGGCATTGTCACTCAAAGTGTTTTTTATTTTAATCTAAGTACTTTTGCCTTTTCTTTATTGAATTTACCATTTGATTATTATAGCCATTTTGTTTTGGAAGAAGCATTTGGCTTTAATAAATTGACCACCAAGTTATGGGTGACCGACTTAGTTAAAAGCAATGTTTTACAAGTTGTTCTAATGTCCCCGATTTTGTACGCTGTTGGTAAGATATTCGATAAATTCACCGACAATTTTATTTATTACATTATGGGGTTTATCGCCATTTTACAAGTTTTAATGATTTTATTGGTTCCCACTGTGATTTTGCCCTTGTTTAATAAATTCACGCCATTAGAAGACGGTGAATTGAAAACCAAGATTGAAGATTTGGCACGTAAATTGAAATTTCCATTGGATAAAATTTTTGTCGTTGATGGCAGCAAAAGATCTAGTCACTCAAACGCTTATTTTACCGGTTTGCCATTTTTCAAACAAAGAATTGTTATATTTGATACATTGATCGAACAATCCAGCGTTGATGAAGTTGTTGCCGTTCTAGGTCATGAAATTGGGCATTGGAAAAAAAATCATATTATACAATTGTTGCTTGTTGGTCAATTCCATATATCAGTTATTTTCACTCTATTTTCTGCGGTTTATCAGAACAAATCACTATACAAGAGCTTTGGTTTCAACATTGAATCAGCAACTGGTCAAAAATCAGTTGGGAAAAAAGTGTTTTTGAATAATAAATTCCCTTATTTAATTGGGTTTTCTATCTTTGGCGAATTATTGAAACCTATGGATTGTCTTGTCCAATTTATTATGAATTTATTTATTAGACACAACGAGTATGAAGCTGATGCTTTTGCTACTAAGCTAGGCTATGGTAAAGAACTAAGCCAAGCCTTGATCACTTTACAAGTTGCTAATTTAAGTAGTATGCATGTTGATCCATTGTATTCTAGCTACCATTATAACCACCCAACTTTAATAGAACGTTTGGATGCCATTGAAGCCGAAATTGTTAAATTAGAAAAGAAGAACTAGTGAGTAATATATATATATATATGTGTACGTATGTATGTTGTTGAAACATTTAATTCTTTTGGGGCATTATCTGTAATTTTGACGTGGTTTTCACCAGTGGGGCCCCTTTATATTAATCTTTTCGCTAGTTATTATGTGGTATTTACGTTCTCTTTGCTTGAGGGTTTTTATTATATATATCCATGTTCATATGTGGTTATGTGTATATTATTCTTCTTAACTTTTTATATATCTTTAAAATATGAAATGTGTAATATACAAAAAGTGTGGAGGTGGACAACCCAAGGTCTCGATGTGAAAGGTTAGAAACCAATCCTTTATATATCTTTCTGTTTCTCAATGATCAAACTTAACCTTTTATTATCACTGATATGTTTTAGCGTTTGGCTGTGGTGTAATAATAATATATTGTGTTTTTACTCAGAGTTATCTTAACTCTTTGTTTATGTGCTATTCTATAATCTACGCTTATTTTTGTTGTTGATGACATGTATTTAGTTGCACATTATCAAGTTTCTGATATATGCAGTTGGTATCGTTACGTGATTCAGTGGTTGATAATCTAGTTCTTTCTCATTGTTACACGTTTCATAGTTGACAATGAGATTATACTATTAAGTTTTTTTTATTATTATTTTTTTTTTTTTTTTCCTTTTTTAGAAGTTGTCAATATTCCAATCTTATTCTTTTATAAGCTAAACACCGACTAATAGATGTGTTGATATATACAGTTGTTTATTTATTATGACTGTAGTTTACATTTGTTGGTATAGTATTTGCTTTATTGTTATTCTTGCACGTGATCTGTAGAGGATTTGCACTATGTAGGAGGGCGCATGTTCTAACAAATTTTTCTTTGAAAAATCTAATTATTTCACGTGACTTTAGGTGTGAAAACCGTGGTGGTGGTGGCAACGATGATGGTGACAATTTAGTAAAAATAAATGTACACAATTTTGTCAGTTTGTTAGATGTCAGTATTTTATTATACGTGTATATGTGTGTATATTCATCAAAAGGAATGGGAATGAGTACTAAAACTATGTCCAATTTCTAGTTATATCTATATCTATATCTAAATAAATAAAAATATATATATATATATATATATATATATATACATGGCAATATAGAAAAGACAATATTACTTTTTCCATCATTTTACCCTTTTTGTTTCTCTTATTATGTCTTTCCCCCTTATAAGCTTATATGCCAGTTTTTAGATTGTGTGAAAGTTGCAAAAGACAATATCATAAAAAGGAATATCATTAATTTTTTTTTTCTTTTTTTATCTTTTCTTTTTCGTATGGACTGAATTCCACAATAAACGCAGAGAATAAATCACTAAAATGGCTACTAATATTACTTGGCATTATAATTTAACCTATGAGGAAAGAAAAGCTTTCAGAAAGCAAGATGGATGTACTGTTTGGCTAACTGGTTTAAGTGCATCAGGTAAGAGTACTATTGCTTGCGCTTTGGAACAATTATTGCTGGAAAAAGGGATAGCTGCTTACAGATTGGATGGCGATAACATTAGGTTTGGTTTAAACAAGGATTTGGGATTTTCTGAAAAAGATCGCAATGAAAATATTCGCAGAATTGCTGAGGTGTCTAGATTATTTGCCGATTCTTGCTGTATATCTCTAACTTCCTTTATCTCGCCATACAGGGATGACAGAGACAAAGCTAGAGAATTACATAAGGAAAGCGGATTGAAATTTATCGAAGTCTTTGTTGATGTTCCTTTGGAAGTTGCGGAACAAAGAGACCCAAAGGGACTGTATAAAAAGGCTAGACAAGGTGTTATTAAGGATTTCACAGGCGTATCTGCTCCATACGAAGAGCCAGAATCGCCAGAGTTGCATTTAAGAACGGACAAATTATCTGTTGAACAATGTGCTGAACAAATTTTTGAATACTTGAAAAAGGAAGGATTGATCAACTGAAAAGGTGGATAGAAAAGCAATTCACGTAAATATCGCATCTGTCCGATAACAAGACGGTTTACTTATTCGTATATCACTCTCTTTTTAGATCATATTAATATTATTTATATAAATAAAACATTGTTATTCTCAACTAGATACTGTATCTCTTTCTATACTTTTATTGATCTAAATAAACTTATCTCTTCAAACTATCTAGTCGAGCTTGCAAATCATCATCGACGTTAGTAGTTGGTGCAATGTTCCCAGAAGCAGAGAGCGGTTGTAAAGCTTTTTCATTTACTGCTGAAGAGGAAGCCGGTTCTAAAGTGTCTTGTGGAGCCGTTGTTAATTTAGTATTCAAATCCACACCGATTTCATCCAAGACTTTATTAACAATTTCATCTGCCTCCTCCTCTTCTTCATCTAGTTCATCAGCATCCATAACATCATCTATAGATTCATCTATCATTTCCTGTCTTTGATCCATAATGTCGTTTTGCTTTTCAAATTCCATGGTTATGCGTTGTAGTTGAGGAAGATTTAAAGATCTATTCATTAAAGAAAGCAAACCTGTTGCCTCCCTCATGGAGGAAGCCATTTGGTCAGTACTTCTAACCGCTTGTATTCTTAATGTTATTGCTTGTAATCTTGTTTGCATCATATCAAACTTGTCGATATATTTTTTTGTGCGCACCAAATCTCGTGCTTGAATTTTTGCTGCATTTATTTGGCCTAACTTGGCAGATTTTTTGATATCTGAGGTCAATTTTTTTTCTTGATTTTGTAGCTTTATCTTCTCTCTTTCTAATTCCCTTTGTGTTCTATCTAATGCACGCTGATTTTTTCTAAGTCTTTCTTGAGGGGTAACCTGCTTGCCAAAAATCCAGTCCAATAATGCCATTATTTGTTTATGTTCTGTTTATATTTTGGAAAAAGCTTGACCTTTTGGAATTAAGAAGTGGGATATGAGCGAATAACACAAAAAGGTTTAGCAATTATGAAGTGGATGTGTGCGTTCTGTTGTAGTATTAGCGTGATATGAACATACAATTATATTGGAGGTTTGTAAACTGCGTATTGTGCTATAACTTGGAAATTATTATTACAAAAAAAAAAAAGAACAAAAAAAAAAAAGAACAAAAAAGGAAAATAAGTAATCGTTTAAAACGATATTCCATAAAAAAAAAAACATTATGGACAAGCAAATTTACTGAACGGTGGGATTTTCTCAAGAAGCAAAAAAAAAAAAAAAAAAAAAAAATATAATCGCAGTGTGCGTAGAACATTTGTGAGTAGAGTACACCGAAGGAATTTTTTTTTTTTTTTTTTTTTCCTTTCATTTTAATTTTTTGTATGAATTAAAGTGTATTCCTTACAAGTAACACACTAACACTATTTTATCACAATCATAGGAACTTACAACTACCTATATTCCAGCAAAAACTTTTAAGTTACAAAAAGCAAGTAATCCTGTAAAATTTCGCAAAAAATACAGAAACAAAACATGTTGTACGAATTAATTAGTATAGTCCGTATTGTTAGCCCAGCAACCTCTAGCAATGAAGCCAAAGAATTGGCCACCACAATCGGCAAGCTTATTATACAAAATAGAGGTGTTGTCAGAGATATAGTTCCTATGGGGGCAAGACGTTTACCAAGTATTATTAAAAAAGATCAAGAACAACATTTTCAAGGCTACCATTTTTTAATGCTGTTTGATTCCTCCTCTGCTGTCCAATCTGAAATTTTAAGAACGTTGAAGAATGATCCCCGTGTTATTAGATCATCCATTGTTAAAGTTGACAACACTAAGAACTGGGATGTTGCAAGTTCAATAGATAGGGCTAAAATGAATCAATCTTTCCTGGATAAAGAAAAAGTTAAATAGAATAACACTGTAATAGCATCTTTATATGTTGTTTTCATTTATACCATATGAGAAAAACACACACAAAAAAGAAAAAAAAAAGAAAAATAATGCAAGAGCAGGATGTTTTCATGTACATATTATATAGTCCATTTTTATAAATTAGCCGCAAATATCTCTATTATAGCACAGGCATTTTAATTAAAATCATATCATTCTAACTAATTTATACATAAAACTCCTGCTCCCTTGAACATAATGGCATCAATTTTTTCCTTTTTTGCCCCCCTCCTACTTCCAAGCTGAAAAATAAACAAGTACTGTACCATAAGCCTTATCTAGCATCCTACGACGCTACGCTGTAATAATTAAAACTAAAGAAAAAACTATTTTATGATTATCGATAAAAAAGATATACAAAATAATATGTGATTATGACTATATAATAACATTATTTATATTTAAGCCTTGGCAACAGCCTTCTTGACAGCATATCTTCTTTGCTTTCTCAAAACCAAAACTTGGAATCTCTCAAAGTCGGTCAAAGCAGCACGTCTTTCACGTTGAGCAATCTTCTTAGCCCAAGAAGAGGAAGCCCACTTGGCAGAAACACCAGCAGCAGCCCACTTCTTAGCAACGACGGCGGTTTTAGCACCTCTTGGGATAGAAAAGGTTAATGGAGTCAAAGTAACGTGACCCAATGTGATAGCTTGTCTTGAAACACCGGTTTCTGGACCATCAATCAAAGCCTGTAATAAAAAAAAAAAAGGAGCAAATTCTTTCATCTCACAAAATATTTTATTATCATTACTATTATTATTGCAATAATATAATAATAAAAAAAAAGAAAAGAAAAATTAAACATAGTAAAAAGTTAGTAAAAAAAGTTTCTTTCTTCGTGTCAAAGCAAAAAAGAAGCACCCAAAAAAAAAAACCCCCAGAGAAGTATTGGTGAACTTAAAAGTTAACCCAAAGTGCTAATATCGATTTAAATTTTAAATGACTTAAAGTCTAACTCCTTTCCACTTATTTTAACCTTCTATAAGGTATTCACAAACAGCCTCTAAGGAATAAAGCCCTTGAGCAGTTCAAAGGGTTATGGTAAATAATTTATCACTCAAAGCAATTCATGTAAACAAATAATAATTATTTTTGAGACAAGTATCATATAAATTTCTTGATCCTCCAAGCAACATTGAAAGTTGCTACTAGCACTCTGGCCAGAAAGGCACTATATCCTTAAATAAGTTATCGGAATCGCCAATTATAGCCTTGTATCTTACAGCTTACTTTTTGCTTGTAGTTTTAGTGATATGAATCAACGTAACACTGGACGTTGATCACTCCCTTGGGTGTTTTATAAAGTATGCATAACCTCTATTCATTTTTTTCTTTTCCTTCTCCTTCATATGTTTCTTCTTGTTGCTTTCTTTTTTTTTTTTTTTTTTTTTTTAAACTTCATATTACAAAATACATACACGTTTGTGATCAATGATTTCAACAATGGTAGCTAATTTACCAGCGGATGGACCTTTCTTAATCAAAACGACACGGCCAACTTCGACCAATCTCCAGTTGGAGGCCTTAACAGTGGAATCAGTGGACATCTTAGTTTATATAGTTTCTGCTTTTTTTGGGAAATTTTTAAAATCAACAATATTATTGTTAAGTCGAAATAATGAGAGAAATGTTAAAAGGCAAGACAATCCATAAAAGTTCAGAAGCTACAATATTGTAATTTCGTTAAATGAACAAATATATGACAAAGCAATTGGAGATACAAAAAAAGTTAGGTAAGGGAAAATAAAATATGAAAAAAAAAAAAAAAAAAAAAATATATATATAACGAAAATTAAAATTTATTAGTTGGAGGTACAAACCAAATTCTTGTGTAAAATAAATGTCCTTTTATTATGTCTTTTCAGAAGGGGAATGTCTTTCCGCAAAATATATTAAACAGTGTTTTTTTTTTTTTTCTTTTTGGAATAGACAAAAAACTCATTCAGAGTATGAATGTATTATTGGTAGAAAACCATAATTTTTTTCGCCTTTTATAAATCACACAACGTTTTGCGCTTATTTCTCAGTAAATTAATTGATGGTTTATTTTTTTTAGAAAAAAATTAAATGTATGTCATTTTTACATTTGGAGGTACGGATGATAATAGTATTTAACTTGTCACAAATTATATTTTTAATTTTTTTTTTTGTATTAAAAAACTTTTCAGGAAAAAAAATTTTTTTTTTTTTTTTTTTTTTTTCATATGGAAGGGATAAATTAAAAGTTATTTTGTTACTTGGAATTTCAGTTGTCAAAAAAAAATTTTTTTTTTTCAGTTAGTATATAAAAGCGGTAACTGTGCTTGTTATAAAACTATAATTTTATTTTTCTCTTTTCTTTTCCCTTTCCCTTTCCATTTCTCTTCTTCCTTGGCTCTGATAAATACACCGATTTTGAGTTTCGACTATTTGCAGTCATGTTTTTGTTTGAACAGGCCTTGATCTTTAAACACAAATGAAGTGGTCGAGGAAGTTACAATGCTAAGAGAAGATACTAACAATATTAACATGAGCTCTATCTTCTGAGGCTATTATTGTTACTGTTGGGCGTTTTGTTGCATTCATGCAATAGATTAATTGCTCATACAAGAGAAATACTTTATTTCAATTAGTTAATTGAATTTCCTGATAAAGTTAGTATTTCGAGATGTTTTGCTTTCTTAGAGTTTGTCATTTTTTAGGATATAATTTTAGGTTGCTGGTTATGTGTAATAAATGATGATATAATTTGCGATTGAGAACAGGTTATCTGGGACATGCCTAGTCTCACACTAAGGATAATCTTGTGGCATGCAATCAAATTTTATTTCTGATAGCATTTCTATTTTTCTATTTTTCTCTTTCTATTTTTCTATTTTTCTATTTTTCTATTTTTCTCTTTTTTTTTTTTAAAAACACACTTGGAAATAAGGGAAGAAAATAAAAAGAAAAATGACAAAGATTTAGTTAACTCTGGTCTTTTTCTTTGCTTTTTCCTGTTTTTTTTTTTTTTTCGTAATTTATTATGTTTTAGAAAATAATATAATGATGAGAAACGTTTTGCCTAATAATTGAAATATTTTATGAAAATTATTCAACTTTTTACACCAAGATCTACTCTGATATATTATTACTATTATTATTTAAATATCCCAATAACTTATTCTTTGTGATACATACAATATACTCTTTGTCTTGTTAACGGTTTAATACCTCGTTAGACAAAACCGTTTGTATGACAGAAAATTGGGATTCAATATAGAGCGAACAAATGAGTTATATTTTGTTTATCAACGTTAATTTGGAGAGTGTGTGTAGTTCAAGGCGGGGGGTTTCCCTTCCCCTCCACCGCTCTCCTTCTCTATTAATTTATAAAAGCCGTCTTTTTATTTATTTATTTATTTATCATTATCACTATTTTTTTTTTTTTCTTTTTTTTTTTTTTTTTTCTTGCTCTTTCTGATTAAATTTTTGCCCAGTAATATGTTGAAATATAGAATATAGAAGATATTTCGGCTTAAACTTTACCTGTTAAAACGTTTTAACACTTATTGTTCCCAAATTTTTTACCTATACCATATAACTTGAACCAGATTATATACACAAGATAGCGCGGCCAGCGACTCGATATCTAACAAAAAGTATTAAAGTAAAATAAACTTCCGGAAAATCTTAAAGCAAAAATAATGTCTGGTTCCAAATATGCTCAAGTAGAAAATAGAAATAATCAAAGACTAGATGAACTAGCAAACAAATTGTCATCTTTTAGAAACATTAATAGCGAAATTGGTGAACAGGCAGAAGCGGATAATGCTCTATTGACCAACCTAGGAGGACACTTTGACTCTTTATTAAATAATATCAAAGATTCATCTACAAGGTTGACAAGGTCCATGAATGCAGGGAAAGGCATATGGAAAATGGTTGGTTTAGCGCTTTTGGCCTTCTTTATTTTTTATATTTTGTTTAAAGTTTTCTAAGATGTCAAAAGGAAAACAAACTAAAATACTAAAGAAACACATAC